>NC_000070.6:59693663-59993663 GCF_000001635.26 Mus musculus
TTTCTTTCTTTAAAGTACTTTATACATTAATTATTGTATAATTCTGTAGACATAGGCCAATCTTCACATTTCAGGACACGTTTATCCTTACACTGGGAAATATAATTTTTAATATATGGAGGGTATAAGAAGTATTTTTCACTTGTATTTACTTAGAAGCATTCAGAATGTCAACAAAACAGCCACATTTTTTTTATTTTTTATTTTTTTATTTTTTGCAATTACAGAGTGGTATTCAGTTAACAGAACAACAGTTATCTTCGTATAAGCTGCTGCATCAGAGACAACTGGAGAGGAAAAAAAAACAAAATAAACAAAACAAAACAAAAACCAAACTACTGTCCCCATATATAACTTAATTTGTGCTGTGCACCAACAAGAACCTGCTTTAAATTTCCATGCCAATTTACAACCCCCAGACTGTACCAGGCAAGGTTAGTGGCTATTGAAAAGACCACCAGGGCTATTTAAAGACACATTCGGTAGTGTGTTAACTATACAAAAAATGACACTGTACAGTTTAAAAACAAATCTTACACAGTTTTACATTTCAATTTTTTTCTTTAAAAGGAGTAAGTTGTGTGCAGGGGGGTTAAATGCTTTATAGACAAGAAAAAAAAACTGTGCTAGAACCAATTTATTCATCATCATCATCTTCATCTTTATCTTCCTCCTCTTCCTCATAATCTTCCTCCTCCTCCTCCTCATCTTCTTCCTTCTTTTTCTTGCTCTCTTCAGCCTTGACCACCCCCTTTTTCGCTGCATCAGGTTTTCCTTTAGCTCTGTAGGCTGCAGTATCCTTCTTGTGCTTCTCCTTCAGCTTGGCAGCCTTCTTCTTTCTCTAAGGCTGCTTGTCATCTGCTGCAGTGTTGTTCCACAGCTTTCCTAGTTTCTTTGCAACATCACCAATGGATAAGCCAGGATGCCCACTTTTGATTTTGGGGCGGTACTCAGAACAGAACAAGAAGAAGGAGGCCTCTTGGGTGCATTGGGGTCCTTGAACTTCTTTTTGGTCTCCCCTTTAGTGGGGATGTAGGTTTTCATTTCTCTTTCATAATGAGCCTTGTCAGCCTTTGCCATATCTTCAAATTTCCCCTTTTCTTTAGCAGACATGGTCTTCCACCTCTCTGGGGACTTCTTGGAGAACTCTGAGAGGTTGACAGAAGCATCCAGGTGCTTGCTTCTTCTTGTGCTCCTCCTGGCAGGTTTGCACAAAGAATGCTTATGAGGACTTTTGCCTCTCAGCTTCTTAGGATCTCCTTTGCCCATGTTTAGTTGATTTTCCTCCGTGAGGCTCAGAGTCGCCCAGTGCCTGTCAGGCTCTCACTTGCCCTGGCGCTGTCTCTATGGAGCTCAATGCACTGCAATGGCTGTGGAAGTGGGAGCCAGACCAGCCTCCCTCTCATCTTTTTAAATAGGAGACAACTGCTAGAGTTTTCTATATTCTCAGATTGTACTTAATGAAACAGTTCAGAAATACATTTTCTCCACACTAACCTGTGAAGCAAGTTGTGGAACCCAGCTGTAAACCACATTTGAATGTCATTGTATAATAATTTGGAAAAGACATTCAACCTATTTGAAGAAGATGTGGTTTTTGTTTTGTATTGTTTTTTTGAGAGGGTTTCTCTGTGTAGCCCTGACTGTCCTTGAACTAACTCTATAGACTGTGCTGGCCTCAAACTCACAGAGATCTACCTGCCTCTGCCTTCCTAGTGCTGGGATTAAAGGTGGGGGCCACCACCACAGCCCAGTAAAGAAGTTGTTTTAATTCTTCCTTTATTTAGTTCATGTGTTACATTACGGTTCTCTCTTTTTATTGCAATTGCACCTCTTATATCAGCTATAAAAATTAGGCATAACCAAAGATAGCATATAATGCCTCCAGCCATGAATTGATCAGACATTACTCCCACAAGGGGATTTGACAAGGAGAATTTGTTTGGCCTAGAGAAGAATGTTCAAGAACAGCACTCTGAAGTAATGGCAGGTTTCCAAGGTAGTTCTTGTGTTCTGGCCCACCATTCTGAGGAAAGATACCAAATTTCAATATGCTGTTGGCTTCAGAGAAGCTGGACTGGAAACAGCAGTGAGATTAATAAAAAACTAATTGATATTTCTGTTTTTGTGGGAGTTACATAAACTTAACATAATTTACCTTGACTTCTTAGAGTCCAACCTAAGTTCTATATTCTAAATTTTAAATTTTAACTTATTTACTTATCTCTGTTTGTGTATTTTTTATACTTGATCACACACACATACAAAAGTATGTAATTACAATATAAGTGGGCTCTACACAGTTAATGTATCAAGCACAATTGGGACTAAGCAAAAGAGAAAAGCCCTGGGGTGAAAACAGCCAAAATTAAGAACAGGCACTTGAACACCTTGGAAACTTAAGTCTATATTGGATCATTACAATAATACTACATGATTTTATAAATTCTATTTAAATAATAATAAACTGATAAATGACTCTTAGAATCAGCCTAAAACAAAGAGAAATTATTGCATTTTCAGTAGTATCATGTAGTCTATTTGAATACATTAATAATAAACTTAGAGTCGCCACGGATATGTAAGTATGGCATTAGGGAAATCAGAGCCCCTCTCATTGGTGCCATTTCACCAAAAGCAAGCCCAGATTTGAATTCTTTACTTCTTGCTACATGTCTCTGCCTGTCTTATGAGTGTGCATCTGTACCTGCCTGAAGGCAGCCCTGTGAATTTGTCTCTGTGTCTCTCCCTAACAAAGGGCTTACCTCTCAACTTTTTTGAGCAGCACAGGAAGCATTACACAGGAAAAAATGAGGGATAATTTATAAAAAAACTTCAGCAGATTTTTACATGGGATTACATCACTAATCCCAGCTGATCCAGATAACAAATAGTATTACAAATGTCACTTTTTATCAAGCAATATCCACTTGTTATGTTCAACATTTATGGTTGATATTCATTTTCTAAGATGACTTTCAACTTCTGTTTTTGCTGTTTTACGCAAATGATGATTAAAACACACAGGTATTACTCTAGGAGGAAGGCATGGTGGTGTATGCCTTTTAATTCCAGCAATCCAAGGGGAGGCAGATCTTTTTAAATCTGAAGCCAGCCTGGTCTTCATAATGAGTTTTGGAGGAGAGAGAAACCCTTTCAAAATAAAATAAAATAAAGATTTTAGCCATGCATTAACTTAGGTTGTTAAAGGTCGATTACATAAAAATTCCAAAACAAGTCAGGTTGGTTGTTACAGGTTAAACAAGCAGGCTGAGTCCTCAGTAGGCTAGCAGTCTTAGTGACCTGGAGGTGTTTTATTAGTTTTGTCTGTGGAGTCCAGCGGCAGTTCCAGTTCCAGTCTTTTAGAGTGTAAGAGATGTTGCTGTAACTCGTTGCACTGATATTTCTTAAGTTTTGTTCCCTGGTAGGAGATCATCCTTGTTTTAGTTGAACTGAATTCCTAAAGTTGTGAAATGCTAAGGTATGAAGCATTGACTTCCACATCATTTCTGTTGTTTCACTCAACAGACTTTAGCAGTAAGGGAAGAGGACAGACTATATTAGAATTACTAGCAGTAGCTTTTACTCCATTACCTTTCAAGGTTTTTATGAATATAGTTCATGAGGATGAAATTTAAAACCCTATTGTGTCCTGAGTTACACTTTTATGTTTGTTTGTTTATTAAATATACTTGTGTGTAACCTTCTGTGAGGTTGTACCATGAAAATATAATATATAAAAAATAGTGTCTTTTTAGATCACACACCATGCCTGGAGTTTGTAGGACCCAAGTTATTTTGGGTGAGTGAGTAGGGGCAAAGCATTAGCATACTCTGCATCTCAGATACATTTATTGATGCCATATTGTAAATGATACTTAGATAAGTGTACAGCAATGTTCTGTGTTCCCGTCTAACAGAGTTTTCTTTTTTGTCTTTTTGGTTTTTTTCGAGACAGGGTTTCCCTGTGTAGCCCTGGCTGTCTTGGAACTCACTCTGTAGACCAGGCTGGCCTTGAACTCAGAAATCTGCCTGCCTCTGCCTCCCAAGTACTGGGATTAAAGGCGTGCGCCACCACTGCCCCACTGCTAATACAGTTTTCTTAAGCTTAGCCAACACTACTCATTTTGAGTGAACTTGGGGCATGGTTAATGATGGCCATGAGCAGGTACAGGGTGGGCTAATGTGGGTATTTATTTCTTAGGTTTTAACTAAACTGAGTTTAGTTAACAGTTTATGTCTTTTATCAGCACTCCTGATATTATGAAGGCCATTAACCTGATTCCTACCCAAATTTTCTGGTAAACCTGGGCCTAGCAGGTTTCATGGGGACCCAGGCATTCTTTATATGGCTTTGAAGCGTGTCAGCAGGATTGAGGCCAAAGGCCACAGCAGATGACTGTACTCTGCTGCAGGCTGCAAGCTGTGCTCCAGCTGTGTTCAGCTGGCTTTAAAACTCTTCTTCAGTGGAAACTTAATCATAGCTTACAGTGTTAAACCTGAGAATCTTGAGAAAAGACCGAATCTACTATTCAATTAAAACAAGCTGCATTTTGAGGTTCACCTGCGACTGGCCAGCTGGCTGCTTCACCCTAAGTCAGGATTTGAGAGTAGCCCCTGCTGGCTTCTTGAAGTCCCTTTTATAGAAGAGATAAGGTGTTTATAGAAGAGATTTAGGTGGGAGAGTGTTGGCTGTTACACATTGTTAGAAAGATACAATGGAGAGGGAAGGAACAAAGTGTATGCACTGTGTGAATGGACCCCGAGCACTTGACACCAGATCTAAGAATCAGGAACACTTCTTATTTATAGACGGAAACCTTTATTTGCAAGGACTTAACTCAGGACAAACAGGAACTTACTTCTAACCTTCTTAACTGCATGCAGAGCCTTTAACCAACAAGGTCTATTTTTCCTTTCTGGTTTCCCATTACCTTGCAAGTATTATTGTTCCTGGTTTGTTCTCACAGCTTTTAAGGTTTTTTGTTTGTTTGTTTGTTTGTTTTTTAACTAAAAAAATTTAGAAAAAATTTAAGCTTTTTGACTCTTGTAATAGCATTTACCTTAAGAAACAATTCACTGTAGAAAGATAAAACATCTTCTTTCATTAAATTTTTATTATCTTTAGTCTGAGGTGCTTTTTCTTTCTGTTTTTTTTTCCTCTCTCTCTCTCCTTTTTCTTTTTTTTAGGCATTTTAAGCTAGTTTAGTTAAAAACCAAGAAATAAGCACTCACATTAGCAGAGGTTTTCACAATCAGATTCATTAATTTTACTGTCTTCCTCCTCCACGTCTTGTCTCTTTGGACGATCTTCAGGGGTCCATAAAAGGTGGAGCTGCTGTCTCCTGTGTCAAGATGCTCTTCAGTGCCCTCTTTAGCACTAACCTGCCTAGGGCTGGTTTCTTCATCTTATTGTGTGTATGTGTAGGTGTACATTAAACTGGTTAGAGAGTTTTAGTTAGCATATAGAGGGATAACACATCCCCCCCAGGTGCTGTGCTCTATATAGGGTGCGTGCTGCACTCCAGGGTCTGTATGCACAGCCTCATCCCACAGGCAGCCAGTGCACTGCACTGTGGTACTGTGCGGTATGATGACCACTAAGCAAGAGGAAGTTTCCCTTTGCGCATCTTGTTAACACAACCTGTTATTGGCTAAAGGTTGACATGTGAAACCTGAATGTGTTAAAAATAATAGCCCAGTCTGGCATGTCTATTGAAAGTATATTGGGTCCTGATTTTGTTGGTGCTATCTTAGGAAGTATAGATTTTCTTGAACTTTCTTGTGATAACAATTCTTTCATTCTTGTTTGTTTAATCTGACATCTTTTCTGCCTTTGGTACTTTATTCAGAAAGTCCTTCCCTACCTTGAGATCAGATAAATAGTTAGGTGATGTGGTCTGTCTCAGTGACAGAGCTGGCATAGATCCCAGGCATTTGCAATGATTTTAAAAAAAAAATTTAAAATAGTTGTCTGGGGCTGGAGAGATGGCTCAGCAGTTCAGAGCAGTTGTTGCTCTTGCAGAATAGGATGCACTTCTCAGCACAACCAGTCATAACTCAGCCTTCAGAGGATCCTGTGCTGCCGTCTGCATACATGCATGCAGCCAAAACACACACTTTTAAAAATAGAATGAAGTAATTTTTAGTTACCTGTTAGTTCCTCTGCTTCTTCTGTGTCCCCCTTTCCTTCGCTCTCTTTTGACATTTAAAACTCTAAGGTAGAATATATTGGGGCGGGGGTAAGAGTTGATGTCATTTTCTGCAAGGTTCTAGAATAATTTATTGAATAGTTCCCATTTCCAGTGATTTAATGTATCACATTTTTGTTTACAATTGATTCTGTTTCTAGTTTTTACTTTCATTGTTTTCTGTGTATTTTTCTTGTTACAATTTTACCTTATGATTTTGTTATGAAACAAAATAGGTTCAGAAGGAAGTGCAGTAGTCTCAATTGTTCACTGTCCTTTTTGAAAAATTACTAATGTAAAATTGAGTTTAATGAGCTTCTAAAAATTAATAAAGGTGTATGTTGTTTCCTGTTATTTGGTTCACGATGACACAATAATTAATGGTTTATTTTGTCAGAAATAGAAACTGAGTTAAACTGGAGGAAAAAATTAATTGCCTTATAGATCTTCAGGCAAGCGTTACTCCAGGGTACAGATGCCATCTTGTTTCTGCTGTCTCCAACCTGGGCTTCCTTAGGACAGATGTGCTTCATCTCCACCTCCTATTCTAAGTGTGAAGTTAGTTGTGCTAGCTGCTGTCATGTCTGTTAGCTGATAGAACCCATGTCTCACCAGATGTACTAACCCCTGATCCAGTCTTAGGAGCATCAGGCCTCTACCCTAGGAATAATATTAAGTTCAGTCCTTGGTTAGCCACACAGCTAGAGAGAGGAGTCAGGACAAAATTTCCAGGACAAGAATGTCCTTGGAAGTTCTATACTTGAGATGGGCACAGACACAGCTACCTACTACTGTTATGTGCAGTGAGTGATGTTTATATGGGAAGAAAAGGTTACTCCTTTAGAGACATACCAACATGCACTTGAACAGTGTGCTAAAGGATAGGAATATGTAAAATGTGTACACTTATTTATGAGTGCACATACTTGCAAGTACATATACATGTACTTTGCTTCTATTGCCATATTCCTCCAAGATGTGTGTGCGTCTTCTTCCAGGAAGGTTCTGTTTACCCTTTTTAAATATTTATTACAGGAAAGCGTGAGACAGAGTGTTGAAAGATATGAGAGACCATCAACAAATTCAAGTCTTTTTACCATCCTCTTCCCCGTGAAAAAGTTCTTGTCTGAGAACTGTGTGCAGGCAACCTGGCTGTATAGAATTTAGAATAAGATATTTTTAAATCGATGCCTCCTGATGGCTAGCAACCACATTTACAAATTAACAACAATGCCTTTATAAAAACCAAATGCAAAATTGTAAGGTGAGACACTGAGGAGAGGGCCTGAGCTCTGATAACAGAGTCACCTAGTACTTCCTGCTTGCATTGGTGTTTTTTGTGTCCTTAGAGCACTCTGCTCCCTTGTTCACTCGCTCAGGCATTCCTTAGGAAGTGAAGCTGATTCTGATTGTAGCCTGAACTGTTGCTTTCTTTCCCCTTTTTATCTCCAGGTCATGCCCATTCCTTGTCCACAGGTTAGGTGTTAGATTATATCCCCCAAAAGATTTAAAGAAATCATTTATTTTTCTGAGAAACCTTTTTAAAAGGAGCTAGACTTGGACATAAAGATTATCTTATATATCAGGAACAAGAAAGCCGTGTGTCTTAGTTTCCCCCACTAAGCATTTGCATTTAACAATTTTCAAAATCAGCTAGCTATGTGATATAACAAAAACTTGTGCTGGGCTGGTGAAGAATCAAAGATGAATGTCAAATTCCCTGTCCATGGGGATACCATTATTTAAAGGGGGCAGACAGACCACCTATTTCCAGTGCATACGTTGTAGTGAGATACATATGTGGAACAGTTGATTCAGCCTCGAAGAACACATGGAAGAGCATTGCAAAGAGACCGTGAACAGAGAGGATGTCCACAGTCCTTGTGGACACATGAAGAGTATTGAAGAAGGCAAGGAGTTGAGTATGGCTTGAGAACAAATTCAAGGGAAATGGCAGGCTTGTGCTGAGAGACAAGCTGGAGTCAGGTGTGAAAGCTGTGTGTATGATGTCATAGTGCCCAAACAGGTCATTGTCTTAGAAGAACATGATTTATAGGTGTTGGTGACCCAGGTAAGAGTGGCTGCTCACATACAGCAGGCTGAAGGCATTTGGAGAACAGGGGACAGACAGATCAATGTCAAGGGCAGAGTGTAGAGGGCTCTGGGGATCCTTGGTAACTACACACCCCCTGCTTAAAGGCATATCTCCAGGACACAAAAATCTTCAATAAAGCCATGTGTGCAGTTCCCTATGTGGACGAGGTTCTAAGGCATGCTACAACCATTCATTCACCTGCTAATTAAGCAAATGCCCACTGTGAGGCTTGGGAGGCCACGTTCAGGTGTTCAGGTTGGATGACACTTGCAGCAGTGAGAACGACCTCTCCCAGTCCTGCCCTCTCAGAATAACCTGGGTTGTTCTGAGCTGGCTGGGTGGCTCTGCTTGTGATCCCAGCAAGGCTGAATTTAGCAGGATGGCTAGCTTCAACACAGTGTGGGCTACTTGTCAAACCCCAGAGTCTTAGCCAGGATTTCTATTCCTGTACAAAACATGACCAAGATGCAAGATGGGGAGGAGAGGGTTTATTCAGCTTACATTTCCAAATTGCTGTTCATCACCAAAGGAAGTCAGGACTGGAACTCAAGCAGGTCAGGGAGCAGGAGCTGATGCAGAGGTCATGGAGGGATGTTTCTTACTGGCTTGCCTCCCCTGGCTTGCTCAGCCTGCTCTCTTATAGAACCCAAGACTACCATCCCAGGGATGGCACTACGCACAATGGGCCCTCCCCTTTGATCACTATTTGAGAAAATGCCTTACAGCTGGATCTCAAGGAGGCATTTCCTCAACTGAAGCTCCTTTCTCTGTGATAACTCCAGCTTGTGTCAAGTTGATACACCAAGCCAGCTAATACACCCCGTCTCAAAAAAAATTTAAAAAAAATTAAAGAACAAACTTGGTTTCAAATAATTGCTAAAGCGTGATATTGTTAATTGAATTGAATGACTTTGTAAGACTAAATTGGTTGCCTTTAGATAACACATTTATTAGGACTGTTTTAGGGTGATTTATGACTAAGAGGGAGTGGCTGGAATCTCAATTGAGCTGCTGTGATAAATGAAAGCCAAGGCTTTCTTAGCCAGTTCTCATAATTTATTCAGGACACTTTCTCCTCGACTACAGATGAGCCTGGTTATGTTATAATTGTAAATTTATTTTTGCAGACAACTGGTAACCTGGCTCTAAAATTTAAAAATACTATCATTTACTGTGTAGCCCTGGATGACCTGGAACTCGAGAAATCCTTCTGCCTTTGCCTCCGAGTGTTGGGCATGCAATGCCATGCTCCACAGGGCTCTAATTCTTAAGTCAAAGCAACATGGGTTGAAATGACTCTTTTTGGCGTTTGTAACTGTATTGTTAATGCAGTAGAAAGCTATTTCCATTTTTTTCAAATATTTTATTTCATGCATATGAGTGTTTTGCCCAGATACATCTCTATGTACTACATGTGTGCCTGGTGCCCAGGGAGGCCAGAATAAGGTATCAGTGCCCATGGAACTGGAGTTACATGGTTGTGACTCACTGTGTGGGTGCTAGGAATCCAACCCAAGTCCTTTAAAAGGGTGGCCACTGCTTTTAACTGCTGAGCTATCTCTCTAGCTCTTAAAAAGCAACTTTTAATATTGCAATTTACATACTATATCTACTATTTTATAGCTTTAAAGCCTTCTTTTACCAGGTCTCACTATGTAGCTCTTGGCTATCCTGTAACTTACTATGTAGATCAGGGTGCAGAGGTCTGCCTGCCTCTGCCTCCCGTTCTCTACCTCACCCAGCTTTTAACTGGCTTATTTATGGTAGTTACTTCTGAAAAATGAGAATTAAGGACAGACTTTTGAGCAAAATCAGGTGGAAACATTTCTCTACTTTTATTCTTTACAATGTATTTCTTCTTAAATTTGAAATAAGATTTTTTAAAATGACAAAGACAAAAAAAAAAAAAAAAACCTAAGAAAGTGAGAAAGTGATACTTTGTTTCTTAGGCTTTTCCCAGCTTCTCGGAACTCAGACAGCTCAGCCAGCACATACCTAGCTCAGGGACACAAATTCAAAGGCTGAGGAAAATCAACACAGCTGTAAATGATTTTTATGCAGAATGATTGATTCAGTGGTAGCCGGAAGCCCACCCTTTCTTTGTTTGAATTATTAGTTTCAGAACTGACAAAATTTGAAAGGAACGAAAGGAATTTGTTTGACTGGACCCTGTGAGTCTGCAAGTTGGACAGGACTATGTCTAGAGGTAGCAAGTCAAATGAGTTGTCACAACCAGAGCCAAGTGCAAACGGACTCAGATAACACTGGAGGGAGAGAACCACTCTCAAGCCCCACTATAAAAGACTTAGACCTGTATAACTGATAAGTTCTGGAAATGAGGAGTTGGTAAGCAGCCTTGCAGCCTTTGCAAGCAGTCAATCCGTGTACATAAAATTGACCCATCTAGGTCCACTGATGGTCTCTAATATAGTCGCAGAACTGTGTCTCTCTCATCACTGGCTAGTATTCGTGAACTCCATTCAGCTTGCTTCCCCCACACCTTTACATTCAATCCCTAAGTTTTATTTAGGCTCTTTTGATTTTTTAAAAAAACGTTATTCTTAAAGAATTTCATCTATGTGTGTGAGCTGTATTTCTTATTTTATGTGTATGGGTATTTGTGTGTATGTCTCAGCATCCATGGAGGCCAGAGGAGTGCATCAGATCCCCTGGAACAGGATTTATGAATGAATGTTGTGGGCTTCCACAGGGGTGCTGGGAATCGAACCTGGGTGGGTGCTCTGGAAGATCAGCGAATGGTTTTAACCACTGAGCCATCTTTCCAGCCCTACAATGTATATTTTATTCACACGCACAAGCACACACACACATGCATGCACACGCACACTCAAGTCTGGGACAATCCACTGCTTGTTTCCGCCTTTATCTCTTAGTGGAAACCTCTCAGTTGTGAACACTCAGCTTCAGGTTTTTATGTGGACGATGTTTCCAGTTTTCTCGGCATGGGCCTTAGGGCTGAGCTTGGCAGATCACACAGGGATTACCTCTGTGTTGCCCCCGAGAGGACTGAAGGGTTTCTGTAACTGCTTGTGCCACTTCATTCCCATCAGCACATGTGACTGACTTCTAGATCCTTGCCAGCATATGGTGCGTTTTGCCTTTAGGTATAACTGAGTCAAAGCTGGATGTGAAGTGCTGTACCTCACTGTGGTTTGAGTTTACGCTTCTGTAGTGAGTGGTGATCATGAGCATATTTTCATCCTGTGCCCATATTTAATGCGATAATTGTAAAACATTAGAAGCATCCATATGTTTCTCACTCGGCTGAGCGGTGACTAGTAAACCTTGCTACTTGGTGTGATTATGTATGTGCAAGTCAGTAAACCATTATTCACCTCTTTCTTCATCTAAATGATTTACAGGAACAAAGCTGTTGATTTCTTTATAAAAGTACATATAGCTCAGAATAATTGAAGAATAATAAAATATAAGTACAAAATAATGCTGAAGTAGCAAATCAGTGTCTTTGAGCATACAGCTCTGGTCTACAATAGTCACACAGTGATCTGTTGTAGTACCCGAAGAAAGTATTAGATTTGCCGCTTTTTATTTATTTATTCTAAGAATTCACCTTCGTTGGTTCTTAATATATTGAATGACAATATATTAGCTGAGCGTTAAAGTAAACTTACAGAACTCACTTTGATGACTAAATTTCATTCAAGAAGAAAAAGATGACTATATAAAAATAATAACAGCTGTTGTTTCTGTGAATCTGACTGAGATTTGATTCAAAGCACACAGTTATGTCTTTTTTGAAGACAATGTCTGGAATCTTTATTTTCCAGATCATTGTAGTCTTGAGTATGTAGTGTTCGCTCTTACAGGAAGGAATCATGTCATTGTCAAAGGCCTTATTTTCTCTTTTCTCATATGTATAACTGGGTGGTAAAATGCTGATTTACATAGGAAAACGGTTTTTATTTTGCAGTGAGGTTTTCTAGAATGTGCTCTATTGTCATCATTGACCCACTTAGAGAAATTAGCATCTTCCTCTGTCCATTAGGTTATTGCTTCTTGGGTGGAATTTAATGAATATTAATAACTCAATTCAGAAGGAGGTAATTTATTAGAGTTTTACACATTTCCATTTTTATGTTATTTGTTTTCCTTGTGCTTTATGTACCATACGTCTTTTACTTCAGGTTGATTAATAGTTGCTTTTTGTTTTTTGCATTATTATGCATTTTCTATATAAGATGTCTTCATATTTTTATTTGTACTGACTAAAATATGCAGTCATAAAGTGAAGTGTAAAGGGAAGAGAAGAACTGGTTCCTAATCAGAAGTTTCTGGTGACTTGTGTAGCGGATATCACGATTCATATCATGCCCATCAAATGATGCCTTATGTTATGTTTGGTCTCAGTTGTTGAAGCCAGAGAAATTGGACAAGCTCATGACAGGTACTGTCACATTCTTCAATTCTGTTGTATTAATGAACAGGGCTGACTCTTGGATGTTTTGAGATGGGTTGCCCCATGTAGCCCTAGCTATACTGGAACTTACTATGTAGACCAGGCCAGCATTGAACTTACGGAAGTCCTCCTGCCTTTGCCTCCCAAATGTCATGCACCTGACAGACAATGCTTACCCAACCCCCTTTCAGGATGTGGTTCGTTGCTGGTTAGCTCATTGACCAGGGAGTGTAAGATACCAGCAGCAAGGACCAACACTGCTGAGGTGCTCATTATCTCTAATGCCTTTTCAAAATTACCTAATTCAGCTCTTACAATGCTGTGATAATGGAATGATACAAACCCCACTTTATAGATGAAGAGACTGAGCCACAGGAAGATGGAAGTTACTGAAGTTCACACTGATAACCAGGTGGGAGGTGTACAGTTCTGACTCTGCAGTCTGGTGCCCGAGCTCACGCTCTTGAGGAAGGTGATGGTTCTCCTGAGTCTTAGTAGCCTCCTTACCTGAAAAGCAGTGTTCTACACCTAGACTATCATCTTCTCTGTTTGAGTCTTCCAAACACCTTACTGCCAAAGCTCCTTTCTCTCCTACTTCTAGTCTCCAAGTGCTCTGGCTGTCCTCACAGATGGGATGAATCAGGCTCTGACAGCTGCAGTGCACATGTGCAGAGCACTTGAAGCTGTGCCTCCCAGGTTGCAACACTGAATGTATTTTGTTGAAAGTTGAACAGACATACAAATAGTAAGATTTCTAGAAAGGAAAAGGACATATGGCCTTCAAGGTGACTCAGCAGGTGAAAGCACTTTGTTAACAGTCCAGATGAGCTGAGTCCAATCTCACACGCTGTAAGGAGAGGACTGACTCCCCCAACACTGTCCTCTGATCTCTACACACACCATGACACATACCTTTACCAAAAGTAATAGCAAATCACTTTTTTTCATAAGTCTTTTTGTTGTTGTTGTTTTTAAAGGTTTATTTGTTTTACATATGTGAGAACACTGTCACTGTCATCAGACACACCAGAAGTGGGCATCAGATCCCATTACAGATGGTTGTGAGCCACCATGTGGTTGCTAGGAATTGAACTCAGGACCTCCGGAAGAGCAGTCAGTGCTCTTAACTACTGAGCCATCTCTCCAGCTCAGTAAATCACTTTTAAAAGAATAGGACATAACTTTCTGTTTCCTTGCAGCTTTATATTTTTCTTAACAGTTTTATGGTATTTGTTTGATACTCACTAATTCACGTACATGTTTATCAATGCCTGATCTTCACTTCTTCAATCATGGATGCATCCATGTGAAAATAAAATGCCCCTTACTTCATGACGCTTATACTCTAAGGTTCTGTCACAGATGTTAGCCAGATAATCACACAGATAATCAATGTATGTCACACACATTGTTACAGATGTTGTGGTAGGAAAGATGTGAGGATCAGTCAGGGTCAGGGGAGGCTTTGGGGAGATCCTGTGGAATGGCCTTTGGCTGTGAGTGAAGGAAGAGACCATGAGAAAGGGAGGGCAGAGGTGTATCCCTGAAGGAGGACTCTGTTGTACCAACTCTTTAAATAGAGACACTCATAACTTACTGAAAGAAGAGGATGTTTGAAAACTTGGACAGACACCACTGTGGGTGGGAGCGAAGACTGGGACTGGTGTGGTGATCAGGGCTCGTGAGAGGAATTTGTGGAGGTTGAGCAGCAGAGCAGCCTGGACATTTGTGGAATTTAGAAGACTTTTCTGTTTTAACCTTCCCCCCGTCCCCATTTTTTTTTAATTTCATATCATGCACTCTAATCCCACTCACCTCCCTGTCCTCTCACACAGCGTACCCTTTTGCTCAAACAGCTTTGCTTACAAATGTTCGTTGCAATGAGTCATTGGTCTAGTTCGAGGGCTCTGGCTTCTGCTACACTATTAAAACTGGATCATCACCTGGATTCCTCTGGGATATCCTGTTGTTGCCATGTGCCATCCTGTTGTTGCCCTGTGCCGGGGAGATTGTGTAGCTTTGGATCTGTAGGACCTGCCCCTTCATGTTCTCTAGGTGTTCATAGGTGGGGTAGATGTTGGGGTGAGCCAACTCAAGCCCTGCATCTGGGCCTGGATGGTAGCTGAGTTGGTCAGCCTGCCAGCTCTCCCACACCCACACCACCAAGGTGAGCTCTCCATCACTGCCTCGGCTAGCTTACCCAATGCTGCAGCTGGCAAGGGGCAGGGTCAACGTTCCTGCTCTCCTGCCCTTGGTGCCCACTCTCCTGCACCCTTGCCACCAGAGCCAGCTCTACTGTGCTGCCCAATGGAAGTGT
Source organism: Mus musculus (assembly GCF_000001635.26). NCBI lineage: Eukaryota > Metazoa > Chordata > Mammalia > Rodentia > Muridae > Mus > Mus musculus. The sequence continues at coordinate 59,708,705 of NC_000070.6, forward strand.
GAGCTGCTCTCCAAGTACTGCAGGCTTCTCTTCCCCACCTGTGGCACCACACAGTATATGAGGGACCGACTCATGTGTACCCTGGCCATCAGGACCTCCTCTCTCAAGTGCACAGCTCTTGGGCATTAGCCTGGTACCAAGTGAGGAAGAGATTTCTCAGTCAATTTTAAATCCAGGAATGGTATCTTAACCAGACTGTGTTAGCAGTAGATTTCCTCTTGAGTATAAGAGAAAGCAGTATTTCCAGAGAAAAACAAATAGGACACAAAAAGGAAAACAAAGACTGCAATTAGAACAGAGTGGACTCTATTCTTGGTAATTAAAGGGTAATGTTTGTAATTAAATTTTACATTCAGGTGTGAGGGTGTGGGTCAAGCCATAGGACATTTTGCTAGTTATGTGCAACACCTTGGGTTTTTCCTCAGCACTAAAGTGTTGGTTTAGATTTTTAAAACCTACTTTTAATGAGGGTTCTTAAATGGTTTAACCTCCCTTCTAGCTATCCACCCACCAGAGGTAGTGGAAAAGAAAGGTTATTAGGGTATGGGGGAAGTGGACCTGTTGAGAAATGGTTCTTTGGAGCAATCCATCCTACTTTATTAGGATATCAGCAGCTCAGTTTACCCGCCCAAGTCAGCAGTGGTAGCTCGATCTACTCAGACCATTCACAAATCAGCAGCAGCATCAGGTCAGTCCAGAAGAAGCCTCTAGGCTCTGCTCTGTGCTGTTTAGAAGCAGCTCCTTGGGGCGATGTTAATCTCCAATTGTCAGGATGCCAGCAGTCTGGCTCAGTAGTGTCAGGATAGTAAACATGAATCAGTAGCCTTGGCACAACCCAGGAGAAACAGCCAGGTCTCTGCCAAATAGGCACGAGTCAGCAGGAGCAACCAGGACCAGCAGGGGCGCCAGAAGTTCTCTGTCTTGCCTCTCTCAACAAAGTGAAGATCAGCAAGACTTGAGACCAAGGAAGCCCACTGTCACTCTCTGTTGAGTCCTATTTATACTGCCTCCAAACATGTGTCCTCCCGCATGTCTTGCCTCAGCAAGACATCAACTGAGTCTGTATCAGCTGACATCCAGAAGCTTCCACTTCACTCTGCCAGTCTGCCCAAGTCCCCAGAAGGGGCAAGAAGCTGCCAGAACACCACCAGAAGGCTTTTGGTGATTTCTTTCTATGACGTCCTGACAACAACGACCAGTAAGGAATGGCAAGGTGTACAAATACGATTAGTGTCATCCTCCATCTGCTGAATTATATTTATATTCTTTCTTAACATCCTGTGTCCTTTCACCTGTGTGCCCCAGCAAAACATCATTTGGCATAACTGCCTTTAAAAAAAAAAAAAAAAACAAACCAGAAGTTTCCACTACACTAAAGAAAGGAAAATGTAATTGGAAAATCAAAATGTATCCAGTGACAATCTCTTAGGGAGGGATTTATGGGTAGGGGTTTTGCTTGGAGAGGGGTTGTTTTGTTTTGATTTTGTTGTTGTTTTAATCTTTGCTGTGGTTCTAATTTCCTGGGGGGAAAATTATGAATAATTGCTCTTTGGGTTTTTGTTGTTGTTGTTTGTTTGTTTGTTTGTTTCGAGACAGGGTTTCTCTGTATAACTCTGGCTGTCCTGGAACTCGCTTTGTAGACCAGGCTGGCCTTGAACTCAGAAATCCGCCTGCCTCTGCCTCCCAAGTGCTGGGATTAAAGGCATGCACCACCATGCCCGGCTGTTTGTTTGTTTTTTAAAGGTTTATTTACTTTATTTATATGCGTACACTGTAGCTGTCTTCAGACACACCAGAAGAGGGCATCAGATCCCATTACAGATGGTTGTGAGCCACCATGTGGTTGCTAGGAATTGAACTCAGGACCTCTGGAAGAGCAGTCAGTACTCTTAACCTCTGAGCCATCTCTCCAGCTCATAATTGCTCTTTTAAACCATCTATTTCTTTAAAGTTGAGCTACTTAGAAATTAAAAGTTAGGTATGCACAGCAAAGTCAAGGGTGTGACAGCTCACTGAGGTGAGGTTCCGTGCTGTCAAGGCTGAATTCCTAAGCCCTGAGAAAACTAATTTTTACTCTGGGAAATGATTTACTATTGAATCTCTCAATGTTTCTTTTAGGGATCATGTTAAAAGCACTGGAAAAACATGTATGGGTTGATTGAAAATGCCTGTGTAAGATACTCTGTGCTGTATAGTTAAATCAGTAAAGAAGGAACTGTAGAAGGACTAGCGGGGTGAGGGTACAGCTGCCGCTTCATTAGTGAATCTGTGGGAAATGTAAATGTTGACTCTGTAATGAATTGATGTGCCTTCAGCCCCGCCTCCAGTCAAAGAAAGTAAGAGTGAAAAGCAAGATTGTTTCTGGGAATTGTACATGCTACGCTGTATTTCAAAGTCTGCTGGCAGCAGCGCACTATATAGTTTATGTATTACACCAGTGGCAGATATTCAGACACATTAGAAGGTACTCTTGATTCAGTGCCTGGCAGTGTAATAAAAAGGGGGTGATGGTAGGGGTGTTCTATGGTCTCTAATAAGCAATATCTCAACGGGCCCTGTCAGATTCTATGAAAAGTCCACAAGATGATGTATTATGTTAATTACCGTCCTGTGGCTTTCATGCTGTTAAGCCTACAAATGCAGCTACATTTCGAAGTTGATTTAAGAATATATTTCAGCCAGGATGAAAGCACTCCTTATTGTGATTAATGTCATACAATATTTATTCTCTTGTTCTCCTTTTGCCTTTGCTTTGGAATGCTTAATTTCTTTCCATGAAGTAGGAATTAACCTTGAGATTTAAGCTTTTTCTAGTTTATTTTTAAAACTATCAGATGATCCCCCTTTTGGCTTCTAGTGTCTTATTTTGTTAATTTTAAAGGCCAGCATTTTCAAGAGAGAATTTCACGGTTGTACTGATGTGTAATTCTATACTGAGCTCGTTCAGTCGCCATACTGTTGCTCATAGTGACACCATAGACCTGGCATGGATATGGTCTCCAAAAAGCTGTTTGAGATACAAACTTTAGTTTACAACTGCCCATAACAAAGTATTTTCTTACACATGAAGGGCTTATAAAGGTTTGGGAAAATTACAAATGTGCTGAGAACAAGCATCAACAATGGGACTCTGTTGAGACAGAAAGACTGTTGGGTGTTTTTGGTGGTGCTCAAACCAAGGATCCATGCTTGGCAGGTTCTCGCTCTGTTGTTGAGCTTCATTGGCAGCTGGGCTAGGGAGATGTGGGCTCAGGGGTTGGAACACATTTTCTAAGCAGTGATGCGTTTAAAGGGCAGAAGATATATGTGTGCCCAGTACTGAGCTAAGTAGTATACTTTGCTATCTTACTCGACTTCCATACAACTGTTTTAAGAGGTACAACTATAAATACTTAGGTTTGAAAACAGACATGATTTTATGTAGCTCAAGCATTGCTTCTAAGATTTGGAAAGGATATTATGTTGGCAAAGATCTATTAACTATTGGCTACACTACCTATATAGCTGGGCCAAGGTAGATTAGGATTTTAAAATGGTCTCGCAATTAGGTAAACAGTGTTAATAACTTAGTGATTCCAGGGGCTGGAAAGATGACTCAGTGGTTAAGGGTGTTTACTGTTCTTGCAGAGTTCAATTCTCAGCAATCATATTATGGTTCAAAACTGCCTGTAACTCCAGTTCTGAAGGACCCAATCCCCTCGTCTGTCCTCCATAGTCACATACACAAACGTAGTAATCCACAACATATACAACAAGCAAGCCTTATAGTGGGACTTTTTTCTACCCACCTGCAGTATGAATAATGACATGAGACTTCCGTTATAGTTTTAACCTTAGGCTTTTGCTGGGGCAGTCTCTCAGCTACCGATTAAATTTAAGCTGAAAGATCCGCCCGGTGGCTAGCTCTATAGACCTTTCCACCCCCCACTGGCCCGGTTTGTTCCCCTGTGAGTCTGCTGTCATTTCTCCCTCTTCTGCATTCCTCTCTCTGGGTCACTCCTTTGCCTGGAAGTTCTGTCCCTACTTCCTGCCCAGCTATTGGCCAGCAGCTCTCTGTTTATAACCAGCCAGCAGCAACACAACCGCTGATACCATCTCTAGATTACCTTTAGGCAGATGAGAAAGAAAGACCATTTACAAAATAGAAAACCCAGTGGCTGGCCATAGAAATGACATTACCACAATCCTGCCTTCACTTGGGTCTCTGCAAGTACAGAATTAACTATTGAAAATACAGAGACATGCCTTTATACAAAGATTTTTTTGTTTTGTTTTGTTTTTTTTTAAGTCACTCCAACAAAACCTCCCTAGTGTTTAGCAAGTGTCTTGCCTGGGAAGTGAAACTCTTTGACTATAAACCCTGCTCTGCAGGTAATGTATCTGAGCCAGAGCTTGGACGTGGACTTCCTGGGAAGAGGAAGAGACCTTTCCAGGCACTCAGGCTGTGCACTAATGGGCCACACCTGTGTTAGAGCCATCCCGGGACTTGTTTAAAATGCAGGCTCCTGTACCCTAATAGCCATCAATTAATTCCATGCTGTGATCTCACCCCCACCAGTACAGCTTTGTGGTCTGATTTAGTTTATAGAGAGTGAGCCAGTGGCACAGGTAGGAAGGAAACAGGCCTTTCTTTTGCACTTGACACCCCTTGTGTCGATTTAGTAAATACTATGACATTTTGTGGTCTCTTTATTTTCCTACATTTCTGCTGAGGAAATTCTCCAGAGGCTATGTAGTCACGTGGTGTACCCATCAGGATTATAAGCTGGTGATGGATGCCATGGAGTGAATTTTGCTTCAGTAAAAGAATTTACCAAAAATCAAACTGGATGACCTGCACTGTTCCTAGTCTTATGTCCTTGGAGAGTGTGGGTGCGTGGGTATTAGATGTGCTTTACTACCGTCGGGGATAATTTACCGCTCAGATGACTACAGTAGTAGAGACACCCAGCTTCACTTAGTGATGTTAACAGTCCTAGAAAATAGCCTAGGTTTAAAGTTCTAGCAGAAGGCAGAAAGCGAGCAAGGAATGGGCTTAAGAGAGAAGAAAGGCAGTGACTTTTTAAATGTGTTTTATGGCAGTTGTAAAATTTTCACAATTTACTATTTTTAAGGCAAATGTAGCTTGGTGTTACAGATTTTAAGAGCTGTTGCTACTTTCAAAAATGAAGCATAAATGTTGCCAAGTAAGTTTTTATGTCCACTAACAAAGTTTAGGTTGCCTGTTTCCTGGGATTGTCAAACAGGAATCTTATTTCTCCAACATAGAAAATCATAAGAAGTTTGTTTCTCTCAAATAAGATATGTCTATGAAGAAGTAAGTACCCATCAACATTACCAGTCATTACATTATCTTAGCAAAGGTCAGAAAAGGAAGAGGGAGCTGTCGCCTACCCTTATAGATACATATATTGTGATACAGACTTTTGTTAAAGCATTATTTGTTTTCTTATCCTAGTAAGATGAAGATGCTATCTTCATCTTGTAGCAGTTTGTGTTGTGTTGAGTCAGGTTTGTTTTGTGTGTCTGTTTGAGATGGTTTTACTATGAAGCCTAGGCTAGCCTTAAACTCACAATACTGCCTCAGGTTCTGAAGGGCTAGGTTTGTTCCACCATGGCCAGCATGCAGTTTGTTGTGATGGCTGGCAATTCTAATTTCCTAGGGAAATATCCCTGAGGAACACTACTAGGGCCTCTTATGTCATCTCATATCATCGTTATAGACAGTCAACCCCTCCAACCCTGACCCCAGCTGACTGTTAACCGTCTTAAAAATGGATCAGGTGAGGCTTTGAAGTCTGATTGTGACTTCCTGGCCCGTGCTTTATTCTTAATGCTTTCTACATGCAGTCAGCACAGTTTCTGAAGTGAACTAAGTAACTACCCAGGTATGTCAGTAACTGCCCTTTAACCTTAGTGCTGACTCAGCAGCCAGTGCTTACTGGCCACTGTTCCTTCTCTTGCATTTCCGGACTTGGGATAACACGTTGAGGTCTAATGGGTCCCCTGTACAGAGGAAGATATAAAATAATCAACACGTGCCAGGTGACGATAAGTGCTGGAGGCAGCAACGGCAGAGAAGGAATAGTGAGGGATATAGCAGGGCATGGCTGTCCATTTGTTTGTTTATTTAGAAAGTCACCTCTGTCAGATTTCTGCCACTTGGGGGTTCTTTGCATTTAGCACTGTCTCTCTGGTCCCCCCACTGGTCTAGCTTTCTCCTGTTCTGACTGTCCCCTCAACAAGAGTCAGTGCTTTACACTCACCAGCTCATCTTGGCCCTCTGCTCCCACAGTTTCTTCAGGGATGCCCCAGTGTCCTGTGTTTCTTAATCAAATGGTACCTGACCTTCCAGAGCATCTTTCACTCCCTCCATAGGTTAGAGACAGAGGAAGCTCCCTTACAGCCCAAGCCTGACGATGTCAACTCCTCTCAGAGCTGCAGCGCTTCGGAGCCACGCCTGGCCTATTGAACTAGTTTTCTGTGCATTGTCGATCACCCTAGCTGTGCTATCATCTTCACAGTGGCCGAGAATTTGTCACTTTACCCACAGAAGTTCTTCAGATGCTCCAAGCTAATGGTATTCGTGAGTGTGGAGTCATTACTGATTCCAGCCTCAGCTTCCTGCATATAAATCTGCTCACAGATAGTTTATTTTTCAAATGTAAAATGCATTCTTATTTAATAAGCTCATGGGCTTATTGTTCACTAGTTTATACAGAATTAAGTGAAAGATAAGACAAAATACTCCTTGTTGTACATGAAAACAATAAAAAAGTTAAATATCAGGAATTGTTTGATATCACTGTGCAAATGTATGGCTTTAATAACAGTGCACAGGGATGCCATAGCTAAGTTTGTGCCTGTTTTAAATTGAATGCAGCAGCAGCAGAAGCAAATGTGTCTGGATTTAAATCTAACATAGATCTCCTCAAATTAAATGAGAACATAAGATACTGCACTAATTATGTGTGTTTCCATGTCATCTCCTAACAAGGAAGGGACTAATTGGATTAATGGAGCATGGAGACAGTGAGCTGTGGGGAGCTGGGAAGTGTTCTGGGCGGCTGGCTACATTTGCTGAAAATGCTGGTTTTCTTCACAGCACTTGGGCTAGTGTACTGAAGATTGACTTCCATTACTGTCTCCACACTTGGGGGTAAATCCCCCAAAGCTTGTCATCTAGCCCGCTTTGGTTGTGTAGGTGAGGCGGCCCAGCTCAGCTGTAGAAAAAGGGAGAGAGTTCTAAGGTTTCTGGCCTGAGAGGAAAGATGAAGCTTTGTAAGAAAGCTCCTTAGATCCTAAGCTACATGCTAGGTCTCTCTACATATAGTGGCTAGGCTGTTAGGCATGCAGGCTGGTGGAAGCAGTAGGAGACATTATCTTCAGCCCTACATCTTTACATGATACAAATCTTGCGCTAGGAGCTAGGGATGTGGCTCAGTTGACAAAATGCTTTTCATATAAGCACGAGGACCTGATCAGGTCCCTAGTACCAGTGTGAAAGGTCAGGTGTGGTACTCTGTGCTCATAATTTCATCCTTGGGGAGGCAGAGACAAGGAGATTCCTGTGACTGGGCCAGCCAGGCTAGCAAATTGGTGAATTCTAAGTTCAGTGAGGGACTCTGGCTCAAAAAATTAAGTGGAAGGGCTGAAGAGATGGGTGAATGATAAAGGATTGGCTGTGCAAGAATGAATTTGAATCTGCAGAACTAAATCTAGGTCTGATGATCTAGAATCGCAGGCCTTTTGCAGTGAAATGGAAGAAGAGTTCCAGATGCTGAACCCAAAAGAAGCCAGGCCCAAGGTTCCGTTCATAGGCATTATAGCAACAGGCCAGCCAGCCAGCCAGCCAAACTGTGATATTTCAAGTCAGGTGCTAGGGAGCCATGGAAGAAAGAATTCTTCTAATATGGTTCACAGATATTCAATGTATGTTATATCTAATTTTTAAAAAAGAAAAAAAAACTTTAAAAAGGAATGGAGTGGAAACTTCTAAACCTGGACACAGATGCATGCTAGTTGCCATTGTTGTTCTGTTTACTATTGTTTTCCCCTGGCCTTACTTGATTTTGTTGTTAGTTGAGAACACGTCGCTTGTACAGGGTTTGAACTACTTCCTGGCTCTCTCCCTGCTGAGTGCAGGAGTGTCTTCCCTGGCTGCTGCCTCCTGTGGTGCATTCTAAACTGCTTGAAAAGAGAGGCTACCACAGCTCACTTGAGCTGTTCTCCAGCACATGCAACATTGATGTCTTAAGTAAGCTTGAGACCCAGCAGAAACGAGGGAGAGCGTTTCAAGAAAGACTGGACTGAAGATGCCTTGAGGAGGTCAGCTGAGTTCAGTAGCTGAAAATGGCGCTGAGGCAGATGCAGGAGAGCTGCCGACTCCTGCAGCACATCAGCCGGGTTCACAGCCATCCTCAGCTGCCCTGCAGCAGCTGCTGAGATTTCTCTTGAGTGTGGTGCGCCTGGGTGTGTGCTCACACGGCCTGAAATCATCCCTCGTTTTTAAATTAATACCCAAAAGGTTTTCAAATCAAATTTCAACTTCTCTCTTTTTGTAAAATTATTAAATACTTTACAAACTAAAATGAGCGCTTGCCAAGTAGAGTCAGTACCTCACAGTGGGATTTTGATGGTAGCTATTGAGTACCTGTGGATACACACACACACACACACACACACACACACACACACACACACACGCGCGCTGTACAGGTGTGTAGCAGGTGTAATGGATTCAGGTGACAGGGTATACAGACTCAGTCTCAGAGCCCATATGAACACTGAGGGGCTGAAGGTTTTTCCCTCAAGTTGCCTGTGAATGTTTATTTCCTGGAAAGCCTTTGAAGTTTGAAAACTGCTTTTAGATATTTGTGTAGCAGCCAAAGTCAACAAGTGCTGGCCTCTGGCTTTCCATGTGAATAGTCCAGGAAACCAGCTGGTGAGTGGTTATACTCAACCCCTGCCTCTTTGTTTTTAATGAAAGGGAAGCAGGCTGGCCAGCTTTGTTAATATATAAGCAATTTCAACTAAAGATCGAGAGCCGAAGTTCAGGTGTGAGGCACGAAGTCTGTTTGTGTGCTTAAACTTTAGAAATGTGATATCCCAGGTGTGCCTATGTACATAAGAAATTCAGAAATCTGTCTTAGAATTGTCATTTAAGAGACACAGTAATGTATGATAATGTTTTACAAAAAGTAGTTTATTCTGTGAAAAAAATCCAGCATATTTAAAAACTCCATCATTGGGTATATTAGTTACAAAGTTACACTGAGAAGTCTTGCAAATTAATCTAAAGTTTTCCTTTATAAATATTTTCAATAAACAAAATGCTATTGCTATATACACAAGAGTCCTGAGTTGTTTTTTGTTTTGTTTTGTTTATTATAAATTAACTTCCGTGCTTTCCTCTTAAAATCAATAGGAAAACAAGTTTCATTGCATATCAGTAATGGTTTTCTATTGTGTAATTCTGAGTTTTATCCAGACCATGTCTGATACACAGAATAGGTGGGGTTTTTTTTTTTTTAAGCCAAATTTTTTTGTTTTGTTTTTAGTTAGTTTTTCTGTGACTCGGTTTCTCTGTGGAGCCCTGGCTATCCTGGAGCCATCTGTGTAGACCAGGCTGGCCTCAAACTCACAGAGATACACTTGCCTCTGTCTCCAAAATGCTAGGATTAAAGGCATGCGCCACCACCTGTCTAAACCAAGTATTTTTATTCGTAAAGTTAAGGTCTCAAGTTTAAATATTACTGAAATGAAACCACTTATATAGTGTTTCTTAGACATTTTTAAAAAATGGGCAAAATAGAGTTTCTTATACAGGATATAGGCATGGAATTTGGTTTTTCTGAGTCTGGGTAGGAGTTAAACTTGAGACCCTGCCTGCTGTGGAGCTTCTTAAGGAACAGGAGCTATGGGCCGAGCCTCCTCAGGAGCATGGAGATACTGGGTAAAATGCAGACTCCTGCGCTTGCTGCCAGGTAGTTCCTGTTTGCTGAAGCACCGTCAATGAGTCTGAAGCGTAGTAAAGTGTGAGGCCCGCCACCTTGGACAGTGCTACTTAATTGGTGCTCCGTAGCTTGTGCCACAGTCCTTCCGGCAGAAGTAGATAATAAATCAAGAAGCCAAAGCACTGAACCAAGATAGGCCCTTTCTTTCACCTCAGTAATAGCGTTCACAGTTAATTTTTTCTTGTAACTATGAAGCTTAGTCCTGGTTTTCCTTTAAAATAGCAGATAGATTCTGATCACTTCGTTATAAGCTTTTGCTCTCTTTAAGGAGTGCTTATAAATTGGGTCGGCTTGAAATCCTACAGAAGAGCAGGTATCACGTGAACTGCCATCGAGTGCATCTAGCCGTTTCTGAATAGACTTCCATGATGTGTTACAGTAAGAGCAGTGGGGCCAGTTTTACAGAGGAAGTGACTGAAGCAGCAAGGTGAGGGGTGCCTCATTCGAACATTGGACAGAAAGCACATCTCTGCCCACGGGTTTCCTCAGACAGAGACTAACTTCAGTTTCACCCTTACTACAACAAACCTTCACTCACTAAGCTTTGTGACTCGGGGCTAGCAAGATGCCCATGCAAGCCTGGAGCCCTGAGGTCAACCCCTGGAGCTGTATAAAAGTGAAAGGATCCGCACCTAGACCCACTCACATGCATCAAGCACGCACACCACACAGTAACAACAAAACGTTTTTAGAAAGGAGTTCTCGTCATGACCAGCCATATCTCGTCCAGTACATTTGTGAATCCGAATTTGGCTTCAGTAGTGCGATAACCACAGCCCATCAGTTTATCACTGTTCTCTGAAAATATTATCCTTCTTTCCCTTTTTCATTATAAAAGGAAACTTTATTTCAGAGTAGCAAGTGCATTGTCTGAACTCATCCACACCCTCTTTGTCCCTCCCCTCCCCCGTTTGTTGCAGACCAGGATGAAAGAGCAGCTGAGCTCAGCAGGGAGCAGAACGAGAAAACCATCCGGAGCACGCAGACCGCGCTCCGCAATTTCCGCGAGTTCCTCATCTCCAAGTACCCTTCCGAGACCAGAGAGATCTATGTCATCCCTTGCAAGGAGCTAGATGCCTACCTTGCCTCCTTCTTCGTGGATGCCAGGCAGAAGGATGGGTCTGAGTACGAGCCCAACAGCTTGGCCAATTACCAGTGTGGGCTGGAACGGTACCTGAAAGAGCACAGATATGGCTACAGCATCACCAGGGATAAGGAGTTCAAGCGTTCCCAGGAAGCCCTGAAACAGAAACAGATCGAGCTTCGCTGCAAAGGCAAGGGGAACAAGCCACACAAGTCCATGAAGCTCACCTTTGCCGATGAGCTCATCCTGCGGAAGAGGGGACTGCTGAGCAGGTACAACCCTGAGGGTCTGCTCAACCTCGTCTGGCTCAACAACACGAAAGCGTTTGGCCACTGCACAGGCTTCCATGGATCCACCTTGAAATGGGGCGATATCCGGCTCCGTGTCACAGAAACCGGGCTTGAGTATTTGGAGTGGATAGGTCAGGACACTGGTGATTTGAATGCCAAAACCAAGAGAGGAGGAACGGACTCGCGAGTTTATGCCACCCAGCATGCCCCGCAGACCTGCCCGGTGCAGGATTATAAGGAGTATGCCCAGCGGAGGCCTCCTGCTATGCGCTATGAGGATGCCCCCTTCTACTTGTCCATCAAGCCAGTTGTGAACTTGGCAGCTCTTCACTGGTACAATTGCCAGGCCCTTGGCAAGAACAAGCTAGCCAAGATGGTGAAGACCATGTGTGAGAAGGGCAACATCCCCGGCAGGAAGACCAACTTCAGTGTCTACCAGAGCTGTAGCACCTTGTCTGAGGCCCAGAGCAATCAGCTGGTGCTCATCTGCAACAACCTGAGCCAGCAGGCTGCCCAGTCCGTGGCTGGCCACTCCAGCAGTGGCAATTTCATTGTCTCCTCCTATGACTCTTCCTCGGACACGGCCTGACCAGGTGGCTCGTCCAAGACCTCACTTTGGTTTCTGTGTCCCAGGAAACCATCATGTGTACTGCATTGCGTCCCTTCCACCTGCCCTCACTGCTAACTTTATAAAATGCAAATCTCTATTTTTCTTTTTACAGAAAGCCAATGGCAATAGTTTAGTATTACTAACACAGTATTTATAGGCTTGAGACAAACAAGTGTGCTTCTGGGTGATGACATATAATCACTGTTACAGACTGGCAAAAACCATAGCGGTTCTCAGGCAACTGTAGAGAAAGAATTCCGTTTAAAAAAAGAAAAAAACAAATCAGAAAGGAAACCAAGAGTCATTCAAGACACTGTGTCCTCAGCTCCTCCTCCTGCCTCACCTCCCACTTTTAGTCTCCTTCATAGATGGATTTATTTTTTTAATTTTTAAAGATTACATATGAGTCAGGAGACAGTTTTACTGCCTGTGCAGTATTGTTGCGCCAGATCAGAAAGTAGCGTCATAAGCTCAACATGAATCTATTTATTTATTTGCATATATTTTTAGCATAGAGTTTCAGCCGTGCCTCATTTTCACCGGATATGGAGGTCTCAGCATGTACAGGACTTTCCTTTGGGGAGGTGGGCTATAGAAGAGGAATAAAGGTGCCATCCTTTTTTGGAGATGTCTCATTTAAAAACAATATGCAAGCTCTGCTATGGGTTGGGGGGGGGCGGTAATAAAAGACTGTTCCATAGCTCATTTTTACTGTGGTGCTTAGACCTGAATAGAATGTTCTTTGTCCCTAAGTCAGTGGAAATGAATTTGATCATCAGATTTACAAGAAATTTAAAACTACCAAAATCTTCGAGAATATTTGAGTGTTAGATTGTATGTTAAGCATGAGAGAGAAAGTAGAGAATAGAGGCCCCACTGAAAACGTCTGGTGCGTTGGTAGAGCCAGGCTGCAGTATCCTGTTGCTATGTCTAAGCATTAAATTTGACTCTTTTTTCCCTAGGGGTTACTTGACTCTGAGCTTAAGATCAAAGGAAAATTGACACCCATTTTAAGTCACAATATTTTGTTACCAGGCTTAGCAGAATTCAAAGCATTCTTCAGTTTCTTCTCATTAATAGAAATGCATTTAATGCTCTGTAGTTTGAATAATTTTGGTTTAACATTTGTCATGGTTTTTTTTTTTTAGTCTTTTGTTTTTCAAGTCTTGAAGACTAAAACATTAATAAATGATTAGTTAAGACACTTCAAAAATCAAGTACATGTAGATGTGAGAGCTACAGTGAGGCTGAGCTGGGGGCCTCCCCATCCTGTGCAATCAGTAATGTGTAAGAACTGCAACCCATCGTTGGTTTGTTACGTCTGAGCGCCCTTTTGGGGCATGTGTTTCTTCTTCAAATCAACCTTGTAAGTCACAATGGCTTGGAAGGTAGGTGGTATTTTATAATATGACAAAAAGACAAATATTTTTATTTGCTTTATAAGTTGTCACAGAGCCAAGTTTTCCCATGGCTAGGTGGCTCTTTGCATCAATAAGTAATAAGCACACAAGGCCTTCTAGGCTGTGGTCTTCTAGTGCAGAAGTGGCAGGTCTGCATGGGACATCGTTGGGTAGAATATCTCCATGAACTTGTCCTTCTAAGATAAGTGTTGATAAGAAAAGTTGTATATGTTTCTATACAAGTACCTTCTAAATCTTTTGAACAACCTTAAGGAGAAAGTAAGTTATCTTCATTTTAGGATGAAATTTTAAGTTGGTTAGATGAAGAAGGAGTAGTCTGCTTTCTCACTCCCAAGCTTTTTCTATTCGCCATTTTTAGTATGAGCTAGGTATTGATTTGAGCCAGAAATGAGAGTAGTGTCTTTGCAGCGCTGAAGGCTGTCTGTCTGCTTTAAAGGAATGCTGGGCAATGTGTCACGGCTGCACACTGTCCTCTTACCCACCTCCCCATTGCCTCCACTGTTAAACACACAGGGCTTTCTCCCAGTCCCTCTGCAGAACTTCCCACTCTCCTTCTAGAGCTAGTTCGTGAGCTCATGGCAAGCTCCTTATGAGGGAGCTTTTTAAAAGGCCATTCTTATGTGGTAATACCTGTCATTTTTAAGGTTTCTGTAAAACTCTTATCTGAGACATAGTTTGTAATTCCTGATTGTGTTGACCGCAGTGTCTGAGAAGGCCTGTCTCAGCACTGACCTGAGAGAACAGACTAGCAGTACTGAGCCCTGCTGCTGTGTGCTGCGTACTGACAGAGAAGCCTGCCCTGCTTCATCCCAACTACTACATACAGACAATATTACGTCAATAATGTGAACTTTTTATTTATTTATGTTTTGCTGTGAAAACTAACCAGATAGGAACACTGTGATATTTAGATTAAATCAACCTTTTAAAAAGTGGCTTACTAGAAGAAGCCAGTTTAGAACCTCTTTAAACCGTAAGAGTCTGTGGCTACCTCTAAATTCTGTGTTTTTATCTAAACAATACTGAGAACATACCACTGCCGAAAGCCTTTTTTATTATTTGGAATTTTAACTTACAAAAATTATTCTACTTTGTCAGAGGCACATGCCAACATTTATTGTAGTTATTAGGGCTAATGTGGGATGTTTCATACATAATATATGTCAACTATTAAATATTTATTTCATAATCTTAATATCTTAAATGTTCCCTGTTAATTCATTTTCTCTTAAGTTTTTTGTTGTGTTTAGTTCTATTTGATACAGGGTTTCACCACATAGGCCGAAATGGCTTTAAACTCCTAGTCCTCATCCCTCCACGTGAGTACTGGAGTTACAGCAACACTATATACAGCTTTTTCCCTAAATTAAAGTATTACCTAATCTATAATTTATTGCCTGCATTTTTCCTGGCGTAGGTTAAGTCTGTTTTTTTTTTTTCCAGATAGTCTTATTAGTGGAAATGCTGGCATTAACTAACATACAGAGCTGTGATACCAATGAATTTATTGAGATGAAAATTTATGACCACAAAGGCAAATATTTATTGACTATTTAGTCGGTGAGAAGTCTGTAAAGATGTATAAAATTCTTCCTGTTCTCAAAGAAAATGTAAAGATGATGTAATGAAAGTTTCATTTTTGAGAACCCAGACCCCCCAAAAAGTCTCTGTACTGATCCCTTTCTGTCTTATCTTCTGAGCTTTGTGCTCTGCATTTACATAAGTATTGAGTATTCCACTTTGCTGTAGTATATCCCACTTCTTAAGTATTTTCTGAAGACTTTTTGTTAGAGCTCTTAAAATCAGTACAGTGAATGGTGGTCCCTGTGTGGTGGTCCCTGTGCTCACATAGGTGCATTGCACACAGGAGAGAAAGGATTTGTTGTGGCAGTACCTTGTTAGAACATACAGTGTGCCCCTGCAGCAGGTGCTTCTAGTTGTCTTTATTAATAATCATTTTAAAGTGATTGTCCTTCTTCATGAAGGAGAAAATCTGACAGGTTGCCCATATCACAGAGCAGATGGTAAGAGCAGCTGTCCTGAAGTACATCTGGATCTGGTCGTATCCTTCGCTGTGGCCACTGTTCCAGAAGCGTCTTGCTTGTGCACCTGATAATTCTGCAGTAGGCTCTCTGAAGTAACAAGCTGAAGATAAACTCCCTGGTGTAAGACAGTTTTTTTGAGAAGGGGCCCAAAAGATAGGCTTAGACTGTTGTTTCCTAAGGCAGAGATGGGGCTGCCATGAAAACTTGAGCAATCCTTACCATCAAACAGGTCTGAGAACTCAGACACTGCAGGTGATGTCCTCCATCACTGCTGGGTTCCTGCTGATAACAGATAAAGGGGAACAGTGCCATTAAATCACCAACAACTCTGAACTTACCATTCGTTCTAAGCAGAGAAAAGGAAGAGGGATCTCTCAAGGTCCAATATAACTTAGAAGTTGACAAGCTGGGTTTGCTATAACTGAGTGAGAGATCCTATTTAGTATTGAAGAAGTGGTTTCTTAAAAATATTCCATTTCAATATACTAAGTTGAAATTTAGTAGAAACCATGATGAACTAGAAATCAATATTAGTTAGGTCTTGTTAATAAAACCATTGTCATTGTTGAATTGTGACCTCAGGGGCTACCCCTAGAAAAGACCTTAGAAGGTGTCCAGTAATTGCCAGGATTTAGACTAGGAAACCCTCCTGTATGGAGGTGATAAGGAAGACTGGTCCCTCAGAAAAAAACATATGCACATTTACACTCATGCACACACACACTCACTGGGTCCCTCAGAACATACACACGTACACACTCGCACTCATTGGAGACAGTCGGTTCCTTAGACCTCTTTTCCTTTGAGATGCTGTGCCAAGTGGGTCCACGTTTCCTCTGTTAGACACCCTTCACATGGTCTTCATCACAACAGGAAACAACCCCCTGGACAGATGAGATCAGTACCCGAGTCTTACCATTTTGTTGGGACTAAAGCAGGTGAGCCCAGGCACCCAGAGTCCCTACCCGTGTATAAAAATGATAGACTTTAGAGAAGGAATTCCTACCTGCGCGGTGGACATTAACCCTGATTAAAGTGTGTTTTTCTTCTTTTCCAAACTGTATTTTAAACTCTCATGGTTTCTTTGTCTTGTTTTTTAAAGACTGGATCTCACTGTGTAGTTTTGGCAAGCTGGAACTCCCTGTGTCGGCTAGGTTGACTTTGAACTCACAAGAGTTCTGACTGCCTCTGCCTCTGGAATGCTCAAATTAATGGTGTGCACCACCATGCCCAGAATTAGTCCTCACATTTTTTTATAGGCTGTTTGGATATGAAGCTTTTCATTGTATAGAATTGTGTCTTGACTTTAACTATGCTTTTTTATTGTGAGATGTATTAGAATAACCTCTAGTGTAACTGGTTCTTAATAAATGTCACTCAGTTTCCAGTTATGCATGGGGAGGCAAACTCCCTGCATCTTATAAGTATTGGATTCCAGTTGTAGCTCATGGACCAAAAGGGGGTTTCTGTCCATTGGCATTCTCTGGAGATCAAACTGTACAGTATCTGTATTATTGGCCTGAGACGTAGTTTGTGCAATCTATTTGGGACAAACCTCCAGTCAAAAGGATTGCATTTTTATCGACCTAATTAAGATTTTCTAAAGTGAATTTGTTTTGTGATAAAGGGAAGGTGGTAGCCGATGATACAGGTCTCTAGCAGGAGATAAGAAAGGCTAAGCGTGGTCCTTGGATTAGCTTGACTTTTTTCTGAAAAGAAACTCAAACATAAGAAATTTCCCAGACATAATTTTAAAACTTATCAGAATCAGTAGAGACAATAGCAAATTTTAGGATTTTTAAAAGTAAAGTGTAAATTACTTGTCTTTTTACAGACTGTTTGTCTTGATATGACTCTGGAGTTAGCATTTCTACCATTCTGCATTTGTTTCCGTGGGAGCTTTAAGAATGCTGTGGCCTAGTTTTCTTGTTTGTGTTGGGTAGAACTAGGAAGCCATCAGTTATCTAGACTCCTAACAATTATTGTGCTTACAGTGTTTATAGTGGCCGTTGGATTTCTGTGTTACAACATTTTATAAATCACATACCTTAGAATACTTTGCTATTGATTTATAATTAATTATTTATACTGGGTGTCCATATTTAGTATTAATCCAGACAGATAACCTTTATCTAACTGAACTTTTATACCTTTAATCCATGTTACAACTTTTAAAATAGCATTATAATTTTTAAAACTTTGCTTTATAAAGCATTTGTTACCAAAAAAAAAAAAAAAAAAACCCAAAAAACAAACAAACAAAAAAAACCCTTGCCAAAAACCATTACAATTCTATGCATTGTGTGATAACGGAGTGGTTCCACGGCTTTGCATGTTGTTCTAGGTGCTGTTTGCGGAGTCTGTAACGTTGTTGTGGGATCGTTACCCATCGATACTGTCACTTACTGTAGTTAGGCTGTGCCACCCACATGTGTGTTACGTGTGACCTGAGAAAGTAGTGCTTCGTCTAGTATTTTGAGCCAGCACTTAGCGGCTTCTTCGGAAGGAAATGTAGTCACCGTGCAGTGCCAAGCTGCTGTTCCGCATGTGTTGTTCCGTTCCAGAGAGAGCCTTCCTGCCACACACCTGCAGAAAAGAGAACAGCAATTCTGTTTGCCACTGAGAATCTTCTTCTTTTAAACTTGAGCATTTTTATGGCAAAGTCCAGTAGAAGACAGTGGGGCAGCAGGGCCTCCCCGGTCAGGTATTTTTAGTTTGAATGGTGTAGCAGCAGAAGCCTTCGAGGTGCACACATTGTCTTAGGTGTCAGCATGGCTCACATAGAATTGCATCTATAAGAGTAACTAGTAACTTAGGGGCTGGAGAGATGGCTCAGTGGTTAAGAACATGTATGGCTCCTCTGGAGGACCTGAGTTTGAGTCCCAGCTATCATATATATATATATATATATATATATGATAGTCCCACATATCAGGTGTCTGTAATTCTAGCTACAGGCCAAAACCTCTGCACATACTTACACATAATCAAAGATAATAAAAATTGAATCTGAATAAGACATTTAAATTTAATGTATACCTAATGTCAGCTTTTGTGTCAAGCATTTGCTTAGGGCTGAGGTGGTTCACGGCCTTATATCCATCAGGTCTTTTTACCTGTCTGTCCATTCAGTCCCTGGTGTTTCCTTCTCTACTTGGTGGCACCACACACACTCCAAAGACAGGAAGAAAGCTGCTCCAACAGACTAACTCCATCTACTGCACTCACTCTATAGTCAACACGGGGCAAATACCATCACACTCTTACTTAGACTGTCATAAAATATTAAGCAAAGAAGGCTGCTTCTGAAAGAGCCTTTTACACCAACATGCGAAAATCCCTCCCTTACTGCAGCCCCCCCCCCATCAGTTCAATAGGTAATAATTACAGGATTCCTTTCATGAAGGAATAATCTCCTTAGCTACACAGAAGCTTTTTGTGTGGCTGTCAGGGGCATAGTGACAACCAGTGCTGTGTTTGGACACATTGGTGCTAGAATTACTGATTTAATTCTAAGATAATTAAAACTAATTCGTCAAGGCCCCTGCCATGTCTTTGCTTAGAGCAGCAGTTCTCAACCTATGGATTGTGACCCTTTTGGGGGTGTTGAATGACCCTTTCACGTGGTTCACATATCAGATATCCTGCATACCAGATATTTATATTAACAGTTCATAACAGTAGCAGAATTACAGTTAGGAAGTAGCAATAAAAATAATTCTATGGTGGGGGGTCACCATTATATGAGGAACTGTATTAAAGGGTCACAGCGTGATTTACCTGCTCATGCCTACCAGAATATGCTTTGAATGTCCGCCCCTACGGGGGGCGGTGGGGGGGGGAGGAAGCAATAAAAAGGAACTGAGGTCCGTGTGGTGCAGCACAACTCTGCTGTGCTCACCCAGCCCCAGAGCCGAACCGCAGCGTTTCTTGATTCTGGTATTGGGAGATTTCAGACACCAACAACTGCATGGCTTCAGTGATGAAGTCTCTGGGTTCACAGTGGGCATGTGTTTGAATCCTGCTTCCAGCTGTTTTTCCACCCTCGGATCTTCTGTTTTGAATATCTCCCTATCCTAAGACCTTTATGTCCTACTGTAGTTTTTTGAACAAACCGTATGTATACTTGGTAGGTTTTTAATTTATTGTTTCTATTTCCCCCATGACTGTAAACATACTTGTTGCAAAAGTTGGACACAGAGTTGCCAGATCAACCTTGTACTAAGGGATCATTTCCCTCTCCTATGCAGTAATGTAAACATGTAACTAAAATCCCATAGGTCTGGCGAGGAGACTGAATGGATGGCCCTACTTAAATTTACCAGAATCAGTATGTGATGCAAGTGTCGACTGCAAGGAAGAATCTCATGCCTTAGTGGGATGGAGGCTGTATTCTGCTCCAGGGAGGTCCTCTGTTCTGCTTCTAAGTTGTAGAGATGTGTTTGCAGCTCCTTTTCTTCCATCCCTAAGTACTTAGGGAATAAAAAGACAGACTTATCATTGTTGTTTTATGGTTAAGACCAGGCGTCTGTTTGGAAATACCGTAATCATAATTAATGCTTAAGGGATGTCATTGAAACCACAGAGGGCTGTGCCGTGCTTTGGGGGGGGGGGGGGGGCGGGGGGGTGTGACTTGCCCAAGTTGGTCGATTGGCATCTTCCTGTGTGTCTTTTAGCCCCTGGCTTCTATATGATTTATGTGGGAAAAACATGTGTCTCTGTCACTCGTGTCATATTTTAAAATGTCTTTAAGCTGCTACAGTTATAACTTGTGATGGGAAGCAGAGAAAGGTGAGTCCAGGTGAGAGAACCATGTGTTAACATGTCAGATGTATGATGCTCTCTAGTCAGGTGATCCTCTGCCTGTCAGTGTTTGTAATACAGAACTTTTGTGACCAAGAGTATATATGGTATCACTTTCATTTTTGTTTTGCTGCTCACTGACCTTTCACACTAAGATGTTTCATTTTTCTCAGCTCACTGTTCTGCCTTCATTACTGTCTGTGTACTTGTGCTTTAAATAAAACTCTAGTTTTGTGTCCCAGTGGTCGGTTCCATCATGTATATAACATTTGCCTCTAATGTAGTGAGATTTTTCTGTTGTTGTTTTTATTTATGTATACATTTGTTGGTACAGCCTAAACTTTATGGAAATAAGCAACCCAATAAATTCAGCTAATGGGTGTTGATGGTGTCTCCAGTGAGCGCCTGTTCAGTCACACTGTCTTTTCTATATTTGGATCTGACAACCAGTTTTCAGTTAATAAACTATTTTCTGCAAAGTAGCTGTTTTTGTAACTTTACCAATTTAAAAAAGCAGGTCCCAATTTGAAAAAAAAGAATCAAGTTGTTGGCCTGGTATACTGCAGTGGTCCTGGGATATTATCACTATGTACAGAGCCAGGGACTCCATATACATGCATGTAACCATGAAGGGAACAGTACTGAAAGAGGAAGCATTTATACACACAGCTATTTACACAAGCAGGTAATAAAATTCTTTTGTAGCTCTGTAGCTGGGTTATTCATGGTCTTCCTGTAGTTCCAGGCCAATTTATGGAATAGGATGTTCCACAGCATTTATTTGTTTGTTTATTTATTGTGGGAGGGTATGCAGGCGTGTCTGTGGTGTGTGTGTGTGTGTGTGTGTGTGTGTGTGTGTGTGTGCCAACAAAGTCAAGTTCTTGTCAGTTGCTTCACCACTTAACTTTTGAGACAGGATCTCTCCGTGAGCCAGGAGCTCGAAATTTTAGCTCAATTTCCTGGCCACAGAGCCCTTAGGATCCCTTTGTCTCACATCCCTTTGTCCAGCGCTACATGCGAGCACTGAACCAGGTTTATGTTTATAGAACCCCCTTTTATTTTATTTTTTCCATGTTTGAGACAATATGTACCTCAGGCTAGCCTAAAATTAACCACATAGCAGAAGGTGGACGTGAATAACTTATCCTCTCCAATCTACCTCTCATGTAACAGGAGAGAGAGGAATGAGAGAGAGAGAGAGAGAGAGAGAGAGAGAGAGAGAGAGAGAGAGAGCCAGCGCAATGCAAACACCAGGTTCGTTTTCTCTCTGTATGTAGACCTCTGTTAGCCCCTTACCTCCACAAAAGGATTCCATGCTTTGTAAACGCATACAGAGTTGTACAGATCTAAATACGTAGCGGCAAATTGGAGAGACGGTCCAGCAGTTATTAGCACATGCTTCCAGAGGACCTGGGTTTGTTTCCCAGCACCCACGGCGCCCCTCACAACTGCCTTTACTCCAGTCCCAGGGGATTTGACATGCCTTCTGGTCTCTGCAGGCACCAGGTACATTCGTGGTGCACAGACATACGTGCAGGTAAAACCCTGATACACATTAAAATTATGTATGCCGTAAAGCTGAGCATCATGACACACACATTTAATTCCAGAATTCAGGAGACAGACAGGTGGATCTCTGTGAATTTGAGGCCAGCCTGGTCTACAAAGTGAGCCCAGGACAACAAGGGCTGTTCTACTGAGAAACCCTGTCTCGGAAAACAAAAACAAAAGAAATATATATGTCAGATCCTAGGTTTCCTTATTTTCAAAAACGTGTTTTTAGGTAGGCATCTTCATATGTTGTTTATTACATTTAGCATGTTTTACATTCCTCGTTAAGCAAAAAAGAAATAGTTCCTCAGTGCTTAATCCCAGACATCTTTGTTGAGTCACTAAAATTATTGGAGGAGGAGGAGGAGGAGGAGGAGGAGGAGGAGGAGGAGGATAGGAGCTGGGTGTGTGTGTGTGTGTGTGTGTGTGTGTGTGTGTGTGTGTGTGTGTGTGTAGCTCAATAGTTAAAGAGTATACGTTGCTCTTCCAGAGGACCTAAGTTCAGGTCCAAGCATTGGTGTCGAGCAGCTTATAACTTAGTTCTAGGGGATCTGATACCTCTAGCTTCAGAGGGCACTTGCAAACACACACACACACACATACACGATTAAGAATACATTTTTTAAAACACCTGAAAATAGAATGAATATTCACAACTACTTTGCTAAAATAAAATGTAAATCTATTGCATATCTGAGTAATTCACCAGTCTTCTGAGCTGAATATTCCAAATAGAGATGGCTGCGTCATTGTAACAGCAATGTGGATGGTCTAACTAAAGGTTATGCCTGTTTTCATAGTAATCAAGAAACAAGAGATCTGTCTTTGAATACGTTTGCAATTTGTATATTTATGGTGAATCTTATTTTGCTTATTGGGAAAGAACATTAGGACTCAAGCTGACTTAGGTACAAGTCTTTAAATTGTTTCTATTTTTAAAATTTAAAAGTGATTTTTAGTTGACTAAAATGGTTAATATGTATAAAATACACGTTAGTTAAAAGATAATTTTGAAAGTAAATATTGGAAATGGCAAGTATTCAGAAAAAGACTTGTTTTTAAATGGAAGTAAAACCAGCATTTGCTTTATTTCGCATTCTAATGCATTACATCTGGTATAGCAATAAGCAGTCATTGCAAGTAAGGATCAGATAGTGATAGGACCTGAGACGTGACTCCGGGGTACTGCCACACAGATAAGACTTTGTTTTAGTCCTTTATCTGGGATGTGGGTGTTCCATCAATGGACTCTCGAGGGCCGGGAAGTGTAGATCAGTGAGGAAGCACCTGCTTTAACAGGCAGAGGCTACTGTTTGATCCCCAGAATGATGGCGGCAGATGGAGGGAGATAGTGTGAGATTTCAGGTCTCGTTTTGTGCCCTGGCTAACCTGGAACTTGCTGTGTAGATCAGGCTGGCCTTGAACTCAGAGCACTGCCTTCCTCTGCCTCTTAGTGCTGCAGGATTAAAGGTGTGTACTGCCATACCTGGGTGGACCTTAGTATTTTAAAGTACATTGTTAGTGACTTGCACAAATGTGCCAAGGTCTATTTTAAAATACCTTAATTCAGTTATATTCTATTTTCTTACTTTTATAAATTCACATTAACTCATGCATACACTTTTGCATCTCTGATAAAATCTCTTAGATATTTTAAAAAGTCTTAGATCAAATAAAGAGTAAGTTTTAGTTTTATCCTACATAGTTCTAAAGTCCTAGTGATTTATACAATGTAAAAAAATATTATATTCATACTCACAGGACTGAAAATACTATGGAACCAATAGCTAACATGATATGCATCCTTTGGAACTTTTTTTTTTTTCTGGTTTGTTGAGACAGAGTTTCTCTGTGTAACCCTGGCTGTCCTGAAACTCACTCTGTAGAACAGGCTGGCCTTGAACTCAAAAATCCTCCTGCCTCTGCCTCCCAAGTGCTGGAATTAAAGATGTACACCACTACTCCTTGCTTGGTTTATCACATTCTTGTAACACATTTATATCTTAGGGCTAGGCCTCCCAATTATTATGTTTAGACTGTCATTCTCTTTAAAATTCATTTATAAAATATTTTTACTCTCTCTACTAAGCTTTAAAAGTAGCCTATCCAGGGCTAGAGAGATGACTCAGTGGTTAAGAGCACTGGCTGCTCTTCCAGAGACGACCTAAGTTCAATTCTCAGCACCCACATGGTGGCTCACAACCATCTGTAATGGAATCTGATGCCCTCTTCTGGGTGTGTGTGTGAGGACAGAGCACTCATATACAAAAATAAATATTTCCCTAAAATATATATTTAAGATTAGCCTATCACAGAGGGAGTATCTCAAAGGGATTATTTAAAGATTACTTGAATAAATTAAATACCTCGTTGACCCTCCCATCCACATTATATAGTAGTATATAATACTATTCAGAAAGTATTATTTTAAGATTTATTTATTTGTTTTATGTATATGAATACACTATAGCTGTCTTCAGACACACCAAAAGAGGGCATCAGATTCTATTACAGATGGTTGTGAGCCACCATTGTAGCCGGGAACCATTATAGATGTTTGCTGGGAATTGAACTCAGGACCTCTTGAAGAGCAGTCAGTGCTCTTAACTGCTGAACCATCTCTCCAACCCCCTCCAGAAAGTATTTTTAGTTTTAAGAAGTTTTGGATTGTTTTCTTAATTAAATTGCCCAGAAAAACACAGAGATCATTAATTGATTTTTTTTTTCCTGAAGTAAACATTTTCACAGCCCCACCCAGAGGAATAAGAACCTTACCTGAACCTGGAAATGTGTTGTGCTCTTCCTGGCGTTATCTGCAAGGCTACTACTGTATGGCCATAGGCTTGCTTTGTAAGTTTTAATTGCACTAGCAGCCCTTTCAGTCTACTTTACCCTCTGGTCTCTTTTTTTAAACTATGTCGGTGGGAGTCACTCGTGCATCTGCACAGTCTATTCTAGTAATTCATTGCTCACCATTGCCCCATGAGAATGCATTGTTAAGTGTTCTATAATGTCGATGCAGGTGGTGTGTTATGGACAAAGGACAGTCTTCAGTTTGGGGCTATTATGCTGTTAGATTTTTATGAACATTCATATATGCCTGTTGACATGTATACACTTGTGTTGGATATGTTGGGATGTAGTAGCATGGATAATGTTATGGATACATGTTCAACATTAGCAGATACTGCCAGTTAGTTTCAGAAGTGGCCATGGCTGTATTCTTGCCCCAGCAAAGTGTTCATTATTAGCATCTGGTATTCTTCTTCACTGAAGATGCTTTGCTCATTATGTATTTGTGTATGATTCCTGGGCCATTACTAATTCTATATGAAGTTCATTAAAGTTTTATCCTTGTGTGTATAGGGGGGGGGTACCTGAGTACGTGCATACATGTACTCATGAGTATGTATATGCATGTAGTTCTCTCAGAGGCCCAAAGTGGGCATTGGGTTCCCTGGAACTGAGTTACAGGTGGTTGTGAGGTGCCCGAAGGGTGCTAGGATAGAGCCTGGGTCCTCTGTAGGAGCAAGGAATGAAACATGCATGATTGTGCTCTCCAGCCCCAGCTTTTGCCCATTTCCAAATGAACTGTCTGCTTTTTTACTGACTGGTCAGATAAACTCTGGAGTTTAGACTAGAGTTCCAGATGGGTGTGAGCGACCATGTGGGTACTAGGAATCAAATCCTGTACCCACTGCAAGAACAAATGCTCTTAACTACTGACCCAACTCTTCAGCCCTCCTCCTATCGTTTTCAAGATCTTTGTGTCTGTTTAGTAGCTGAATTGGTCTGTAGGTTTCTTTATTTTGTTCAGTTTTTATGGGAAAGTTAAACTGTCTTATAAAGAGTTGTAGGTAGGCTAGAGGGATTGTTCTGTGGATAAGAGGGCCTGAATTTGGTTCTTAGCACCCACATCAGATGACTGAAAACCTCCTGTAACTCCAGTTCTTGGGGATCTGACACCTTCTTCTGGTGCCTGTTTGCACTCTACACAACCACATACACATAATTAAAACTAAAAATAAATCTTACAGAAGATGTCTGGGTGTGCTGGTGAATGTACTTGGAAGGCAGAGGTGAGTGGGAAGAAAGAAAAAGAATACTTATGTGATATTGTTCCATAAAGGTAGGATAATTTGCTAGTAAAATCTATCTAAACCTGATGCTAGCTTTCAGAGTATTTTCCTATAGAGCCACTTTCTAGAAGCTGTGGAAGACTGTTCTAACTTTATACATTTTTCGTAGGTTTTAGCAAGTTGTGTTTTTGGTCTGCTGGCCTCCCATTGTTTATGATCTTGTTCTCTTTGTAAGCTCTAGTGATAATTTTCATTTCTGGTGTAAACCTGTCTCTCTCCACTTTCCCTTGCCAGTATTTAAAATCCTGTCTTTTTTAATTCGTCTTAGCATGTCTTCTTTACTGTAGGTTTGCTGTTCCCCTGCTTTCTGGTTTTGTTCCCTCTTTCCAGTTCTCTTAGTGTAGTTCTGTGTCTCCTTTTAGAATAGTTGATAGTGTTTTTTTCTCAGGTTTACATAGCCGATGTTTATCAATTTCTCTGTGGCACACCGTAGCTGTGTCCTAGATGTGGGGAATGCTGCACTATTCTCCTTGTGGAGTTTGAAATACCTTCTTGCCCCATGAATTTTGTCTGTCCTCACAAAGAAGATAGTATTTGTCACATGTGTGTATATGGTGCTTATATATCTGTGTGTAGTTTTGAATATGTTCTCACTTCTTCCCGTGGCTCATCTTTGTGTCAGGATGCCCTGTGTTCTCAGTTATCCACATTTGTGGTTTATTTTTTTTTTCCTGTTTTGTGCTTTGGGGGATCAGTAGGAGTGTGGGTCCTCTGCTGTGCTTGTGTATCTTGGCAAACACCAGTTTTATTTGTGTGCTCATGTGTTCAGATTCAAGTCTAGGTTATTAGTAGTCACTGGTAGGCATCCGGTTCCTTTGAGGGTTCCAATTTGATACATTTGGACAGAACGCACTTCTGCAGGTAATATAGAACACAGGGCTATCCTAGTGGGTTTCAACCCAGTAGCAAGTGGCTGAACTTCTTATAAGTAGGTTTCCTCTCACAGGGCCTGCGAAAAGGCTCAGTGTGTTAACAGTGCTTGCTGATCTTTCAGAGGACCTAGGTTTGGTTCCCAGCACCCAGATGGTGACTGTTGTCCTTACTAAATTATTGTCACTGAGATTGTGTCCCTACAGTACCTGGTACCATTGCTGTCATGGCCAGTGTGTGCCATCAAACTCCAGTTTACAGCCTGGATCTACCAGGCTAGCGCATGGCTTCAGCAGCATACTTCTTGAAGGGTGACGGCTGTGTGCTATACATCTGATGGGAGTATGACACTGCCAAGATATCTGGTGCTGTTTCCTTGTCTGTAAACAGGTATAATTGTGTACTTGTTCACCGATTACACACCAGCTTAAAAAATTGGCACATAGTAGGCTTCTGTTGATGTTAATCTTACTAATGTCAAGAATGTCCTGGAAATTTTGGAAACAGCTCCATGGTGCTTCAGACAGCACTAGTGCATGCTCAGTGTTGCTCGTTCCTCTCCATACCTGGGTGGTAAAGCAGTTTGAGTGTTCCATGGTTGTGGGCAGGATCAAGTTGTCAAAAGTGAGGAGCATAGAGGCCGTCACCATCAGTGCACACACCCGAGGAAAGAGAAGGCAGATGTGGAAACATGGAAAAGGGAGATTCTCATGTGCACACAGCTTCTAGAAGAAAAGTTGAAATCGAGAGTGTGTTGAGGGGCTGGAGAGAGTTAGAAGCACTGGCTGCTCTTCTAGAGGACCCAGGTTCAATTCCCAGCACCCATGTGGTAGCCTATGTAACTCCAGTCCTAGGGAATCCGATGCCCTCTTCTGACCTCTATGGAGAGTAGGCATGCATGTGGTGCAAAGACATATAAGCAGACAAATACCCATATACATTAAAATAAATAATTTTTAAGAGTGTTGATTGTGTGGCACACACACAGATGAGAACATGGATGTGTGTCTGTGTGATGCTCCTGGGTGCCAGAGGACTCTGGGAGTTTGGTACAGAGGAGATCCTCTATGGGAGCCATGAAAACCAAAGTGGGTTAGGTAGAGTGAACCAACTCAGAGACTGAACTGGTTTTATTATTCTGCTGTCTCTCCAGGACCAAGCCAGACTGTGTTTGACTATACATTCCTCAGAGGGATGCTTGGTTTTACCATACTCTAGAGTATAATGAAAGGCCAGCTACTGGTTATGGGTTTGGTTTTCTTTTTGGCAATTTAAACTGTCTTCCTTCCTTTTCATCCGAAAGTGAGCTTACCT
The DNA here is from genome assembly GCF_000001635.26 of Mus musculus. Classification (NCBI taxonomy): domain Eukaryota; kingdom Metazoa; phylum Chordata; class Mammalia; order Rodentia; family Muridae; genus Mus; species Mus musculus. Next base: position 59,736,848 of record NC_000070.6, read on the forward strand.
CTCCATTCCTTAACACTGCTTCCATTTCCCTTTCTACTGGGATTTGAAACTGGTCAGTGGTTTGTTTAATCAAGGCTTACATCAGTCCACTCTCCCATGCATGCCCGAGTGTGTGGGTGTGGGGTCTAAGTGTGTATACGTCGTTCCTCGAGGGAAGAGACTGAGAGGAATACGCTAGCTCCACTTATTTCAAGGCTGCTCCTGATGGCACCACGTAACTTGAAGCTGTGCTAACAAAGGGCGAGTATTCTTCCTGCACTGAAGATTCCTCATCTTCCTCCCTCCCATCTTTTTAAACAATCTTCCCCACTTCCTTTTGTCTCATCTTTTGCTACTGTTAGAAGAAATGCTATTTTTTTCTAGTAATAAGTTTAGAATTTTCTAGTATAAATTCCATCCTATCATTGAAATGTTTGGAAATATGTTAGCCAGTACACATAACAAAATAATCGGGGTTAGATACAAGGCATAGATTCTCATACATCTAAGTAGTTTTTGAAGACAGGATCTCACTGTATAGCCCTGGCTGTCCTGGAATTCACTATGTATACCAGGCTGGCCTTGTGGGCATAAAGATCTGCCTGTCTCGTGAGAGCTAGAAATTTCAATTCTTTACTATCTTTTTGGAGCTCTTTGTTACTGAATATCACCCCGGGATGAAACTCACTAAAGAAGGGGATGGCACATTAATGTCTCTATTGTTTTTGTTTCTAGCTTATTCTACTAAGCTCAACAAATTTCCTGTATTTAATATTAATGATGACTTGAATGGTCTGTGTACCAGTGCAGTGAGCCCAAACACCACCAAAGCCACGAGGTACGCCCTAAATGTGTGGCGCTACTGGTGCATGACCAACGGGCTCAAAGACCACACGGACATCACCAAGGTAAGGGACGCGTGAGTTTGCTAATTCTTTTGGCTAACTTCACTGAGCTTCCAGGTGCCAGTCACTGTGCTAACTGCTCTGGGGAATGTAGGTGAAGGGACATGACATACAAAGAAAATTATCCACAGAACCAAGTAGAATTTAGAGAGTTTTAATGAATGTGCGTCTGTTAAAATGTTCAGGAGAGTAAATCCAGCCAGGCTTCCAGTATCTGGAGTTGGTAGAATTAGGAGACGGGAGGTCAGAAGAACAGATGATGTGAGAAAGAACGTAGAGGCGGAGCCACTTGCTGCACTCCGGCTGGACCGAAGCACTGGGCATCAAGGGCTCTCAAGCTCAGGGTCTTGGTTTTAGTTTGGTTTGGTTTGTTTGAATTTTTCAAGACAGCTTTCTCTGTGTAGCTCTGGCTATCCTAGAACTCACTTTGTAGACCAGGCTGGCCTTAAACTCACAGAGATCTGCTTGACTGTCTCCCAAGTGCTGGGATTAAAGGCATGTGTCACCACTGCCACTGTCAAGCTCAGGGACTTGTAAACACTGGGAAATCACTGAAGTCTCTTGGTTTTCCGTATTGCAGGATCTGATTGTAAGAGCTGGACGCTTTTAGGGTCAAGCAGAAAGGACTCCATTGGAGTTTTTCAAACAGGAAGGAACATAGTAAAAATGGTATCTTAGAATAATTGGAAGTTATAAACAAAATAGTTATCTAGTATCCTTGGTCCCCAATCCCTTTGTAAAATGAGCTCTGATGATCTCTTCCAACTTCAAGTATTTGAGATTTGTGAGTAGCAGGGGAAGATTTAAACCATGGGGAAGTTGAATAGAGAAGATACTGTTCTGCCTCTACGCCAGGGTTCAGATGGATATAGCCATTAAGTAGTTGGGATTGTGAGGTTTAAAACAGTGGAAATGATGAGCTGGAAGCATAGATCTGAAGGTCTCACAGCCAGAGGCCATTAGTTAAAGCCTGACGGCAATAAGATTCCAGAGTTTTGGTGATGTACTTAGAGAACCGATATAGCTGTAGTGGAAGACCTGGGTTTCTCCTTTTGGCGGCATGGTACATTAGGTGGTGTGAGAGGCTTCCTGTTACACATGAAGATAGGAAGCACCTGGGGCGGGGGCAAAAGAAAGGAAGGGACGGGAAACTGACCAGTGAGCACAGCTCCTCGGCAAAGCTGGTAGTGTCAAGGAAGGACGGATGGCAGAACCTTTGTCTAGGAGAGGAACCTTTGGGTTCCTGAAAAAGTTCTAGGCCAGGGGGCTGGTGGGATGGCTCACCATGAAAGCATGAAGACCCAACTTGAGATCCCCAGCATCCACACAGAAAGCTGACCTGGTAGATGCCTAGAGCTCTGTGGCCACCCATTGAGCTGAATCAGTGAGCTCCAAGCTCAATGTGAGACCCTGATTAAAGAAGTAAGATGGAGGCGTAATTCAGGAAGATATCTAATATCTACATGTGGCCTCCCTGTGCATGTACTACCTCATGTATATGTACACACACATCAGAGACGGGGGGATTGATTGGTTGCATGGTAAACAGCAAGCTCTGGCTGCCACCAGATCTTTTAATGATCTTTTCAGGGACACATCCAAAATGTAGGCACTGAGTTGTTTTGGCAAATTAAGATCAACTAAGTAGGTGCTTGTTTCAAGAATCATTGCCCAGGGTTAGAGGGCAATGTACCAGTAGAGTATCTGCTTCTCTTGATGAGTTCCATTCCCAGCATGACAAAAACCATCTGTAACTCTGGTTCCAGAGGATCTGGCACCCTCTTCTGGCTTCCACAGGAACCGCATGCACCAGGTGGTGCATAGACATACATGCAGGCAAAACATCTGTACACATAAAATAAATGTCAAAGTTCAGTGTCTGGCATTTAATGAAAAATTACCAAACATTCAAAAAACTAGAAACTATATCCCTTAAAGAGTGCCTCAAGGCTGGGCGTGGTGGCGCACGCCTTTAATCCCAGCACTTGGGAGGCAGAAGCAGGCAAATTTCTGAGTTCGAGGCCAGCCTGGTCTACAGAGTGAGTTCCAGGCCAGCCAGGACTACACAGAGAAACCCTGTCTCGGGGATGGGGGTGGGGGGAAGTGACTCACGGCTGTGCAGATGGCAGTCACTTCTAATCCCATCACCCAGGGAGTCAGGCTGAGCTACATTCAAGACTCAGATTCCAAAAACAAACAAACAAACAAACAAAAAATGAACAAGGGGGTGGAGGGATCTGTAGAGATGGCTCAGTGGTTAAGAGCAGGCTCTGCACTTGCAAAGGACCAGCAGTTCCCAGCACACATAATTGGGTAACCCACGTGTAACTTGTAACTCCAGTTCTAAGGGCCAGTGCTCTCCTCTGCATTCTACAGACAGCTGCACTCACATGACTATATCCACACAGACACATAATTGAAAATAAAATAAATATTTAAAGGAATCTCAAAAATAAATATAAGAGGAGACGCTGTACAAACATATCATAACCACCAGAAATAAAAAACTTAAGAACAGCTAGAAGAAGAGGAGAGATTACAGAGTCAGAAGTAAGGCTGAAAGATTCATTATTAGAAACCAGGCAGCTGGAAAGATATTGGGACAAATGTCTTCATTATTGAAAGGAAAGTAATTTCAGTACCCACAGGGAAGATACAGCAGTAGTGACTTTTGAGACATTCAGAGATGAGGGGATTTAGCAGCAGCAGACCCACACATGGAGAGACATTTGGCTGCTATCTGGGACTGTGGTCCATCACAAAGAGGAGGGAGTACTGGGGAGGAGGCTACTGGGTAAATGTGTGGGTGCTTTAAATCTTGCTATGGAACCCCACTGACTTTCTAAACAAAACGTAACAAGATAAAATGGAACAGTAAGTAGTGAATTGATCCAGAAGAGGAGAAGATAACAAAACAAGTTCTGCATTAGCAAGTCTGCAAGGCAGACAAGGGAGGGTAACATTCATAACTAGCTGAAAGAAAACATGCCCACCTAAAATTTTCCCCTCCCTGTTCTCCTGTCTTGTTCTTCCTTCCCACCCTCCTCTCTTCCTCTCCACTCTCCCTACCCTATCCTTCTCCCTGCTTCCCCCTCTTTGATGCTGAAATATATATATATTAAAAACCTAGTTAGGTGGTTGTGGTGCACACCTTTAATCCCAGCACAGAGGCGGGTAGATCTCCAGGCTGGTCTATGCAGTGAGTTCCAGGACAGCAGGGTTGTTACACAGAGAAACCTGTCTCAAAAACTAACCAACCAACCAACTAATGGGGCGTGGGGGTGGTAAGGGGTGTAGAAAGAAAGAAACTGTAATTTATAACTGCAAAGACTGGGCTGGAGAGATGGCTTAGTGGTTAAGAGCTCTTCCAGAGGTCCTGAGTTCAATTCCCAGCAACCACATGGTGGCTCACAACCATCCGTAATGAGATCTGATGTTCCCTGTGGGACATGTCTGAAGAGAGCAACAGTGTACTCACATAAAATAAGTTAATAAATCTTAAAACAAAACAAAACAAAACCCAAATAACTGCAAAGACATCAACAGACATAGCAGTAGAGGAAGCCCCATTAGCCAAGAAGGACTATCTCAGTGACAGAGTCATGATGACATATTGACATTTTAATGTGCCTCAATCTGTAACAGAATTAAAGTACATTAGTTACAGATTACTAATTAAAAAGACCCTGATTCTGGGGAGTTATTAAATGCCTTACAGATCAAGAAGAAACCACAAAGCAAATTATAACATATCATGAACCAAATGAAAATTACATCACAACTTATAATTTGTAAAATGTGACTCCTGCTGGGAACGCAGGCAGTCTACCTACAGATCTTCACCTCTCCTCCTGTTCCTCCAAGTGCAATCCCCCAGTCTCATCCCCAGGCTTGCAGCAGACCACCTGTTGTAGCCTCCTTTCCCCCTCTGCCCCATCTCCAGTGGATCACACAGATCTCCACCCCCCACCCTCCCTCACCCCCCATTGCTTTATCCCAGCCTTCAGTTCAACAGACACTTCTGGGGAGCCCACAGCCACTCTGAGCAGGGAAGCAGGTAGTCTAGCTTAGAGCTTCACCTCTCCCTCCACTCCTCCAAGTACAGTGTCTTAAGTCAGCCCCAGCTCTATAGCAGTGGCCTGTCCTCATCTCTGTCCCCGTTCCCAGGGGACTAAACAGATCCTGATTAACTCCCTGCTTTCCTACCTCCTGTGGACCCCCACCCTTTCCCCAGGCCACCTCCATTCCTAAGTGTCAGCTCCCAATATCCAGAAACAGGTTTTACCTGGAAACCCAGTGGCCACACCTATCAGAATCCCAGAAGGATTTCCTGCCAGACTCCACACAGCCACCACACTCTCTTGAGAACCGTCGTAGGGCAACAGAAACCAAGGAACAAAACAACCACCCCACAAAGACAAGACCAGATATCAGCACCTAGAATTATAATCTTCCCAACCCCAGATTCCTAGAGACTAATGTAAAAACACGTAAGAGCCAGGACAGTATGAGTCTCTTTAGCCCAGCAATCCTATCATAGCATGCCCTGATATTGCAACAGAGCTGAAGCATGAGAAAAAGACATAAAATAGCCTTTAAAAATATGATAGAGCTCCTTAAAGAGGAAATTAATAATTCTCTTAAAGCAATCAGTGAAAGCACAAACTGACAATTGAAGGAAATGAATAAAACAGTTCTAGACCTGAACATGGAAATAGAATCAATGAAGAAAACCCAAACAGAGGGAAATCTGCAAATGAAAAATTCAGGGACTAGAACAGTAACATCAGAGGCAAGCATCATCAACAGAATACAAGAGCTAGAAGAGAGAATCTCAGGCATTGAAGACAAAATAGAAGAAATGGATATCCTAGGCCAAGATGATGATGATGATGATAAAAGTTACATCTAAAAAACGGGCACAAAACATCCAGGAAATCTGGGACACTTTGAAAAGACCAAATCTAAGAATAGTAAGAATAAAGAAAAGAGAAGATTCCTAGGTTAAAGGCACAGAAAGTATTTTTAACAAAATCATAGAAGAAAGCTTGCCTAGTCTAAAGAAGAAGATAACCTATCGTGGTACAAGAAGCATAGCGAACACCAGATAGATTGGACCAGAGAAGAGAATCCCGTCCGCACATAATGATCAAAACAATCAAAATACTAAAAGTACAGGCCGGAGAGTAGTAGGATCTGCAAAGGAGAAACAAGAGGGAATATATAAAGGCAGACTTAGAATTACACCTGATTTCTCAGTGGAGACTCTAGAAGCCAGAAGGGCCTGGGCAGATGTTCTACAGACTCTAAGAGACCACAGATGCCAGCCTCAATTGCTATACCCAGCAAAGTTTTCAATCACAATAGATAGAGAAAACAAGACAGTGTATGATAAAAACAAAACTTTAGCAATATCTGTCTACAGATCCAGCCCTACAGAAGGTGCTAGAAGGAAAACTCCAACCTAAAGAGGTTAACTACGCCCAAGAAAAAACAAGGAATATATAATCCCACACCTGTAAATAAAAAGGGGGAAGTGTGAACACACACACCATCACCACCAACAACAACATAACAAGAAACAACAGTCAATGATTATTGATATTTCTCAACATCGATGATCTCAACTCCCCAGTAAAAAGTCACAGACTAACAGAGATGACGTGAAACCAGCATCTATCCTTCTGTTGCATCTAAGAAGCACACGTTAATATGAAGGATAGACACCACTTCAAGGTAAAAGGATGGAAAAAGATATTCTAAGCAAATGGACCTAAAAACAATCTGATATAGCCATTTTAACATCTGACAGAATATATTTTAAACCAATACTAATCAGCAGAGATAGGGAAGGACTCTACATATTCATCAAAGGAAAAAACCCACTAAGAAACACCAGGACATGTAATTCTTAACATCTATTCCCCAAACAGAAGGGCAATCAAGTTTGAACAAGAAACACTACTACAGCTTAAATCACATATTGACCCTCATACAGTGATAGTGGGAGACTTCAGTACTCCAGTCTCACTAACAGATACATCATCCAAAGTAAAGGAATGCTGGAGCTAACTGTTGTTATAAAGCAAAGGGACCTAGAAGGTATTTACAGAACATTTCACCCAAACACAAAAGAATATATCTTCTTTTTAGCACCAGACATAACTTTCTCCAAAACTGACCACATACTTGGGCACAAAGCAATTCTCAACAAATACAAGGTAATGGAAACGGCACCCTGCATCCTATCTGACCACCACTTACTAAAGTTGGATAGCAGCAGCAGCAGAGATAACAGAAGGCTTACTAACTCATAGGAACTGACTGAACAACTTGCTACTGAATGGAAATTGGGCCAAGACAGAAATCAAGGAAGACAGGAAAGAGTTTCTAGAAGTGAATGAAAATGAAAACACACCATACCCAAACTTCTGGGACACAGTGAAGGTGGTTCCAAGAGACAAGTTCATGGAACTAGGTGCCTATATGAAGAAGAAATCACACCCCAAAATAGTAGATGGCAAGAAACAGTGAAACTCAGGGCTGAAACCCAGTAGAAAAGAAACTCTCAAACAAAAAGAATCAGGGAGGCAAAGAGTTGATCATTTGAGAAAACAAGATTGGCAAACTTTTATCCAAATTAACTGAAAGATGGAGAGGGAATATCCAAAATAAATTAGAAGTGAAAAGAGGGACAGAACAGCAGATACCAAGGAAATTCAGAGAATCCATAAGGACGTACATTAAAACTTATATGCTGCTAAATCAGAAAAATCTAAGAGAAATGGATGAGGGAGGGAATATAGGGAGAGACAGCTAAAATTAAGGACCATTTGAGGGTTGGTATGGAAACAATACAGTAGAAGCTTCCTAAAAAATGTATACATATATAAAGACAATCTAAATGATGCCAAATAATGAGAGAGACAGGGCCCCAGCTAGACATCTGTTGTCACCAATCTCTAGTACTGAGATTGGCTTCCATCTAATTGAGTTTTTTTGTCCTTAAACAACCCAGACTGTTGCTAAGACTATAGGTTGTTATTCACAAACTGTCAGCAAAGCCTCGTTGATGAAGATAACACCTACACAACTCATTGAACATGGAAAAGTTGACCTAGTGCCTATATATAGACTTCGTCCCTACATTCTAACCCCTTTGGGATAGGAAGATTCTAACCCCTTTGGGATAGGAAGCTTCTCTGCAAACTACACACACACACACACACACACACACACACACACACACCAAACCTTTTAATTCATGATGTTGTCCTGCCTACATGCTAATGCAATGGTGGATTAAAGTTTGTGGGAGTGACCATCCAATATCTGATTTGACATAAGGGCCACTCCACACGATGGAACCCTTACTGACACCACTTAGTTGACCAAGAATCAAAGAATAGATAGCCCGGGGACCTAGGGTAAGACCAAATACTCCTGTTCTGAAAACAACAACAACAAAGGTATCAATAAAATGACTCCTAATGATATTCTGCTATACACAGAGCTAAGTGTCTTGCTTAACCATCTGCCGAGAGGCTTTCTCCTACAGCAGATGGGAATAAATAAATACAGAGACCTACACCCAGGCCTTATGCAGAGAGTGAGAGAGACCTTGGAACACTCGGCCCTAAATGGGTTATCTCCATCAAATCCCTCCCCTCAGAGATCAGAGAACCCTGAAGAAGAGGCAGAAAGAGTGTAAGAGCAAGAGGGGACTGAGGACATCAAGAAAACAAGGCCCTCTAAACCAACATGATCAAAAGCTCATGCAAAGACTATGGCAGCGTGCACAGGTCTGAGCCAGGTCCCTGCATGTGTGTTACAGCTTCCAGTTTAGTGGAAATCCTGAGGGTGCACATGAGTGGTCTGTGATTCTTGTGCCTTCCTGTGAGCTTTTCCTTCTGGTCCTTGTCCATCTCCAATGTGTTACTTTTTGTTCTGTTATATTTTATTATTATCCCTTGGAATCCTGTTTGTTTTCTAAAGAGGCAGAAAGAGGGTAGATCTGGTTGGGAGGGGAGGTAGGGAAGGACTGAGAGGATTGGAGAGGGGAAACCATAATCAGATATGTTATGTGACAAAAAAAAATCCATTTTAAATAAACGGAATCAGCTCAAGGTATGTAAATAGTTTAATTGCATCTCTCAAGTATATGGTTAATGTTCAATGAGGGTGAGCCTGTGGCTATAGAATATTAAGGAGCTGATTATGGTCACTTGGTCTCACAGTGTTTTCTGAGTCCATCGCCCCACAGGCTCATTGAGAAAATATAAATCAGTTAAGCATCAACTTTAATTCTCAGCAAACTCTGAACTCCAAGGGTTACTCCTGGTTTACATATGAAAATAGTTCATCTATAATTTGAGGATTTTATACATAAGACCACTGATGTCTTTTCTCCCCCAGTTGGCTGTATAGAACCTTCTGACACTATGGAAACTAGCCAGCAGGGAAGAGGTTTTCTGGTCAGTCATAAACTTATTTCTTTCTATCTGGCAAGTAAGTGGTCTCTTCAGCTGTATGTCCTTATCACATTATAATGGGCACCAAAGGATGCTGCCTGGAGCCGCGGGTCCTCTAGACCTAGGACTGTGCTGACCAGAATGACTCAGAGTGCTCATTCTGCCATTTAGATTTTCATGTAATGGTGCATTATTCCTGGGCCTGCTCCCCAAATGTTAATTAATAAGCCAGGTAGTAGTGGCACACACCTTTGATCCCAGCACTCAGGAGGCAGAGGCAGATGAATCCCTGGGTTTGAGGCCAGCCTGGTCTACCAAGGAATTCCAAGATGGCCAGGACAACACAGAGGAACCGTGTCTCAACCCCCACCCCCACGAACAAACAAATTTAAACAATAGAAGATATGTATATAATCAAATATGGAGGAGTAAAAAATGCAGCAAAAGTAGTTTTTATAGGAAAAATATAGGTTACTCTAAATGTTTATGTTATGAATAAAATACAAATATAAAAGGTATAAATCAATCAATAAATATGATGTTGAAATAACTTGAAAAGCAGGTCTGGGTTGGGCCTGGTGGCACACATGTAGTTTCAGCACTTGGGAGACTGGGGCCAAAGGATTGTGGCAAGTTCAAGGTCAGCCTCAGCCACGTAGTGAGTTCCAGTCTTCCCAGGCCTACTTCAAACATTCTGTCCCCCCAAAAAACAAAACAAATTAAAAAAAAAAAACAGTTTTAGATTCAGATGACAAGATAACAATTTGCAAGCAAGACCGGAAGACTTTCTGGAACGTAGCATACAGTAAGGTTATGCCTGAAAAGTGGGGTAAACTGGGTGTGGTGGTTCGTGCCTTTGCTGCTACACTGCGGAGACAGAGGCAGGATGATTGCGAGTTAAAGGACAGCCTGGAGTTTATAGTGAGACACTGCCTCATTTTTTTTTTAAGAAGAAAAGAAAAGGAATTAAGATTAAACAATATAAAAGAATGTAAAATGCCAAAAGCAGTAACAAGGGGCATATTACTGCCAACCTTACGAAAACCCAGAAAGGATTCTGTGAAGAACCACGTGCCAGACAGGGGAACGTAGATCAGAGGAACCAATTCCTAGGAGGATTCAAAAGAAGCAACTGCAAGAAAAACCACCCTCATAGCTTCCTTTGCCCTGGAGATCAGTCCCACCCTCTTGACCTTGTGGGCTGGCTCCCTGTGCGGCACTGCTCAGGGACAGGGACACAGCTGCAGCCCTTTCCTGTGTCAGCCATCTCTCACCAACAAACTTGCTGCTATTCTGCCTAAAATGCCTTCTCTTCTGTGAGTGTATTCGGAAACATTCTATGTGGTCTCACAGAATGAGTCCAAGTTCTGTCTCTGCCATTCCTAAACTCCGTCCCCCCTGTCACCTGGGTCCCATGGCCTTTGCATCTGTATTACAGTTCTGTGTTAGTTATGTTTCTGGTCGCCATGACCAGTCCCACACAAGGAGCCACTTGATGTAGAAAAACGGTAAGGAATGGTATCAGGGCAAGAGGCTTCTTATTTACAACTGAGTGAGTCAGGGCAGAGGAGTCCCCGCCCCTTTTTTCCCCTATTTCTGAGCCCCTGCCTTCATTTCTGGCATATGTGGTGCTGGGGACAGAATCCAGAGCTTCTGCATGCTGGGCAAGCAATAGACCTATTGAACTCCATTCCCAGCCCTCCTGTCCCCCTTTTTGATTCAGTCCTGGACCCCATGATTGGTGCTGCCTACAATGCCCTAGAAACACCTACACTAGTGCCCTGGCGTCCCTTAGTCCAGCTGAGGAGGAAGGTTAGCCACTGTGCTTTCCAGTGGAGGGATCTTCTCAGATTGCCTGCCACTGCCTCACATGGTCCCAAAGCTCCTTAAAGACGAGAGCTGCACAAATTCATGACCAGGTCCCCACCAGCACCAACAAGAAGCCGGAGTAGCTCGCCATCGGGGTTTGTGCTGACGAACGTGTCATGTCAATGACTTAATCTGAGTATCAGGAGCACTCCACACACATAGAACATTTTTCTTGGTTTCCATGAAATACTACACGCTTAATAAGGCAGTTCCAGAAGCATCGACCCACACAGGGTGTATTGCTTGCAATAGAAGAAGCAGCGCATTCTGGCCTGTTTCCAGACTTGTCAAATATTTCCCATTCCCAAGGTGTCTAGTCTCTTAAAAAAATTGCAAAAAGTAATTTTACTTTAACTATTGAGAGTCAGCTTACTGTGTCATATGGAGAAAGGCTGGCAGCAGCTTATAAACTTGGCTTCTGTCATGTAAGGATGACTGTGACTAATAGCTGTGACCTAGCAAGGCATGGCGACCCACACATGTAATCTCAGCATCCTGAACCGCGGAACCGCCTGGAAAAATACAGCCTTGACTGGCTTGTGCTACCTGCTACGTACCCCAGGCTGCCTGAGATCAGAGGGAGCTGCCTCCGTATGTAAAGTGTACATAATATAAAAGTGGACACTTGGACTTCTTTTTAATGTAATTTTTTCTACTTTTTTGAGGTTCCACACATAATATTGTGCTTATCATTTCCATCTCTCCTTACTGTGATTCCTCTCACCCCCTGCAACTCCTGTCATGTTCCAACTCCATCTCAAATTCATGACGTCTTCTCTAATTATTGGTGTGTGTGTGTGTGTGTGTGTGTGTGTGTGTGTGTTTTCTATGTGTCTATATTAGGAAACTCTGTGGTCTCACAAAATGGACTCAAATTTTGTACCTTTCTTTCACACACACATGTATATTACACACACATACATGATCTGCTGAGTCCATTTAGTGTTGCGTCTATGTGCATGTGTTAAGGACTGACACGTGGACCTATCTTGGAGCTCATCTCTAGAGCAGACTGATTCTCCCTCTCTCTGCAGCCATTTGTTGCCTGTAGCTCTTTTTCTAGGGGTGGGACCTTGTAGGATTTCTCCCATCCATGAGGTCTCCTTTAGAAGACCATTTATAAATGTGAGATTTCATGGGTACAGCTTCACTGTCCTATACAGAAGTACTACTTATCTCACAACAGACGCCCTGACCTCTGGCTCTGAGAATCTTCCCTTGCTCTTTTCCACGATGTTTCCAAAGCCTAAAGGGTAGAGACTGTATTGTATACATGTCACTTGGGGCTGGGGACCCCACAGGCAGCTCTCCCATTTTGTGGATTTCCGTGATGGTCTTCATCTGCTGCAAAGAGAAGCTGTTTTGATAAGGGATGAGAGATATGCTTAGCTGTGGCTATAAGGATAAGTATGTAGGCTGTGGTTAGAAATTACACTGGTTTAGGAAAATCACAGTAGTAGGTTCTCTGTGGGGTCCATGACCTCAGTAGCCATGGGTCATCAGCCATGGCTTTACATGGGTTTACAGCAGCAGGCATAATTCTCTCCCAATGATCTGGCATTAACTCCAGTTAGACACTCTTGTTACTTACCAGATAGAAGTGCCACTGCTGCACCCTTCAGATTCTTTGCCATGATGGTCGGCATTGAATTGTTCATTCATTTCTATTTTCATCCTTCCAAATAGAAACTCTGTATCACTAAATAATATAAAATAACACAGCTCTCCTTCCCTCTTTGCCCCAGCCCTGGCAACTGCTCCCCTGCCATCTGCCTGGGACTCTGCTTACTCGGGGTTCTGTCGATTAGGCGAGTCTTCACTGCGCTTTATGACTTACTTGTTCTCTGTGTCTGAAGTGGGAAAAGTGAGCTTTATTTAGCATAACATTTGAAGATTTCTTTTTTTTTTTTTTTTTTGCTGAAGAAAATACCATGCAGATGTATGTGCCTCATTTTGTTTATTTACTTACCTACTGGTGGGCACTTACGTTTTTTCCACACTTTGGTCATCATGGAAAACACAACAGTAAAACTTTATACATCATTTTGTTGTTGTTTGGGCATACACTGTCAGCCCTTTGGTGTATATGGCTTAGATCGAGGGAACGGGCGGTTTCCAAAGCAACTGCACTGTTTTCCATTCCCATAAAGGCGTATGAGTGTTCCAGTTTCCTTCCATACCAACTCATATTTGTTATCATCTCTTTTCTTTTTCCTAACTCCAATCATCCTACTGAGGCTGAGCACAGTTCCATTTGGTTTTAATTTCTCTGTGCCAGAGGAAAAGACGTGCACACTAAACAAAATAAAATCATTCAGACTACATAGATTTTCAAACTAATGCACATTAAGCATGCAGTGTTCGTTCCTCTCACTTTATGTTGGCCTTGTTCTGAATATTCTGAAGGCTACCTCTATGCTTTTTCTCTTCCTATCAGACTTGACAGGACTTGATCAACTTGGTAGGTCTTGCCAGGCACACACCTTTAATCCCAGCATTTGGGAGGCAGAGGCAGGCGGATTTCTAAGTTCGAGGCCAGCCTGGTCTATAGAGTTGAGTTCCAGGACAGTCAGGGCTACACAGAGAAACCCTGTCTTGAAAAAAAATAAAAAAGAGACAAGCAAACAAAACTCGATAGGTCTTTTCAAAGGTTGATGTTTCCCCTTTGTCCTTTATTAATTTAGACTTTTGTTTTTATTGGCTTATTTTACTATTTATGAATTTGATCTACTTTTCTAGCTTTTGGGATATGTAATCAGTTTGTTTACCGAGAATTTGTTTTGTAACAAATTATTCCAGTTTATGTTATCAGAAAATATTTAACAATAATATATTAACTATTAATATTATAATATAGTATAATACATCCTATTATTTATATCTAATTGTAGTCTAGTCAGTTTTTGTTTTTAAATTGAAATTTTCGTGGATATTACTTTTCCAGAGATTTATTTTTTGCCAAGTAGTGGTGGCACACATCTTTAATCCCAGCACTGGGAAGGCAGAGCAGGCAAATCTCTAAGTTCAAGGACTGCCTGGTCTACAGAATGAGTTCTAGTACAGCCCGAGCTACTCAGAGAAACCTTGCCTCAAAAAAACCACATACACACAACTCTGTGTGTGTGTGTGTGTGTGTGTGTGTGTGTGTGTGTGTGTGTGTGTACATGTGAGTGCCTGCAAAGGCCAGAGAGGGCATCTGATGCCTAGAGCTGGAGGTACAGGTGCAAGCCCCTATCTGATATCTGTGCTAGGAAGTGAACTCTCTGCTTGAGGAGCAAGGACGCATAACCTAACTGACACCTTCTCTCCAGCCCTAATTTGGCTAATTTTTAATCTATAACTAATGTCGTATTTTCCCTTTGGCTATTAGCAAAATGAGGGCTACTCAAACATTTCTATCAGAATTTCCATTTTGTCCAAAGAGCGTGCAGTGTGGCCTGGCCTGGCAGAGCAAGGGTGCTTGCTCTTTACCGCTCCATCTTGAACACAAAGATATATGAGTCAAACTCCTAAGACTGATATTGGAAAGGTACTGATTATTAAGCTAGAGGTATGTTAGGATGTAGTCAGTTAAATCCAAGGAGACCATGGGGCAGGTCGTTTGTGTGTAAATAGATGAATCTGTTCTCTTCCAGTGAAGCCCAGGCTCAGTATGGGCATCAGACAGTATGGGCGGGTATCAAGGACCCAGTGCGGAGATGATTCATAGGTCAGGTTACAGAATCCTTTAGACGGGATGCCTGAACTTTACTAAAGGAGAGCAAACCAAATAGAAGAAAGGGCCTTCCAGAGAGGAATGGTCAGCGTTACAGAAGGCCAGCCACAGCAGTAATCTGTAGGCCAGTATGTACTTGAGAGAAGTCAGTAAGGGTGTGTATTCACTGCTGCTTACAAACCCTTGGGAGCTCTGGTCCACAGCCACCATAAGCATTTCTTGTGCAGTTTGAGACTGGCTACCTGTGTGCTGTATTTCACAGGTGAAACCTAGATCATCCAGTTTAGAATTCACTGCTTTTCTACTATACTGCATGAAGGGTTTGATCCTCTAGAGGTCAAGAAACTGTCCTCTTCATAGTACAGCCCCTAGTGAGGACTGGGGGAGCGAGGGGCAGCTGTCCGGGTGTCCTCGAATGTCTAACCTCAGTGTTTGTCCCTTTTGAGATCCCTGCAGTGAAACTGAATGAGCTGCTTGAGAACTTTTATGTCACCGTCAAGAAGAGTGACGGCTCAGACTTCCTGGCTACCTCGCTTCATGCCATTCGCCGAGGCCTGGACCGCATCCTGAAGAACGCGGGTGTGGGCTTTTCCATCACCAGCAGCACCTTCAGCTCCTCCACCAAGAAACTCAAGGAGAAGCTGTGGGTCCTGAGCAAGGCAGGGATGTCGGGGGCCCGTTCCCGCAATATCGTCTACTTCTCCCTTTCTGATGAGGAGGAGATGTGGCAGGCAGGGTGTCTAGGGGATGACAGCCCAATTACTCTCCTGTCCACAGTGGTCAAGTACAACAGCCAGTATCTGAATATGCGGACTCTGCAGGAACATGCAGATCTGATGTATGGTGACATCGAGTTGCTCAAAGATCCGCAAAACCAGCCCTACTTTGCCCGGACCGACAGTGTCAAGCGGGAGAGCCGGAGTGGTTCGACCAGAGTGTGCCATGGGAAAATCTACCATGAGCACTCCAGGGGACACAAGCAGTGTCCTTACTGCCTCCTCTACAAGTACATGTACATCCACCGGCCACCCACCCAAATGGAGGCCAAGTCTCCCTTCTACCTTACAGCCCGGAAGGAGGCCACGGACATGGGCAGCGTGTGGTACGAAGAGCAGAGAATGGGGTTACGGTCTCTCCGGGGAATTGTCCCAAATTTAGCCAGGAAGGTCAAGCTGGAAAACTGTGAGAACTTCACCTTCGTCTCCTTCACTCAGGTCTCCAGGCGACTTGGCTCCCATAGCTGCTGCCAGTGAGCCCCCAGGGCCAGCAGGTTCTGAAGCCGCAGAGACTGATGTCCTCGCTCCGTGATCCAGCTGGTCTCCGTTACTACAGCCGGCCATTCCTCAGACTTGAGATTCACTTTTACATGAAAGTCGATGACTGAATAATTTGGATGTTTTATCTAAATGTTTGACACCTTGTTAAATCATAGAATATAACACAATATAAAATTACTATATACAAAAGTGAAGAAATTCATTTTATCTAGTGCCTTTTTAGCACAGGTTTTCTTGGAAAAAAAGAAAAGAAAAAGAAAAAAAAATGTTTTGAGTAGTTACTTAAAAAATATCCCAGTAGCCCAGTAGCTTTAGAATGGTATAGAATTATATATACTTTGTTGGTTTTCTGGGGTTTTTTGTTTTTCCCCACGTAGGGACCTAGAGCAGGAGAGGCAGACATAGTAGAGAAAACTCTCACTCAGCACCCTTGTGTTTTGTTGGGGCCCTGGCAGTGGGCTGCTTGCAGAAATAAAAGATACATTGTTGCTACGCTGTCTGTCCATAGAGGCAGTTTGGTGACAGGAAGATCAGTTCTCTGAAAGGGTGTACAGGAAACACGGTGTGCAGTGGACTCGGTGGTGTGCACTGTGAGGAGTTCTAGATAGCGGAGGGTGGACTTGGAAAGCCCCCGCGGCCCAGATGTGAAACCCCCCCGAAGCAGAAGTGCCTGCGTCTGTCCAGTTCTCCTTAGAGAACACTTGCTGTTTGAACTTCCTTTTGTTTGTTTTGTTGTTTAATCTGCATTGTTACATCTCGGATTTACATCTCACAGTTGTGTTGGCAGGAGTCCCTGGACCTGTGAGGCTAGCAGCGATGCTTGACTAGGAGAATCAACAGAGAGAGTCACAAGGCAAACACTCCCAGGGCATCTTAAGGGCCCTGGGAATCCTGTAGGCTGGCACTATGTTAGGGACACTGATTCAGGCAGCCTGCCAGGAAACCAAGCCCGGCACAGGGACATAGTTACTGGATCAGAGTGTCACGGTAGGTCATTCCTGCATTTAAAAATCATTTCGCATTAATAAAAGTCAACCTGACCATGTGTTACTTAAAAAGCAGACTTTTCTAGCAACTACTGTGAATACGTGTTTTTAAAATGGAGCCCAAAGAGTGCTAATTAATAGTAGTAATTTCTACTCTATTTTCTATTCCAGGAAAGACTGCTCTAATTGTACCATTATGTTCTTGTGTATGCTTTCTAATCCCAAATTAAAGCCCCAATGCACATTCATATTGCACAAGTCTTTAAATTAGTTATTTCTTTTTCAAAGCATTGTTTTAGTATTTACTTAAAACCATTGTTTTAAAGTCTCTCACTAGTCACTGAAGTATGTGACTCTTTACCAGAGAAGACTCAGCCAATGCTGCCTTAAGGTCTCATGTTGTTCCCTTCCTCGTGACTACATGTCTATAGTTCTGTGTACTAGGTACTCCCTGGGTAGTGATGAGTTTTAGTATCTCCCTCTGTGTGTAAATAGCAGGTAATTGAGAATCAGTGTTCTGACTTGATCCCGTGTCTTGGTCTGTAGTGGTTTCCAATTGTGAGTTTAGGTTTTGGGTTAGAAGAGATAGACAAGCCAGGTGGGGTGGCACACACCTTTAATCCCAGTACTTGGGAGGCTGAAGCAGATGGATCTCTATTAAGGCCAGGCTAGTCTACAGAGCTAGTTCCCAGGCAGCCAGGGCTACACAGAGGAACCCTGGGGTCAATGGTGGGAGGTTTGGGAGAAAAAGAGACACATTAGGTCAGTCTTCTTTAGTTTGCTGAACACCCAAAGGGCATTTTGTTTGTGGAAGGCAAAGAGTCATCTTGTCAGTGCTGCATGGAAGATGGAGACATGACTTGAATGGCCAAGTCGCAGAGCTTGCAGTTCAAGAACTAACCCCTCCAATTTTATTTCAAATAGCTTCAAAATGTTGCCATTAGGTATGCTGGGATCTTTTCAACATTTCCAGAAGTAGCAATAACTGACCAGAGGCTGTTAATCTTCCTAGTAACAGTAACTTAGCATATCATGACCTTTCTGCCTCAGCTGACTGCCTGTCGCCTATTTGATACATTGTAAATGCTCAGAATTCAGAAGTGAACAATTATACTAAAAACTCAGGGGTCAGATCTTCACTTACACCTGATGGGATGAGCATTCTTCTGAGTTAGGTCTCCTCAGGTCGTGGGAGTAACACACATGCTCAAGGACTAGCATATGGCCATGTGCAACTTTGCTACCTATGCAGATGTGTGCGTGTGTGGCGCAGCTGGGGGAGCCCACTGGCAAGGCGAGGTAACTGTGTGCCTGGGACGCCATGCTGTGGAGGCCAGAGAGCTTGTGGCTGAGTTATTCTGACTTTCCAGTCAGCTCTGTGCCGGTGCCACAGAAGGGATGCAGCAAGCTCCAGCTGGTCTCCACTCACCTTTGGGTTTCTGTGCTCCACAGCTGGCATGGTTATCAAGAGCTTTACGTTTGAGCTGGGGCAGCGGCTCAATGGCAGAATGCTTGCCTCGCCGAAGGTGCAAGAGCTTGGGGTCCATTCCCAGCACTAAAACATTCTTTCCCTAGTTAACCTAGATGCAAGTTGCCTCTGAGCCCTGCATCTGTGTTCTGAGAGGACCCTTAGATCTTGGGTGAGATCATTCCTCAACACCTTTTGTACTGCTCTAACAGGAGGGGAGGTAGGCAGAGTGGCACACACCTGCAGTCTCAGCATTCAGGAAACTGAGGCAGGAGGTTTACTATGAGTTGAGGGCCAACCTAGGCTACCCAGTGAGTTTTAAGTCATCTTGGGCTACCGAATGAGACTCTGTCCCCCAAACACTTAACATTCATTAATTAGAGGACTAGAGCTATTCTTCAGAGGACTTGGGTTCCACTCTAAACACCCACGTGGCAGTCCACAGTCTGCATCTGACACCCCCTTTTGGCCCCTACAGGCACTAGGCACAAACATAGAGGACAAACATACATGCAGGTAAAACACCCACACACATAAACGATAAATAAATTGCAGTTGTAGGTGCTACCTCCCTATTGCCCCAGGCCTCTCTCCGGGGAATGGTTTGCCAGGTAATAGGTTATCAGCAGGAGATCCCACTGGACACGAAGAGGTTGGCATTCAGCTGTATCTTAGGCATGCAATGAGTTTTCTTTCTTTCTAATTAAAAATGTCAGTAACATGCTTCACTTATTTCCTCCATTGCTGAGATTCTGTTCCTTACATTGTAAACTTGAAGAGGAAACCAAACCTGATAATGTGGTCCAGTGAGCACACCCATGCCTGTGAATTCTACCTCCAGCACAACCAAGCCTGATACCTCACACAAGCAAAAACAAGAGAAGGAAGACCAGAGGGGTCTTCAGAGGCCACAGTTTTTCCATTGTTTTCTGTGTTTTAAAACAGATGCTGTATCTAACCAAAGCTGTGAAAGAAATGTTCTCTTTGGTCAAGTGACATGGTCCCCATTCCTTGGATTCTGTTCTACTTTGTCAGCTGAGACCCATAAATGGCGTTTGGGAAAAAAATGTGAAATTCTATTACCTTTTGCATTAATTCATCTTATTAAAAGCGTAAAGCATTTCGGCATGTTCAGAGACACACCATTAAGATCTGAACAAGATAGTATTTATGTGGAAACTGAAATGTCCTGACAGATCCTGGGCGATGATTCACGGCTCACTTGGCAGCCAGCTTCTGCTGGCACCACCCTCAGCTCTGCTATGGTATCTATCTCTCGGCTGGCTCATCTCCAGGGTTCACGAGTCACACTGCTAGTCTAGAATTTCTCAGTATGCTACCATGCCTTCTTGAGAGATCTTTTTTTTTTTTTTCTAATTTCCAGGTTTCCAGTTTCTAAAGTTAATTTGTTATCTCTAGACAACATTGCTAATTTTGTCGGTTGAAGCTAAAGGTGGCCATATTGTTACCACTCAAATGAACAAAATGGTTATATCTCATCCTTTCAAGTATCCATCTTTTATGAGACACTGATTACTCTTTAAGGGGGGTGAGGGCGAGCTTACTTTATGTATGGAAAATGCAAACTAGTAAGACCTCAAGGAAGTTGGCTGATTTGCCCTAGACAAGCTCTGCTGTAGTCTAAGCTAAGGCTGAGCCTGTTGTGGTGCTGCTCACAGACAGCTGTGAACAGAACACAGTAAAAATTTCAATTTTGTGTCCAGTTTAAGAAATTTCACTTCTTCACAACAAAAATTGAATTCTTTGTCAAAAGAAAAACATTGTATTGCTTCAGCCTTGTTCCTAAGATGTCCCTTGTGTTTGTCTATATAAGCGAGTCCATTTAAACTAACTGTGGTTGTGCACACCTGGAACCTCAGCTCTTGGGATCTGAGTTGGGGGATTGCAAGTTCAAGGCTAGCCCGAGCTACACAGCAAGTGCTTGTCTCAAATAAATAAGTAAAACATAAAGAAAAGCCGACTGGTGGGAACTAGATACCCCTCCTCTCTGAGAGGCCAGGAGAAGGCCAATGAGAAATATCCTTAAGCCACGTTTTGACTGTTGCCCACGGTAGTCTGAGCATGTCTGGCTCTGTGCCTACCGTCCTGGAGATTTTCCTCAAGTTGCTCATTACAGTCATGCTGCATTTAACCCAAGTTTCTCATGACTCAGCTACTGCAGCAATGGAAATGCTTAAGAGCACCCCACCCCCCAAAGAAAGAGTGTCTAATTTGTTGGTAAGCACATAGTAACCCCATCAATACTCATACTGACTACATAGCTTCCTCCTCTCCACTGAAAGGGAAAATAGCTCCGAAGCCTCATCGAATGAGGCTGATAGAGCGAGCGACTTACTACTGCATCCACCCACTTTTCAAATGAAGACCCAAGTCTGACCGGTCAGCACTGGGAAGGACACCCCTGGGCTGCCTAGTTCCCTTAACCTTCACAATGGCTCTGCAGAGTGTGTCTAATTATTCCCAGGTAGTTGTTAAGCAACCAAGACTCAGATAAGTTGCTTTAACTTCCCAAATTCCTACAGAGCTAGTAAGCTGGATAAAGTAAACCAACATCACTTCCTGATTCCAAATCCCACGCTCAATTAATTAGGAAAACAAATCCTGCCTCCTTTAGGCTCACTGAAGTCCATTTAACTTAGAAAAAGGTTGTTTTAGAAGTCTTAGCTAGACGTAGTGGCACACACTTGTGACCCCAGCAGTTGGGAGCGGGAGGCAGGAGGATCAGGTGTTTGTCATCCTTGGCTACATAAGCTTGGGTTACTTAAGATCCTGTCTGAAGAAATCATTTAAAAACTAACCAGCCAGGGACAGGTTGCAGAATCAGGCATGGGGAACCAGTCAACTTGTTCCTCCAGAGTATAGCTGGGAAGATTGGGACTTATACATTAATACACATTATCTGGCTGAAAAAAAATGTGAATACTGCTTGATGCCTGCACCCCCACCCCCACCCCCACCCCCCGCCTACGCTCCAGATGTCTCCTCACACAGAGTAAGTTCCCAAGCCAGAGGTACTGATGCTACACCACGAATGGAGGATTCTAGACCTCACCTTCTCTTTGCCGATCTACATCCTCATCTAGCTCAAGGCCCCCAACTGACTAGAAACAGAGGGGACATACAGACACCAGTGCACTCCTAGAATTAGCAGTTCATGGCTGGACAGAGGAAGGCACATTTTAAGACTTCTTGTAGGATACTGGTTTAGAGATGGAGAACGTGAGGCAGTAGGAGGATGCATCAGTAAAGCATCCCAGGATTTCATGTGGTCACTGGCTTGAACTTACACAGTCCTCCTGCCTCCGATTCCATGTCTGACCAAGAGCATTCTTGTCATAACTGCGAGAGCATAATCTGCTTCTATGTAATGCTACATTATCTTAAAGGGTTAGGAGCGAAAGGCAGCAGAATGGGATGGAAACAAATGGATCAGAAAGAAGGGCTCTAAGGAAAGTTAAAACAGTAGTAGATCGAAACCTGTATGGGAAGAAAAAAACAATACTGAGCCTTAAAAGCAGCAATTATGTGATGGACAAATGAGCTGTTTTGGCTTAAAAGTTTTTAATGTAGATAATTGAATATGAAAAACAACAGCTTGAGTTTGCTTTTAATGGGAAGACTATACAGAGAAACAGGAACTTTCCTGAACAAGTGAGTATCTGTGTTTATAATGTTTAAAAAGGCTTGGTGTATTCCAGCTTCACACACACACACACACACACACACACACATACATAAATAAAATGTGATTGAAACAAGTACCTAACACTTCTGGCAAAAATACTAAAGCATCTCAGGGAGTGAAAGACCCCTGGGATCCTTCAGACATCCAATGAAGGCAGCAAGCTGTGTATAAGGAAACAGGAATGTCAGGCTTCCGACCTCTGCAGCTCCAAGTGCTGAGAACCAGTAGGATTTTAAAGAGAAAGATTTACCTTCGGAGTTTTATGTTTCAATATCTAAAATATTTTTTATGATAAAGTCCAGCTACCCTGCAGCTTACAAAACCTAATCTAAAATAAATAAGTCTAATTTCAGTGTCTGTGGAGTGATAAACATTAGGTCATTATCCACTAGAGGAGAGAGAGGATAGAAGCCATGCATCTGAAAATGCCCAGAGTCCTCTCCTGAATGTGCTGCTGTGTAAGGTGTGTCTAAAGGTAAAGATGGTGTTACAGTATTGAATTTTTATTACTGAAATAACTCATGGCAATTAGAAATAGAAAACCCAGATACAGCTTTTTAAATAAAATCTAAATTATTTTAGACTTTTCCTACCAACAGTTAAAGCATCCTTGTGGAAAAGACCATTGTTTCCAAGTGGCCAAAGCCAGGGATCACACACACACACACACACACACACACACACACACTCTCTCTCTCTCTCTCTCTCTCTCTCTCTGTTCTGGAATCCCTGAGAGAGCTAGGCCTGCTCGCTGTATCACATGTGCTGCTCCACTCTCCCCAAGTCAGCAACAACAGGTACAACATTTGACAGTTACAGAATGGGTCTATGCCTCTTTTTAACCAAATGCATGGGAAGCTGGAGAGGTGGCCCAGGGGCGAAACACTGACTGCTCTTGCAGGGAATCCAGGTTCAGTTCCCAACACCCACATAGGAGCTCACAACTGTCTGTAACTCCAGTTCCGGGGTGTCTAGCGCCCTCTTCTGGCTTCCACAGTCGCCAGGCTTGCCCATGGTGCACAGATATTCATGTACACATAACATCTGTTTAGAAGATTAGAACAGGAAAAATGGTATGTTCTGGAGTGGAAACATAAGTTAGATTTTAATTTCAGGAAGCTGGCCAAGGTGGTGCTTTCCTAAATAATACTTGGAATTCTAGACATCTGTCCAAGTTCAAGTGTTGTGAGCATGGGGGTGTAGCTCAGCGGAGGAGTACTGGCCCTAGTTTTTTTGTTGTTTGATACCAGGTTTCACTATGTAGCCTTGGATGACCTGGAACTCACGTAGACTGGGCTGGTATCAAACTCACAGACACTCACCCATCTGCCTCCTCCAGGGGCTGGGGCTAAGGGCATGTGCCACCACGCCCAGCCAGGCCCTAGTGGCATGGGAAGCACATAAGGACAGAAACGTGGAAGACACATTCCTTCTGGAACCTAAGTGTCAGTGTTAGCACTAAAACCGGTTCTCTTGTTTTCATTTGCTTGCCCAGGACACTCTTAAGGACAGGAGTGAGGGTGCCCTCAGCCTCCTCACCCAGCTTCAGCAGCAGAGTGTGTTCCTAGCTGTCAACTAGACTCTCAGTGACCCCCAGGAGTCCGCAGATGGCTTTGTGTTTGCTTAGTTTTTCATTCTGGAATACTGCAAACCCTGTCCTCAGAGACCCGCAATCTCTTGAGGGTGGAGACCAGGTATAAGCTTTCCAGGGTTTTCTTGCTTAGCTGTGATGGACTGAGTCTGACTTTACCGTACATAAGTGATCTGTTGTCTTAAGATTTTCGTGTTTTCTATGTGACTGTTTCTTCTTTTGTTTCCTTTTTTTTTTTTTTTTTGTAACAAAAATGTGTTTGTAATGTTTTTATTCTCCTGGGTGTTTTTAAACACACTGTCTTTCTGGCTATTGTTCATTCACTGAAGACTGATTTTTATTGTACCCGTTCCAACTTTTTCTCCCCTGGTGGCCACACTTGGGAACACACAGATGTGCACAGGGAGCCGAGAGCTGCAAGCTGTGCCGCTGTCTTGTCCCTGTCTGCCTTGGAAGGTTTTCCTGCCCTCTGGTTGATGGTCTAGTAGAATCTGTTACTACTTTGGAATGTTTGGGCTTTGTTTGTTCGTGTGTGTGTGTTAAGTTGTTGGTTGGTTTTATTCATGGATATGCAGCTTTACTCTTTAACCCAGATTTAAAAAAAAAAATAAAAAATAATAATGTACATTTTATGTCTGTTTTCTTAAAGTAACCTAGTTATTCAAACACAATATGCAGCACTTGGCCTGAGGACTTGCATGCCGTCACATCCCTGTAAGTGGTGTTTCGCAATGTGGGCACATTGGGAGTGGCTCCTTGCCCACATCTGATGCTCCTGAGGTCATGTTATTTCAGCTGCCTCTTCCTCTGGTCCTCTGAAAAAATTGCTGAATGGTCTCACAATCACGTACCAGCCACTGTTCATACCTTTAATTTGTTACTTTGAAGACATTTATTCCTCAGAACTTCCGGTAGAAAATCTATTGCTGTCTGTATTACAACAGCTAAACTTGTTTCTAAGAAACAAAATTTCATAAATATTTCCAGTAGAATAGAATTTGGCATCTTAGTGCCTGATAAATACAGAAGTGGATGCTCACAGCCATCCATTGGACTGAGCACAAGGTCCCCAATAAAGGAGCAGAGAAGGTCCCCAGGGAGCTGAAGGGGTTCGCAGCCCCATAGGAAGAACAACAATATGAACTAACCAGTACCCCCAGAGCTCCCAGGGACTAAACTGCCAACCAAAGAGTGCACATGGAGGGACCCATTGCTCCAGCTGCTTATGTAGCAGAGGATGGCCTAGTCGGTCATCAATGGGAGGAGAGGTCCTCGGTCCTGTGAAGGCTCTATGCCCCAGTATAAGGGAATGCCAAGACCAGGAAGCAGGAGTGGGTGGTTAAGTGAGCAGGGGGAGGGGAAGGGAGTGGGGGTTTCCGGAGGGGAAACTGGGAAAGAGGATAACATTTGAAATGTAAATAAAGTAAATATCTAATAATTGGGAAAAATAAAAAGATTTAAAAAATTGGCATCTTATTTAAGTTTCTGTTGCTATGGCAAATGTCATGACCAAGAGCAATTTGGGGAGAATTACAACTGTAGTACATCCAGAAGGGAGATCAGACAACAACCCAGAGGCTGGAACTGGAGCAGCAGCCATGGAGGAACACTACTTACTGGCTTGCTCAGCCTGCTTCTTCATAACACAGAGGATGATGAGCCCAGGGATGGTGTCATGCAGAGTGTGCAGGGCCCTCTCACATCAATCAAGAAAATGGACCACAAGCTTGCCCAAAGGATGATCTGGTGGGAGCATGTTCTCAGTTAGGTTTCTTCTTCCCAAATGACTCTAGCTTGTTACATTGACCTGCCATAAAACCAGCCAGCACATGAAATGATGAAAAAGATGAAGATCTTTTGTTAAGAGTTATTGATCCTTACCGGGCAATGATGGCATGTGCCTTTAATCTCAGCATTTGGGAGGCAGGTGGATTTCTGAGTTCAAGACCAGCACGGTCTACAGAGTGAGTTCCAGGACAGCCAGGGCTACACAGAGAAACCCTGTCTTCTCAGTGTTCCTTCGATGATTTGAACAAGCTGTTCTTCACTTTCTCTGGCATCTGAATACTTGGTCCCCAGTTGCTGATATCAGGTAGGCTTAGGAGATATGGTCTTACTGTGGAAAGTATGTCACTTGGAGCCGGCTTTGAAGTTTTATAAGCCACACCGCATTCTCAGTGCACCATTTTGGCTTCCTGTTTGCAGATGAGATGTTAACTCTCAACTGCTGCTCCAGCCAACATGCCTGCCGCTTGTGGCCACACTCCCCCACCATGGTGGACACGCATCCCTCTGGAACCATAAGCCAGTGAAGCCTGTCCTTCTAAGAGTTGCCTCTATCAAAGTGTCTTACCACAGCAATAGAAAAGTAACTAAAAGTTCTACTACTGCAGCAGTCATCTGAACTCAAGCTTAAAACTGATATCTCCTAAGCATGAAAGTGGCTTTAAGTTGCTTGGCTGGGACTCACTTGTCAAGATGGTTGCTCTTTCTTTGGGAAGAAGCAGGGAAGACTTTACCTCAATGGTCTGTGCTGGTTGCTTTTTGACAACTTGGCACAAACATAGACACATTTGGGAAGAGGGAACCTCAGTTAAGAAAATATCCTACAAACATGTTTACAGGCAATATGGTGGGAACATTATCTCAATTAATGACTGATGTGGTGGGTAGTGCCACCCCAGGCAAGTGAGAGAGAGGTATTAAGAAAGTAGGTAGGCCAAACAGTAAGCAGCATCTTCCATGGCTTCTGCTTCAGTTCCAGTCTCATTTCCTGCGCTAAGTTCCTGCCCTGACTTCCCTCAGTGATGGGCTGTGAGGCGGGAGTTGTAAGATGAAATAAAGCCTTTGCTACCCAAGTTGCTTTTGGTCATGATGTTTTATCACAGCACAGACACCCAAAGACTGCTTCTTTCTGTCTCTAAAATAATAAGGAAAAAAGAAAAGAGAACAGAAAATAGTTGGGGCTGGAGAGGACTCAGTAGTGAGAAGACCTTGTTGCTTGTTGCCATGGGTGGCTCCCAAAAGTCCACCACTCCAGCTCCAGGGAACCTGGCTCTGCCAGCCTTTGAGGAGCCCCATATACACAGGTACATCACCCCACCAGATGTTCACATCACTTTTTAGGTTTAAACTACCTGGGGGAAACAAAATGTAGCTCACTGTTAGAATACTTGCCTTGAATGCACCAGACCCGGGGCTCAATCCTCAGAACCACAAATCAAAACAAAATTAAAAACTTTTTTTTTTTTTTCTGGTTTTTCGAGACAGGGTTTCTCTGTATAACCCTGGCTGTCCTGGAACTCACTCTGTAGACCAGGCTGGCCTCGAACTCAGAAATCTGCCTACCTCTGCCCCCCAAGTGCTGGGATTAAAGGCGTGAACCACCACTGCCCAGCTCTTTTGTGTGTGTGTGTGTGTGTGTAAATTCTGGACATTTTCTTAGGAAAATGCATATATGCATATTTTACACACACAAATCTGGTTTGTTTGTTTGTTTGTTTTTTAACAAAACCTCTCCCCCAGGACTGGGGTGGGGGATGGAACAATTGATTGGGTACTTCCATAGCATGCCCAAAGACCTGGGTCTGATCCCTAGCACCGCATATACCAAGTACGTTGGTGCACACCTGTAATCCCAGCACATGGATTGTGGAGTCCGAATGTCAAGATTATCCTCAGGTGCATAACTATGTTAGAAGCCAGCCTGGAAAAGATAGGAGAATATGAGACCATGGCTCAAGAAAGGAAGGAAGGGAGGGAGGGAGGGAGGGAGGAAGGGAGGGAGAGAAGGAAGGACTCTTGTACTAGATATATGAGACATCACCTAAAATATTTAATGAAGGATAGAATAATTGAAGGCACAGATGATAAACAAACTGAATATATAATTGTCAAAGCAAAGTGGTGTAGGTCTGTGAAATTCAGTATATGTTCTGTTCTGTATGTCCTTGACATTTCCCACAAGAACAATTATAAGCAAACAAACACAGAAGAGCAAAAGGCTGTACTAGAGATGGTCCAGCCTCAGAGGCAAGTAACTTCAGCTGAGGCCTCGGACCTGGGAACAGTGCTGTTAACAGCACGGATGAAAACTGAAGCAGTTTTCCCTGTATTGTGATGGAAACATCCAGGGAAGAGAGTCGCTCCTGTGGACAGCCCTATTTGTGCCCTCTGACATGGTTCCTTTAATGCAGATCTGTGGGTTAGTCAGTAGCCCTAAGACAGATGTGCTGATGTGCGTTACATCTGTGCCAATGTTCCTTACAGGCTGGCAAGCCGTGCAAGAGGGTCAAGGGGAGCACACCACAGAGGCGGTGCTGTAGATAAGGTGCCCTCTCTGAGAGCACAAGCCAGATGTGGGGTCCGGGTGCAGGCATGAGGGCCGGGGCTGTCTGCTGTCCACCATGCCCCTAACTGTTCCTTCCAATGCCTGCAGCCTCCTCTGATCAGAATGTTTGGGCTTCTCCCAGGTATGTGGTCCCATTTCACTTCCCCGGAACACTTCCTGTTTCCTCCTCCTCCTCTTCCTGTGTCTTTAGATTCCTTCTTCTCCTTCGTGGCATTCTCACTACTGTTTTTGCTGGTAAGACACCAGGGACAGATGTGAGCGACATTAAACAAGAGGCATTTCAACAATAAACAAGATTCTTATATTTCTCAGGGGATCCCAAAGAAATAAACACGAGAAACAACATTTCCTGCTGGAGTATTTACAGTGTACTCGGCTGCTAAAATGCTCAGCGTGCAATCAAAGAGGCAATTTAACATGTTTCTAACACACTTAGCTGCTGTAATCATCGTGAAGAGTTTGGCCAAATTTAAAGGACCCAGTCAATTTTTATGAGAGCATTAGATTCTCTAATGTAGCAATAACAAATGTACTTTTGACAGTTAATAGAGATGCTGTGTTTGTGCTTTGTTACTGCTGTCTGTTCCTTGGCTAATAGCCCAGAATTGAAAGGATGCAATTTGACCTCTCTCAGGCAGGGAGGCGTGATCTTGCCTTTCCTTTTGTATTGTATGTGCAGCCCTAGGCAGACCTCGGAGAATTCAGCTCCACATCACTTGGTTGCTCTCTTGTTTTTCTCAGTGCAACTGCCAGCCAGCATGCAGTCCCCAGGACTCAGACTAATGCCACTTTCCAAGGTCACTTATTGTGCTATTTATTTGATGCTTTTTATTTACACTGATCTCGTTTTAACACTTGAATTTAGTGCCATGTCTGGTGGTGCCTGCCTTTAATCTCAGTACTTGGGAGGTGGAAGTAGGAAGATCTCTCTGTGAGTTCAAGGCCATAAGTTCCAAGCCAGCCAGAGCTATAAAGAGGGACCCTGTCTCAGATGGATGGATGGATGGATGGATGGATGGGTGGGTGGGTGGGTGGGTGGGTGGATGTCTAAAATTTCTATTAAAGTCAAAAGTAAATGCCTTAAACAAAAAGAAAAGTGTCCTCTATGACTAATTTCAATTTGCCACTCAGGTCCAAATTCCAATCCTGCTTCTTCCTCACTCTGGGATCCTAAGCAAGGTATTTGATCTTCCTCTGCCTCAATTTCTGTTTTTAAAAATGTAAAGATTAACTTATATGTATTGCTGGTATGTATGTATGTATGTATGTATTACAAGTTCCTGGTGCTGTTGACAGTAAGAAGAGAGCATTAGATCCCTTAGAACTGGAGTTATGGACAGTTGTGATCTGCCCTGTGGGTCCTGGGTCCTCTATAAGAGCAGCGAGTGTTTTTAACTATTGAGCCATCTCTCCAGCTCCAAAATTCTTTTGCTCATCTTTAAAATGAGAGTAATATCACACATATCCCACACATCTTACCTTACAAGGTTGTGAGGATTACGATGTTATATGTATTATATGTAGATGATCTAACTATCTATTATCACATAGGACAATGCCTCATATGCAATAACTGTCTAGCTCTATATAAAAAACATGTGAGGTGCCCTGCCTTATATATCCTGATTAGTAGCACCATAGCCACACTTTGGCGACAGCTTTAAATGCCACCTCTCCTTCCCCTCCCATGATGCTTGTGGTAGCTGAAAGAGAATGGTCCCCATAAACTCAGATATCTGGATACTATGTCACCAGGAAGTGGCGCTATTTGAAAGGGTTAGGAGGTGTAGCCTGTTGGAGGAAGTATGTCACTTGGGGGTGGGCTTTGAGATTTCAAAAACTCCATTCCAAGCCCAGAATCCCTCTCTTCCTTTGAAACGTAAACAAAGGAAATATCTAATAAAAATATATATATATATATAAAATGGGGGAAAAAAAAGAATGGGGGCATAGGGCACCGAGACAAATTTGTATTGCATATGTGGATTGTTGCAATTGAACCAAAAGTTCCACATCACACAGTGGAGAAATAATCGGGAAAGGGTGTCATGGAAGGTCTGCAGGTACATGGAGGCTGAGCTGCAAGGGAGGTAAGAATAAGCAAACAAGGGACTGGAGAGATGGCTCAGCGGTTAAGAACACTGCCTGTTCTTTCAAAGGTCCTGAGTTCAAATCCCAGCAACCACATGATAGCTTACAGCCATCTGTAATGACATCTGACACCCTCTACTGGTGTGTCTGAAGACAGCTACAGTGTACTTATATATAAATAATAAATCTTTAAGAAAAAATAACAAAACAAAAACAAGCAAAACACTAGCGTTCTGAGATCCCACTGCCTACCCCACGTGGCACATCAGTACTCTGAATGAAGATCTTTGTAAGACAAGTGACAAAAACACCAGAACCCAACCTAAATCCACCTTAGTGAGGACTCATCGCATCTCAAATTGGACATTTTAGAAGGGAAGCCAGAATCTTGGGGTTATTGAACTTTAGGGTGGTGCCTTCATTCCAAGGTTTGGTTCCACACCATGGCCACCTGGCTGTCAACAGCAATACTTCCCTTTATCCATCCAAAGAGCATCCCTTTTGGAGATTTTCTCAGATGAAAAAATACAACTTTTCTAAAACCCCAGCAGACTCTCCTGAGTCTCACCTGACCCAGTTCTGTGTTCCAGGAATGTGAGGACTGCCTAATGGGGAATTACTCTGGTTTGTGTAGCATGTAAGTAAAGCCCATGTCTGCACTCATGGCTGAGTCAGCTTCCATTGAAGGAAATGTGGCCAATAAAGATATGACTGTTAGGAAGAACGAAACAGGAAGAGCTAGGGGAAAATTATATCAACACCCTGATGGTATCTGGCTTTTTCTTTTAAAAGTTCTTTGAGACAAATCTAAACTAGAAACCGGAGAGGAGAGCTAAAAGCAATTTGGGAAAAGGGTCCAAAGTGAAATGGGGAAGACAGCAAGGTCCATGGCTACAGTAGAGAATTACTCACATTCTTTTGGTGTCTCCCAAGTTTTCCTTTTCTAAGAGCGAATGAGGGCCAAATCTATTCATGTCTTTACCTGAAATGCACACCCCCTGAATGTTCAGGCTCCCGGCTTTTACCAAAGAGTATAGGACTCAGGTTCATTTTTTAAGTATCAGTGCTGGGGAAGGAATTTCAAACTTCATGTGTCATACGTTCTCTGAATGAACTATATCCCAGTCCACCTAAGAGTAATTTCTAAAATATCAGAATCCATTTTCCAGCTAAATCATACTTTGGTTGATCCATGATGGCTTCTACATTCATGACATCCTCCTGCCTCCATGGAGACATTGCCTTTGCTATAAATACTGGTTTTCCTGTCTGAACATGTTCCATCTTGTAAGTGAAGTTCAAATGCTGTTGTCTGACACAGCCTTCATCTGTCCCGCCACGCTCAGCTCCTCAGCTCTCACCAGACTCAGCAGTACTAGGGTATTTGTCTCCACCCGACATGGTTAGATGTAATTGTACAATGACAGCGTTCCCTCTCCATCCCCTTTACGGTCCATGTTCATTCTTTATTTGTTACCAAAAAGGGGGGGGGGGTTAGGAGGGGAAAAAAATCACCAAGGGCACGCACTGTGCAGCACTGCAATGCAGATAAATAGGGAAGGCACTTCCTAACTGGTTGGCTTTAAAAGTCACAACAGGACTTGTGGTCACTGGTGAGAATGTGCTGGTGGGGTTGAATCAAATTACCAATTCTGTTCATCTTCTGTTCTCAGAACTGTATCTTGCCAAAGCCTTTGCCTAACGAGGCTTTGAACTCAGGAGGCTCTTTCCTGCTAAAGCAAAATTAAATGAAATCTCTCACTGATCCCGTGGAAGGAGGAATAAAACTACCCTACCTGCCTCTAAAACTACTGAGCCATTTTGGTTTTATTCTGGCACCATAAAAGTACTATCATTTCAATTATTTGGTGGCTGTCAAAATTTATCTTCCATGTCTCATGTTAAAAGCAAAACACATACACAAACACCTTTTGGGAAAGTAGAGAAGACTCAAATTGTAACACTACAAGCAATGTGGACCTAAATTTAACCTCTAGCACCCACATAAAAGCCTGGCACGTGCCTATAATCCCAGTACTGAAGAGGAGGAGGACCCCTGGGGCTTGATGGCCATGTGGTCTAACAAAATCAGTGAGCTTCAGTTTCAGTGGGAGACTCTATTTAAAAGGTAAGTCAGAGAAATTCTTATGTGGCAACCAAGGTTGGGTGTGTTCTTATATTTACTCCTTCAACAACAGTAGGTATAACTACCCAACATACCAGGGATTGTTCTGGACGCGCACACCAACGAAGGACCAGAGGGAGAAAAACCAAACTTGTTGCCCTTGAAGATGTATAGAGTAGAATATAAACTAAACACAGACATACACTTACAGAACACTTTGAAACTAACGTGCCTATTAACATATGCAGTAAACTGTTTTCTTTTTTTGTTTGTTTGTTTATTTAATGCTGATACAATGCATTAAACCATCAAGCTGCCTTTTCAGCTCAAACAGGCTGAGACTTGTACTTTAAACAACATTGGCCTAAATAAGTACAATAGTCAGTTGTGTACTGTTCCTATTTTTTGTTTTTCGAGACAGGGTTTCTCTGTAGCCCTGGCTGCTCTGGACCTCACTCTGTAGACCAGGCTGGCCTCAAACTCAGAAATCCGCCTGCCTCTGCCTCCCGAGTGCTGGGATTATAGTGTGCACCACCACTGCATGCATCACCCACCCGTGACCCCAGCAATGGATTCACTCAAGGCTTCATCCGAGTCCAGCGCTAGCTTTAACACTGCAGTTTCATCCCTAAAACTCATTCTTTTTCATACTTCTTTGGGGGTTGGGGGAGGGTTGTGCTCTCACTCTGTAGCCCAGACTGGCCTTGAATTCATAGTGATTCTCCTGCCTTAGCTGAGTGCTAGGATTACAGGCATGATCCACCACACTGGGCTTGGCTGGAAATGTGACCTTTGCCTGGGTGTCCCTTCAGTCCCTTGCCAGTTCTATCGTCTACAGACTTCTAGCCCTAGCCCAAGATGCCTGTCTTGTGCCATAACTGCTTACTTTACGACAACATGAATGCCAGAGTGGGATCCTCAACAATGTTACCTCCCCATATGCAGGTCTCTGTGACCTTTTTGTCCCTCAAACACAGCATATACCAGAGTAGATATTAATAGGTACCCACAGAAATGGGTACGTACCCGAAGCAGAGGACCACTGGAAAGTCCTCCTGGTTAGTGGGACTGGACTGTCAGCATGACAACATCTAGAACCACTACAAGATGAGCCTCTGGGCATGCCTTAGGGAATTACTGATAGTATTAACTGAGGTAGACGCTCCACCCACTGATGAGTGGCATCACTCCCTGGCTAGAATACTGGTTACATAAAGACAGCACAGTAGAATCCATTTGTTCTCGAATTCTCGACTGTGGAGGAGATGTGGCCAACTGCTTCAAGCTCCTGCTGCCTTGACCTTCCTGACCATGACAGACTGTGCCTCAAACTGTGAATCTAGATCAGCCCTTTCATCCGGGTATTTGATCTGACCCAGGAAGGGAAAACAAGCACCTAGATTACAAAGTCACATAGCAGGCAAGGTTTCAACAGCAGAAACCCTTCTCTCTGCCTAACGTCAGTAGCAGGTTCAGAAGCATGGCAGGCAGGCAGGCAGGCAGGCACAGATCTCACTGCACAGGAACTTAGCGAAATGCAAGACGAGGAAGACTACTAGGAGGTGCAGAGGGAAGCTGGATGGCCCTTTGAGGGGCAGGAGCAAGGGGGTCCCTGGGTCAGCAGCAGACACAGGGAGCAGTGTGATGACTCAGGAAGACTGCTCACTGCTGCTTCACTTGCACTGAGCAGGACGGCGTATGTGGCTGGTGAAAACACCTATAGCAAACTATCAGAAGGGAGTAAAACTGAATATTGCCCCAACTAAAGATGTTTAAATTCCCCCAACAGCAGAGAGGATGGAGATGCAGTCAGTTACCCATGGTGATGAGGCTCGGTAAAACACATCCATAACTGTTAAAGTCCTAGGTTCAATCCTTGGGTACAGAAAAATGACAGGATCCTTACAAAGTAACTCCCTCATAAAATAGAATTTTAATCATGACACCTTTGTGTAAGGTATTATAGGACTCCCTAAGCCATACTTTTCACACTTTAATCAAACTCTAATTCTATAGGGCAAAGGGAGGGTAGTGGGAGGTACATATATAAATAAGCACCTCTGTTCTTGTTCAAGTTTGGCCCTGTTGAGCAACTTGTTTAACCTATGTAAAATGGTTTAAAAGGCCTTAATTTGCCTAATTTTAAGTCTTCAATTAGATAAAAAATAGAAAATAAAACCACTCAGGCCCACCACTTCTGCAGCAACATGAAGTGAGAGTACACGTCCATTTACAGCTGCCACATTTCTTAGGCTGCTTTTCATAACAGTATTTAGTCACATCATTCATTTGCTACCACTGTAGCATTTATTTGAAAGAGACTTAAGATGAGTCTGACTGGGGAGTTTTCTTAGAAGTAGTTATTAGCTTAGAGCCTATTTCTAGATAGCTTGTTTCTTAGCACAAGCAACCACAAAGTACGTAAGCCCGCTCTTCACTTTTTTAAAAAGCATCCTCGTCTCTTTAAAGTTACGACTATTAATGGCTTTTTTGGGGTGATTTTGGTTATTTTTGAGGCACAGTCTCATATACCTTAGACTGGTCTCAAAATCACTACCTAGGCAAGGATGGCCTTGAACTTCCAATCTTCTGCCTCAATTCCTCTAGTGCTGAGATCACAGGCATGTGCCATCCTCAGAGCTTGTATGTGCAGTGATGGGGTCAAACCCAGGGCTTCCCACATGATAATTCAGTCCTTGTTGAAGGTGATGCAGAGTTCATGAGACTAAGCGATCCTGAGTCCCAGGGAAAGTCCAATGGCAGTGCAAAGAAGTCCGCCTCGGCCAGCACAGCCAGGTCCTCGCCGCCGCTCCCCGAGGTCTCAGCGCCCAGCTCCTCTTCTCTTTCCCTCACTTACTCATTCCTTTCTTTAAAGAAACAAAAGCTAAGTTCTCCAAAGTTCTGAAAGTCAGTTTGTATAGAGCTGAGTGAGAACTTTGACATTTGCTATTACAAGGTCCCTTGTCGCAGCAGGCGCTTTCTTCATTCGGGGTCAAGGCGAGGTAAAACAGGGAGAATCAGATTCCCAAAGGCAGAGTCTTGAGTTATGAAGTAGCCAGAGGAATGTGCGTGAGCATGCTGAGGAAGATAAAAAAAAACAAAACAAAACCAGCTCAGTTATGAAAAGTCACTTTTTTTTTAAACCAAGGCATTAAAATTCCTTATCCTTTCTGAATTCCTAAGATCTAGTTTGTTTACATGGACTGACCGGGACACAATTCGGATTAACACAAGGTATGGGGCATGCGTTTAGCGCCTCTTTATCTGCCTCTGTAGGGCTCTTTCTTTGTTCTCTGGCATGGGGAGAAACAGCAGCAAAGGTCACCAGACAAAAAGCCTGGGAGAGAGGGGCAGCCTGGGAAGGGACGAGAAGAGTGGCACTGGTGACTGAAACCACCAACGCTGAGGCAAGGCTGCAAAGGAACTCATTTTAAAACTATCAGTAATTTCCCCCTCGATTAAAAAAAAAGGCCTCCTTAGAATAGGGAACAAAATACCCATGGAAGAAGTTACAGAGACAAAGTTTAGAGCTAATACGAAAGGATGGACTATCCAAAGACTGCCCCATCCGGAGATCCATCCCATAATCAGCCACCAAACGCAGACACTATTGCATATGCCAGCAAGATTTTGCTGAAAGGAGCAAAGTCTATATGCCCCAGTACAGGGGAACACCAGGGCCAAGAAGCAGGAGTGGGTGGGTAGGGGAGTAGGGCGGGGGTGGGGGGGAGAGTATAGGGGACTTTCGGAATAGCATTTGAATTGTAAATGAAGAAAATATCTAATAAAAAATAGAAAAAAAAGGCCTCTTGTCATTTGAAGGAGAGATGATTTTTATAATGTCCTTTCTAATTCTGGGATTCTGCTTAAAAGCAAAGGCAATTTACACTATGCCTTTCAAATTTGTATTTTTTTAAGTTTTATGATATAGGGTTTTGCTACATAGCCTAAGCTGGCCTGGAACCACAAGAAAGATCCTCCCATGTCCACCCTTGAAGTGCTGATACTACAGGGGTTACACAGATAACCTATCCACAAAAGAAAAAGGCGGCATTTCACGGAAGATCTCTGCGAACCCGTTATCTAAGATGAATATACTACTAAACGATGGCTTTGTTTCCAAGCTGAACCATCACTTACAGCCCAACAGTAAGAGCTCTGAAATATTTCCCATGTCAGCAGCGTAGACATCGAAAACATCTAAATAACAACCCAGGAAGACAATCACATAAAGTAATGCTGTGGCAAATTGAAAATATTTACCGTGCTATTAAACTAGCCAGTTCAGTTTTCTAGCTCATTCTATGTATTCAAATTATTTTGTGAACAAGAAATCCCTTGACAAAGCAGAGCAGAGAATCAATCATGCTACATTACCATTGTAAAAGATACTTTCATTATTACTATAGTGGTCCTTCAATCCCTTTGGGCATGAGTGAACACTGGCACCACCACAACTATCTGTGGAGCAAGTTGCTTGCTATTGCCCACTGAGATAGAATGAGGAGCCGGGACGGTCGGCTCCTTCACTCACCTGCAAAGCTGCCTTCTGCTGGGCAGCGATGTGCTGCTGCTCAGCATGGTCCCGGAAGTCCTTGGTAAGAGAGGGTCTGGAGAGCGAGATGCTAAAACGGAAACCTTGGTTACTTGGCTACCAAACACAGAGACTCTCATCTTTTCTTTAAAAAAATAATTATATAAGGGGATTTATTAGATTGGCACATTTTTATTATAGTAAATTACTTTTAAAATTGAGGTTCAGCTTACATATAAAATTGTACATATTTATGGTGTGTTCTGATATCTATTTACATTAAAATTATGAAATCAAACTGAATAACCAATCCATCATATGCCAATATTTTTTATTATGAGATAGATACAAGACCTCCATAATTTTCAGGTACACATAATTATTAACTAATCACAATGCTGTACAATAAATCTGAAGAAGTATCACCTGTTTTGTTTTGTTAATCTGTGGTACTAAGAATCATACCCAAGGCTTCAAGCTCACTAAGCAGACTGGACCACTGAGCCAATCCCTAAGCCAGTATGGATTTACACTGAATCTTACAGTCTTATCTTATCAATTCTCTTGTTTTGTGTCAGGCACGTATGGAGATCAGTTCTCTGTATCACATGAGTCTTGGGGACGTCAGGCTTGGAGGAAAGAGCTCATCACCTACTGAGCCAGCGCTCAGGCCCTGTAGATTCTTTGTGTAGGGACACAAAGACATCTCTAAGCTGATTATAGTGGTGCATTCCTATAATACCAGGACTTCAGGGATGGACACAAAATTCTAGGCCAGCCAAAGCTACACAGCAAAATCAGTTTATAAAACTTAATAAATAAAAATTTTAAAAGACCTTCTAGAATAAAAGCATCTACCTTCCCATTATCTACATTAATTTATAAAGAAAGCCTATGTTATCTGTATGGGAATTCAAGTAATCTATACTATAGGTTTCATAATTTACAGCCCCTCTAACTCAGTCTGTCATCATCCTTACTATTTTATTCTTTTGTTTTTGTTTTTGAGACAGAGTTTCTCTGTGTAGCCCTGGTTGTTCTGGAACTAGCCCTGTAAACCAGGATGGCCTCAAACTCCCAGAAATCCCAGACATCTAGCCTCCCAGGTGCCGGGATTAAAGATGCGCACCACCACACTGGACTTTTAATAAAACTGTTAGCCAACAGCATGATTCTCACCAACAGTAAAACATCATTGTCTATCTGATGATTGAACTTAGGATAGCCATGTCCCACACAGGCGTAACAACTGTGAACTTTCAGAAAAACCTGGCAGTCACTTATTCATGAGATTGTAAAGCAGCTCCTGGATAGCTGGCTCTGTGCTAAGCACTGGGATCTATGGGTATGTAGAACAAATCTCAGACAACAGCAGCCGTGATGAATACAATGCCATGCTATAATGGGAATGAACACAGAAGTTTGTGAGTAAGGGAAGCTCAGAGTGTAGACCTAATTCTGACGTTACGGGACCTCCAGAGAGCTGAAGGCACTGCTTTTCCCTGGAAGGACGATTAAGAACGGCCAATACCTAGCTCCAGGGTGGCTTGTTGAAGATTGGTTCTGCATAAGTAGTTTTCTTTTCTCTTTGTCCAGTTCAGCCAAAATTGCAACTCTATTTTTATTTTGAAAACCTGAAAAAGAAAAGGGATGGAGAATTAGAAGCATTTTAGAGCGAGGCCATGTAGAAACCAGAAAACAAAATTCCTCTTCTCTAACACGGTCATACCGGCCATGTCCCAGCAACTTTAAGAGCATAAAACACTACCAGACTTGGAGGCACACACTTATAATTCCAGCTCTTGAGAGGTGGAGTTCAAGGCCAGCCTGGGCTGTATTAGACCCTATCTCTTAAAACAAAACACAAACAAACAAAAACCCAATAGGTCAGTAGGTAATATTTGCTAAATATGCACAAAACCCTGGATTCAGTCTCCAACATAGTATAAAGCAGATGAGGGGGTGCATACCTACACCTGTGAGACAGAGGCAGAAAGATCAGAAGTTCACAATCACCATCTTTCACTAAGCAGCCCATTCAAGGCCAGTCTGGGCTATATGATACCCTGGCTTAAAAACAACAACAAAAACCCAAAAGCCCAGTAATGGCAGCATATGTTCTCAGGAGACCGAAGCAGGTGGGTTGCTTTGAGTTCCAAGCCAACCAGTGCTAGTTCAATCCTTAAAAAACAAAACAAAACAAAACAAAACAAAACAGGGCGTGTGTGTGTGTGTGTGTGTGTGTGTGTGTGTGAGAGAGAGAGAGAGAGAGAGAGAGAGAGAGAGGATGGCTCATCAGTTAGGCGCATTGGCTGAGAGAGAGAGAGAGAGAGAGAGAGAGAGAGAGAGAGAGAGAGGATGGCTCATCAGTTAGGCGCATTGGCTGCTCTCCAGAGTACCTGGGTTCAATTCTTAGCACCCATGTGGCAGCTCACAACACTTACTACAGTCCCAGGGCATCTGATGCCATCTTCTAGCCTCTGTAGGCACCAGACATGCTTATCGTGCACAGACATACATGTAAGCAAAACACCCATACATTTAAAAAAAATATACACACACACACACAAAATAAAAACAGTCCCCCGCCCCCCGCAAAGAACACAGTAGCTGGGCACGTAAGCAAAATAAAAATGACTGAGGACTTTGGCCTTGGATATACCAGGCAAGCATTCTACCACTAACTATAATCCCAGCACCAAGATTCTAATCTAAATAATTTTGGTCACCAAGGTATGGGTTATAGCATTTATTTTGGACAAAATCTGGTAGCTCAACATATTGCACAGCCAAATCTACAGGTCTGTAAACTGTTTTATGAAAAAAATTATTATGTATAGTCAGATCAAATTCTCAGCTACTTTCATTCAGAAATGATACTTTTTTTTTTTTCTCAAGAAACAACTAAAGAACTGCAAGTGACCAGACCAGAAAGGAATCCTAAGAAGTAGAGCACAACTTATGGAATAGAGACATCTCCTTTTATCAAATACTTAGCATTTGACTTGATTCTAAGCTTCAAACTTAGATAAGATCTCAGCACATGTTGCAAAGAGTCCTGAA
Source organism: Mus musculus (assembly GCF_000001635.26). Lineage (NCBI taxonomy): Eukaryota > Metazoa > Chordata > Mammalia > Rodentia > Muridae > Mus > Mus musculus. Next base: position 59,776,979 of record NC_000070.6, read on the forward strand.
GTAGCTGGGCAGTGGTGGTTCAAGCCTCTGATCCCAGCACTCAGGAGGCAGAAACAGGCGGATCTAAGTTCAAGGCCAGCCTGCTATACAGAGTGAGTTTAAGGATATTCAGGGCTACACAGAGAAACCCTGTCTCAAAACAAATCAAAACAAATCCAAATTAAATGCCAATATGTCAACAGTGAAGGACTCTACTCTAAATCCTCAGATCTCTAGCATCTCTCTGCAAACCTATCTCATGATCTGCTAACAAGGGATGTGTGCCCCACAGCAGCAAGAGACCAGAATCAAAAGGCATATATATTCTCCCCCTACAGGCCATTCTCAAGCTTTATAATCCCGAGCACTCTTATGTCCTTAGGTGTCTACAGCTGATGATACCTAGAAAACAAAGCAAAGCACAACAAAACTCACAAAGGATATTGAGGAGAGGAGACAATTAGAGATCTAGAGTGGACTATAGAATGAGAGTATTTTCAAGCAGAGAAGACCTAAGCACACTTAAATACCCATGTGACGGACTGTGAGAATTTTACACTAATTTAGAACTAGTAGGTGGAAAACATCCCATAGAGGGAGAGGCCGGTTAGGATGGCATGGGATATAAAACATTCATAGATACTGGCCTAACCACACATAGCTGGAACTTGCAGTTCTGAATTTAACCAGGCACCAGCAACCTGGCTATGGCCAGAAGTTTGGGGAAATATATCTATGCTGTATCCACTTTAGCATTTTATCCTCTCCCAGTTTCCGTCTCTGCTCTTGTTATACCACCAAATGCTAGTAACAGCAGACTCCTTTTGAATAGCTGACTATGACAGTACATTCTGACCTTTCTAAAAAGATGATTTTATGAGCCTTCCAGAGAACTCTTCATCCTAACTCTAAACCCTTTTCCTGATGACATGCTCCCTTAGGACAATAGGGTATCCACATCAACTGTCATGTCACTGGAATGCCCCCTTCTCTTTCCCAGATAGTGAAAAGTGCCTCAGGCGGGCCAAGAATAGAATGTCCAGGGAAGGCGAGCTTGTCCCAAGGACAGTGGAAACAGAACAGTACTGCATGTAACAGGCATCCACACTGTTCTCCTCTGGTGTCAGTCATTGTTTGGTCAGACAAGAGCAAAGCAGCTAATGATGTCACTGAGTATGTAGAGTGACTTCCTCAGTAAAGACACACTACAGAGCTGGGTATGATGACCCAACTCACACTTTGAAGGCACTCTAACGTCAGAGGTAGAAGCAGCAAGATCAAGAGTTCAAGGCCATCTTCAGCTGCATAGTAAGGTTTTGAGGCCAGCAAGGGCTACATCAGACCATTAAAAACAAACAAACAAACAAACAAACAACCCACAAAGTTGACTTTAAAAGACAAAAAAAGCCAGTTTAGGATAACCTGACTGTCAATTAAAATATTAAAAAGAGAACCCAGGTGTGATAGATCACACCAATAACCCCAGTCCAAGAGCTCAAACAGGAAAACTGCTAGGAATTCAAGGCCAACCTGGACTACTAGTAAGAAATGAATTCTAAGACACCATAAGCTAAAAAGAGACTGGGAGAGGGAGAAAGACACAGAGAGGGAGAAAGACAAGAGGAGATTCCCAGAATTACAGCTTGAGTAACTGTTAGGCTACTCAACTATTTATTAGGCTTTTGAAATTCCCAGGTGCTTTTATTTATGGAGGGTTTACACTATATGACAACTAACTTTTAAAAATAAGTTCGGCCGGGCAGTGGTGGCGCACGCCTGTAATCCAGCACTTGGGAGGCAGAGGCAGGTGGATTTCTCAGTTCAAGACCAGCCTGGTCTACAGAGTGAGTTCCAGGACAGCCAGGACTGCGCAGAGAAGCCCTGTCTCAAAAAAACAAAACAAAAACAAACAAACAAAAAAAAGTTCCTATCCAGCACTGAATGTTTCGTCTTAGAAAATTTTTGAAAGGATTTTTGCTTTGCCTTTGTAATTATTGCTTTATAAACATACATAATACCCCAGAATGCTTTCAAATAAAAGAAATATCAAGTCTATACGTTGCTCAACTGTAATGAAAATTTAAAGAGTATAATAGTTGTTACCTTGAGCTGGGTATAATGATAATACTGAAACCCCAGTACTTGAAGGCAGTGCTATGTTGTCACAACCTAGAGGCCACCCTGGTTTATACCTTCAGTTTAAAGCCACCCAGCAAGGCATCTCAAAACAAACAAGAAAAACTAACAGTTTATTTATGTAACAATTTCTTTTTTCTTTTCTTTTTGTAGTAGTTGAAGATGATCTCTCATTTTTGATCTTCCTGCCTCCACCTCCCAAGTGCTGAGAATACAATTAAAAGCTACCACATGTGAAAACCAAAGTTATCTTTTAAATTTTAATTTACTGATCCATAAAACTCTGCCTCTGAACTGTAAGGCCCTTGCCCAAGGACAGATGGTTCCTGAGATATAACAAGCCACACATACACTGTTCTTAACTATTCTCACAAATCTACCCAGTGTGCTTAACTACCTTCTAGGCTCTCCCAATAAAGCCAATAATTAAGTAAGTACAATGGATATTTGGCCCTTGCACCAGAGACATTAATGAATTATAAGGCATATACTAACACTCATTTAAAAAAAAAATCATGTTTCTTCAGATGCAGAGACCTACAGCCAAACATTAGAGAGAGCTTGGGGAACCACAAGAAAACCTACAAAAATCAACTAACCTTGGCCCTTAGAAACTACTGCCAATCAGAGAGCATGCATGCCTGGGACAAGCCTAGGCCTTCTGCACCTGTGTAACAGTTGTGCAGCTTTGTCTTCATGTGGGACTCCTAACAGCCGGAGGAGGAGCTGTCTCTGACTGTTACCTGACTGCTGTTGGACCCTGTCCACTAATTGGGCTGCCTTGTCTAGCCTCAGTAGGAGGAGATGTGCCTAGTCTTACTGCAGCTTGATATGCCAAGGTGGGTCGATATCCATAAGATTCCCTCCCCTCTTCTGTGGAGATATGGGGGAGGGGATATGAAAGAGAGGAAATGGGAGAAGAGGAGGGGAGGAAGCCATAATCTGTATGTAAAATGAATAAATAAAAATAAAAATAAAATAAAATGTATACTTTAAAATGTAAAAAAAGAAAATCATGTTTCTTTCCGTTACTATTTAAGATAACCAAGGCATTTGATAATCAACCTCCATCTAATTTCTATGCACACAAACAACAGAGAAGTAGAGATGTTATACTAAAGGTGGTAAAATACAATGAAGATTTAAAATTTTTATTGAGGAGCTGCAGAGATGACTCAGCAATCAAGAGCTGCGGTTGCTATTTCAGAAGACCGAGGTTTGATTGCCAGCACCCATACGTCTAGGGGAGTGGAGATTGTCTAGCCTCCAAGGGCAATGCATGCATGGAGGCAATACAGGCAAAACATTCAAACGTGTGAGAGTTCCAGGCTAGCCAGATGGCAATGGTCCCAGCACCCTGGATACACAGACAGGCATATCCTTGTAAATTTGACGCCACCCTTGTCTACAGAGTGAATTCCAGGATAGCCAGAGCTACATGGAGAAACTCTGTCTTGAAAAACAAAAACAAAGAAAGCAAAAGAACAAAACCAAACAAAAACCCTGGCCAAGCCAGGTCTATACAGTAAAGACCCTATCTCAAAACAAATAAATGAACATCAACAAGTATTAATTTTTAAAAAACTTTTGAGCATCAATGAATATTAATTTTTTAAACTTTTCACTGAAAATCTTCAAGTCTATAGAACATGATATAGACTCCCCCTGCTGGTGTCCAATAGCAGCAGCTCCATGGTGATACCAACAGAATTCCTAACGGCAATGAAAGTCAAATGACTTAACCAACTAGTTACTCTTTAGGTTTTGGATGCTTCATAGTAGATCTGACTATGAGCCAACAAAAAGCTACACTAACAGGGGTTGTTCCTACTGTAATTGCAGAGAGAAAAGTTAGAATGAGATAATTTATATGTTTTTATTGTGTGGCTTTTTTTAGTATTTTTTTTTTCTTTCCTAAATGGATTTCTCATAGTTTTCATTGTGGTTCAGTTTGGGCAGAGGTTGGGGGGTACTGAGGATCAAATACAAATTACTTTAATCTGAACCTTTCAAAAGAAGTTAAGAGACCATAAATACAACCTTTACCTGAGATGATGAATCAAACATACCTAAAAGTCAAATGGTTCGGGCCTGATGTGGAAAGAGACCTGTTTCAATTATTGGCATAAAAATACTTACAAAATGATAGCTAATACCTTTACCAGGTGTGGTGGCACATGCTTTTGATTCCAGCACTAGGGAGGCAGGCAGAGCTCTATGTTGGAGGCCAGCCTAGTCTACATAGTGTGTTCCAGGCAGCCAAGACTACATACCTTGTCTCAAAAAAAAAAAAAAAAAAAAAAAAAAAAAGAATCTGGCCATACTTGTAAGCCTAAGCAATTAAGAGGTTGACACAAGTCCAAGACATAGCCCTCAGAAAGCTAAAAACACGTGAATACATTTTTATTTCAACAAAACATTTTTTAAAAATTTCCTTAACAGCAACTTGTACCTAACCTGATTTGATTAAAAACGTAACAGGTGAAATGACTGAAACTTTTATAGCAATGAAGATAAAGGCATGGTTATTATCTGACAACGGTTTTAAAAGCAAGAAAACAGATGCCAGAGGATACAGTTTATGATGTGGGCTGGGGAGGTGGTTCAGTGGTTAAGCACTTGTTCCCAAAAATCATGAGGACCAGGGTTTAGATCCCGAGAACCCACATATATGTAGCATAATTTCAGCCTTGGAAGGCAGAGAGGGGAACGGTAGAGAAAGCTGGCTAGCGAGAGTAGCCAATGGGCAAGCCCTGGATTTGACTGAGAGACCCTGCCTCAATGAATTAGGTGCAAAGTGCTGGAAGATGATCCTCGATGTTAACCTCTAGTCTCCACATGCACGCCCACCCCTACACACACATGCACCCATACACATGCAAACATGCAGATACACAGATGCACGCTATACAAAAGTAAATAGAAGGAAAAAAGTTTACGATGTGAATCACTAATCTTGACAGGTTAAAGTAAAGAATTAGTAATGTTAAAAAATATGTTGCTAATACAGTGCTAAACTGATTTTAAATTGGGAGATTCCACTTTGCTATTCATAATTCTGGATGCAGTAACTGCTCTATACTAAATTTTCTCTACCTCAAATATATTTACTGTATGGGAGAACGTTCCTAGTAATAACAGAAGTCCCAGCATGCATTACCTTGTCCTGAAGGATTTGCTGCCATCTTCCTATTCTGGGTCAATTATATTCAGTGGCCACTGATCAGGACTTTACAATCATCTGTAAAAAAATTTTTGTGCACACATAAAATGCACTGGCCTTAAATTACAGACTCAAAAAAGAACAGCTAGGCTGAGTTTGGTTTCTTAGTCTCTTAAGAAAGATACACGTAAAAAACACAGACTTAAATCAGAAATTTAGCTCTGCAAATTCCTCATGCACTTCATTAAATGAACATTTTTTTTTTCTAGGACTTAAGTTGTTAATACCAACATTTAGCATAACTTTTAATTTACATCATCAAGATGTATTTACCAAATATATCAACCTTTTGTAAAGTATCCACATAATCAGTGCTAGGAAGAAAAATAAAATTCTATAAAAAGCACTCTCCGTTCATTTAAAAAACAAATTCCAGCATTTGCTGTGCTGGTGAAAGAAAGAAGGAAAGAAAGAACCAACCAACCTAACAAGTATCTACTCTGCGCCATATATTGTGTAAGATGTGTCCCCAAAAATGTTTTTTAATGAGCATTTTTATGTACGTGGAGGCCAACAGTCACAAAACTAGTAAGGAAACCTGGACTCCTGGTTCCTTTGTGTGTGTGGTGCATGTGTGAGCAGGGCAGGAAAAGGCATCAGATGCCTTGTGCTATCACTCTCTACCTTCTTCCCTTGAAAACAGGGTCTCTCACTGAGCCCGGAGCTAGGCTGCCACCCTCACCGATCCTCCGTCTCTGCCTTCCCTCAGCTCTGGGGTGCAGGTGTCTGTCTTCGGCCATGGATGCCGGGAGATTCCAACACAGACCCTAATGCTTGGGCAAGTGCTCTTACCGGCTGAGCCACCTCTCCAACCCCAAGCCTGCTCATCTCTAAGTTTAGAAATAAAAGTTTTGCATTTGGCCACGCCGGAATCACAAGACAAACTCCTCGACCCTTGAGTTTCATTCAAGTAATCACACGGGATTGGGGATGGAGGGGGCGGGGGAAGGAAAACTAATTTAACAAATGTGCTCTTTAAAAACGTGACCGCGCATAGCGGTAATTCCAGCCCTCTGGAAGATGAGGCAGAAGAACCCCGAGTACCCGGCCAACCAGGGCTACACAGCCCGACCCTGACTCAAAACAAAACAAGGCGCGAACGGGATTGCGGAAGTAGAGAACTATTGTTGAGCGAAGACACGAGCTCTAAGCAGATGCCGGGTGGAAAGGACTCGCGTCTCCCACGGCTGGGGCTGGAGCACGGCATGGGCGAAGCCGAGCTCGTACCGAAGGCTATCAAGGCCACCCTGAGAAAGGGTCAGGGTGACCCAGGAGTCCCCGCCCGCGCGCGGGGTGGGCGAAACCCAACGGGAAGTGAGAAACCCTCGCACACTATGCCGCGCGAGGCCGCTGCCCCGTGGCCAGCGTTCGGGCCACCCTTCTCTTGGCGTCACCAGTCCTTTTTACTTACCCGGAATGCGAGGAGCCTGGAGAAAGCTCGCTGTCCGGTCGCAGCCGTGCAGGGGGGCGCGCCCACGCAGAACCCGGCGAGAGTGCAGCAATGCACCGCGCTACAACCTTCCCGCCGGCACCAACTTCCGCCTCCTGACTGACGGGCCCCCTGGAAGCGGAAGTCCCGCCTATCGACTGGACGCAACGGACGCTACCCCAAGTGATTCGTAGTTTAAGCGTTTCTTCGGCCGGAAAGGGTTTCCCTTCCGAAGAATGACAGTCGAAGAGGCTCACGGGAGATGCAGGCCGTACAATTGGGGGCGGAGCCAAACGCTGATTGGCAGGAATAGAGCAGGGTCCCTAGCACCTAAATTGATTCTTTTTTTTTCCCCTTCAGGTTTGCAGGAGATTAGCTGTCTGTCTGTCTGTCTGTCTGTCTGTCTGTCTGTCTGTCTGTCAGGATTTATTTAACCCTGATGTTAATCCACTTCAGTAGAGCTTCAGAGGGAGGTTGAGCACACTTTCAGGTTTTAACAACCATCCCAGGAATATTTTTGTTGTTTACCGTCTGAGTCAATAATTATACACAAGGTGAGCACTAAATAGGTACAAGTTTTCACTAGTGTGCATAATCTGAATTTTAAAAATGAAAGTGTCGGCTGAGAGCAGTGAGGCATGCTTTTGATCCCAGCACTCTTGGAGGCAGAGACGGATCTCGGATCTCTCGAAGTTTGAGGCCATCCAGGTCTGCATAGCAAACTCCAGGACAGTCAGGATTACACAGAGAAACCCCCGACTCAAAAGCAAACAAACAAAAGAGTGAACGCCACACCAAGATGCTACTGGAAGTTACCCTATGCTGCATAGCCTCACGCTAAATCCAGACGTTTACCTTAAGACGTAAAAGCGTTTGCCAGGCGGTGGTGGCGTGGGGGGGGGGGGGGGGGGGCAGAGCCAGGCATAGCTCTATGAATTCAAGGCCAACCTTCAAAGCGAGTTCCAGGACAGCCAGGGCTACCCAGAGAAACCCTATTTGCAAACAAACAAACAAATAAACAGAAATGCAAAAGACATAAATATGTTTTAAGGTGTATTTGTTCTGTGATTATCAACCACTCTCCACAACTTGCACCTGTGCTCTTAATTAATATTTGGGATGTTGGAGATGTAGCTAAATTGGTAGAGTCCTTGTCTAGGACACAGGAGGCCCTGAATTTGATACCTCACACCACATAAAATTGGGCATGGTAGTGTATACTTCTTAATCCAGCCTTGGGAATTTAGTGGGAAGAGGATCTTTTGTCCAAGGTATGTAGCTTGAACAAGGAACATAGCAAGTTTAAGGTCAGTATTGACTACTTAAACCTTATTTCTAAAATAATAATTGATGTTTGCTAATGTTTACAATGCACAGTCCAGGACTGAAACAGTAAGTTCAATACCAAAGATTTACTTAGTTCACAGAAAAAAAAAATTGTTGCATGTTTTCCACGTGCTAGGTGCTTGCTCTACATTAGTTTATGCCTTCCTGTGATTTGTATATGGGAAGCAGAGGTGTTACTACATTGTATCCAGCAATGAGCTGAGCTAAAACCCCAAAACTCTACCAAATTCTTAACTTCTGAATATTGTCTTTGCCCTAGAATAGCAGTTTTCAACTTGTGTACAGGGATAACATATAAGGTATCCTTCATATCAGATATTTACACTATGATTCATAACAGAAGCAAAATTACAGTTATGAAACAGCAGAGAAAATAATCTTATGTCTGGAGTCACCACAACGTGAGGAACTGCATTAAAGGGTCAAAGTATTAGGGATTCCTCTGGAACCAGCTCATTGTGATTCCCCACCCCACCCCACCCCCGTTGAGACAGGGTTTTGATACACAGAGGCTGTCCTTGAACTCACTTTGTAGCCCAGGCTGCAGATGGGAAAACTCCTGTCTCAACTTCCTGAATGCTGGCACTTACAGGCCTGAGCCTTCACATCCAGTTCCAGTAACTAATGAAAATATAAAGCATGTTGGTAATAAAGTTTGAGTCTCTTCTGTGATCTGCTGGGAAAACACAGCTTTATTCAAGCTTTAAAATCCTAACAAATTCTTTCAGTTAAAAGGTCCTGGTGAGGCCGAGGCTGACTTAAAAAATAAATAAGATCTCTATTCTTAGGAGAATTTTTTTTTTCCTGTTGCGCAAGTAGTCAGTGCAAGAACCAGGGCACAGGAATCTCTTTAATTCCCAAACGGGGGAAATAAAAGGGTTAACAGCTGAAAATGTTTACTCCCCTGATCATGACCTCGTGAATACATACATCTTACTATTATAACTGCCTACACAGTAGTTAAAATAATAACACATTAAAATAGTGGGCATTCTAAAAGAACATTGTTTAAGGAGTGGAAGAAAGTTCCTCTAAAACAATTCGTAGTTCCCTGACCAGTTCAGTATGACTAAAAAGGGGGAACATGATCAGCAGAAAGATAAATTTTACTCATGGCCAATTGTTTTGCCTTTGATTTTTGTGACTAGTAACCCTTGAAATCATTTTGTTTTCTCCTTGAGAGTTCTTGGAACTTCTATAGGCCAGTCAGGGCTGCATAGGGAGACCCTGTCTCAAAAACAAGGGGAGGGAGGTATTGTGAACTTGTATAACCAAAAGGAGCCTGAACCATAGAACCACCCAGGAGACTATTTGTGCATTCTCTTTTCTTTCTCCTTTCTCTTATTATGTCACGCAGGCTATTCTCAAGCACGTGGGCTTAAGTACTACTACTGACTCAGCTTCCAGAGGAGCTAGGCCTAGGATGTATGAACCATTGATTAGAGGTATCTCTTTGTTTGTTTGTTTGTTTTAATTTTATGTGTTTGAATGTACAGGTGGAAACCTGGGTCCTCTGGGAGAGCAGCAAGTGTTTTGTTGTTGTTGTTGTTGTTGTTGTTGTTGCTGTTTGTCTGCTTGGTTGGTTTTTGGGATATTGTTAGCCTTGGAAGAGGATCATCTAGGTAAGAGAAAATGGCCTGATTCCTTTAGAATGAATTATCTTCAAGATATTTTCTCTACAAAGATAGCTAGCAGGTTTGATGAGAGAGAGGGGCAGCGAGGCGGGGGAGGCACTCATCGATCTGTCCGGTAGATGGCAGCAAAGAGCGGAGCACGGGACAGTATGAGAGAACTGACAGTTTTACCAGATAAGGAAAGATGAATAGTTTGGAATTGATGGTGAAGGTATTGGATGTTGGTCGCCTAAGGATTATACCTGTAAGTGGGTACTGGTATCCAAACTTTTTACTCTCTCTCTGCATCCCCATGCCTGGCTGTGTGATAATATGTGGTTGGACTTGAACATCTCCTGCTTTGCATGAAGACAAGGAAAGTAGATACATGGCTATATGCTACTAGCTGCCATGCATCCTCCATTCTTTAATGTGTGATAATTTGTAATTAGACTGAAGCCCGCCTCGTTATTGGCTCTATTGAACCCTGGTGTTTTCCATGGGTTATTTAGAGGGCTTTCTGAACTGCACTAGGTTTCCTGTGGAATGGCTGCGTGATTGCCAACGTATGATTTCCTAACACCTATTTATAATTTGAGTGCCTCTAGAGAACCAAGTTTCCAGTATTTCAGTATTCTCCAAGTGCCAGGAAGGATGCCAGGCAGGTGCGGTGTTGACTAATGTTTAATTTAAGTCCAGTTAAAGTTGGCATGTGGAGCTGGAGATGACCATTAGCCCCAGGGTGCTTGCCTAAGGCTTGAGGCCCTCAGTTCAACGCTCCAGAAGAGAAAGGCTGAAACTCACTCATTCATTCAACAAACATCTAATGACTCACGTGCTGTGTAAGGCACTGGAAAAACACAAGCAAAATGATGTGTCTTGTCTCCGTAAGATACTTTTGCCTGGCATATTGGTAGCACACAGCCTTAATCCCAGCAAAAGCGGGGAATCTCTGAGTGTGAGGCCAGCCTGGAAAGCTTGTTGGCTCTCTCCCAAAGCAAACATGAGGGGGTCGTGCATGAGGGGCCAGCTACTTGCCAGGAGAAGATGCTCCAGAATGAAACCTACCTTGTGGCGTCTTGAGCTTGAACTTTCTAATACCTAGAACTGAGGCACAAGAGTCTGATACCTAAACAATGATATTGTATTATGGTAGCCTCGAGTAAATGCTTTAATATAATATGCAACACATATGTCATAAAAAAAAACTTCAGTGCAACTCCCTTCCTTCCTTCCTTCCTTCCTTCCTTCCTTCCTTCCTTCCTTCCTTCCTTCTTTCCTTCTGAATTCCGTATGTAGTGGAGGAGGACCTTGACTTTACGATCTTTCTGATTTTATCTGCCAGGTCCTGGGATCACAGGTGGGACCACCATACTAGATTTATGTGACACAGGGGTCTCATGCTTGGTAGGTGTACTGACTAGTTTTGTGTCAACTTGACACAGCTGGAGTTAGCACAGAGAAAGGAGCTTCAGTTGAGGAAATGCCTCCATGAGATCCAGCTGTAAGGCATTTTCTCAATTACTGATCAAGGGGGAAAGGCCCCTTGTGGGTGGTGCCATCTCTGGGCTGGTAGTCTTGGGTTCTATAAGAGAGCAGGCTGAGCAAGCCAGGTGAGGCAAGCCAGAAAAGAACATCCCTCCATGGCCTCTGCATCAGCTCCTGCTCCCTGACCTGTTTGAGTTCCAGTCCTGACTTCCTTTGGTGATGAACAGCAGTGTGGAAGTGTAAGCCGAATAAACCCTTTCCTCCCCAACTTGCTTCTTGGTCATGATGTCTGTGCAGGAATAGAAACCCTGACTAAGACAGTAGGCAAGCACTCTACCAACTAAGCTACACCCCAACCTATCATTAAAAAGATTTATTGCATGTGTATTGGTGTTTTGCCTGCATGTCTGCCTGCAGAGGCCAGAAGAGAACATCAAATCCCCTGGAACTGGCATGACAGACAACTGTTAGCAGACATGTAGGTGCTGGAACCCCAACTGTGGTCCTCTGTAGGAACACACAGTGCTCTTAGCCACTGAGCCATCTCTCTAACCCCACACCCTCTCATTTCTGAAACTACACACTGCTTAAAGTTATTTAATTAGAAGTTTCAGTTGTTTCCATACTGGAGCAAATATTTTCTCCAAACTAAAATGATTTAAAAACTACTTAAGATGTATAGTTGTACAAGAGCTGTCCAACTTCCATCATCAATGGGCAATGGCTTTTATAAAAAACAACACATAATTTTATTATTATAATACAAATAGTTATTTTGTTGATAAAAAGACAAACTCTTTTATTATATATACTTAAAATAATTTATAAACTATGTATGTATGTATATATTTATTTTGTTGTGAATTAAATATCAAGATTATCCAGATATGACCAGTAGCAGTTGTCTTCATATCACCTTTCAGTCCTTTTCCAGGCACAGCTTTATATGAGCTTGATTTATGACCTTTAAATATTTAGACAGGTGCTGGAGTCAGAGCTGAGTGGCAGAGTACTTACCTAGCAGGCACAAGGCCCTGGGCTTAATCCCCAGTACTGCCAAAAATAAAGTAAAGTAAATATGTAGAAGTGCAGAATCTAAGCCTGCATCTGTATTCTTGCCCTTGGCTCCCAGAGATCCATATGAACTTAAAAAACAAACAAACCACAAATCCCACCTCTGTCTTCTGTTAATTCCTTATAGCATACAGAAGTCTAAGCTGACATATTTGGTCATCCTCTCTCCCTCCTTTATCCCTCCCTCCTTTTCTTTCGACAGTACTTGGCATTGACCCTTTGTAGATGTAAGGCAAATCTATTACAGAACGATAGTTCTGGCCAGCTAAATGACCGACCTCCTTTTTGGGGCAAACTATATTATTTTTTTAAAATCCTTGCAAATAAATAAAAAAAATCCACACACCAATATTAACCAGACCTAAAGTCTATGCAACTTAATGGAGTTATATACAGGTAGCATCGGCACTAGAAATGGAAGCTGTGACACTTCACTTTAAATTCTCCACTTTCAGTATTGAGTGTGGTTTATGCACTTAACCACCACCAAAATCAAAAAGCCATTGAACTTCCTAGTTGTAATTCTGTCCTGATTTCCTTTACATTTTTATCACATACATTTATTTATTTATTGTATGTGTGTGAGTGCACACATGCCACAGTGAACCATGTGGAGTCAGAGAATGTTGTATGTGAGACATAAAATGGACCATACATCTGCTCACCCAACTAGGGAACATGTAACACAGGGAAATAACAGTTCTACCAAAGTTAAACTTGGTGAACCAATGCATCTTTGTTGTGGTTACTTACAGGACTAGGGATGACTCAAGTGAGGGGTTTTTACCAAAAGTCCATCCCAACACAGGTGACAACTCAGAAGCTGCAGTCAGGGAAGCCCTTTGCACGGCTTGCACACAGCTCAAGAGGTCTCCTCCCTCAGCAGTTGTTTGCGGTGTTTGCAGCCCCATAATTTCTTAACCTTATGTAAATAAAGGACTGACAACCCATTTCATTAGTCAGTAAAATCATGATCATCTAGACAACTCAGAATATCCTGCTACTTCGTATTCAGATTTCCAAAACGTCATTATCTAAAGCAATGGTTCTCAACCTGTGAGTCAAAGCCGCTTTGGGGATCAACCAACCCTTTCACAGAGGTTGCATATCAAATAATCTGCGTATCAGATATCTACATTATGATTCCTAACAGCAGCAAAATTACAGTTCTGAAGTAGTAACAAGATCATTTTATGGTTGGGTTCACCACGACATGAAGAACTGTATTAAAGGGTTGCAGCTTTAGGAAGGTTGAGAAGCAGTGGTCTAAGTGAAGCCACGGAAGACACAGAGCAGCTCCAGTTATGAATACACGCTACTTATACAGGTAACAACTGAATGACAAACAATCCTGAAGATGAAAGAAAACAAACATATTCTAGTTGGGAAGTCACAGTGAAATTTTTTTCTAAAACTGTAAAACTATAATGGGCTTCACAGCCTATGACATAACTTAACTGTGCCTGCTAACACAGTTTTCAAAATATATTGTTCAAAGTGAAGTTGCAGAAGGGTGTTTGTAGGGGAGAAAAGCAGTCCCACAGCTGTAAGGTGGAGTTCCAGCATTCTTTATATCAACAGTCTTTGTTAAGACACAGTAGCATGGAATTCAAGTTTCTCAAAAGAGCCATGGACACTTCTTCGGGAATTCTCTCACTTTCATAGTAGAAAAACATAGACATAGAGTTGGAGTCACAAATGCATTATCATTTGTTCTCAAAATGGTGAGGCAGGAGAATGCTGAGAGCTCAAGGCCAGCCTGGGCTACAGGTTCCAGGTTAGTCTAGGTGACATAGTGGAAAGCCAAAAGCTCCAAACAAGTAAAAAATAACTTTAAAAAAGAAAGAAGAGGAGGAGAGGAAGAAGAAGAAAAAGAAGGAGGAGGAGGAAGAAGAAGAGGAGGAGGAGGCAAGGAAAGAAGGAAGGAAGGAAGGAAGGAAGGAAGGAAGGAAGGAAGGAAGGAAAGAGCTAGAGAGATAGCTTGGCAGTTAGAGTCTTCTGCTCTTAACTCTAAGTTTGGTTCCCAACATCCCATTAGGCAGCTCAAAATCACCTATAATTCCAACTCCAGAGATCTGATCCCTTTCCTGGCTTCCACTCGCTTCCTGGGCAACTGCACTCACTTGTACACACCCTGCACAACACGCATGCATACACATGCTTTGGAATAACAATTATTTTTTAAAGTGAAAAACTCACAAATATTAATATATTGCTTAGCCTTGGGAAAGAAGAAGGAGGCACTATAGATATCTTTATAAGTTTCCTACATTTAAATGTTTTAGTTTTCATTCATATTTATGAACTAAAAAAGAAGTAAATGATCATTGCAATGCCTAGATGAGAAGGTCATAATGTAGACTGGCAACAAGAATGGACTCCCTCGCTTTACAAGTCCAGCAATATCTGAAATTCTTCCCTATGTATACAAGACATCCTCAGCACCCTGGTCCTGGCCAATGATTTACACTCTCCCCCAAAGACCCCTACCTACTCCCTAAAGGTTTAAATAGCTTCTGTTCTCCCAATTAAAGGAGCGGAAGCCTGCCTCCCAAGAGGCTGTTCTCAGCATGCTCACTTGCTGCCTGAGGTCTCCATTCCCCTGGCCATTCTCCTCCCCCACCCCCCAATGTTCTGCTACTCATTTGTGATCACGGGCAATTATGCCACTATGGGTGGGGGAGTGGAGCCTGACCAACACATAGACATTTATATATGTGTGCATGTATCATACATATGTGTGGACATCCTATCCATTTCTCTTCTTTTCCAAGTCGGTGTGCACATGCACCTGGATGCTCACAGAGACCAGAAGATAGCACCAGGTGCCCCTGGGATGGAGTTACATACAATCGTTTGTGATCAGCCTGCCATGTGTACTGGGACTAAATTTGGATCCTCTGGAAGAGCTCTGTACTGCTTAATTTTGTGTCAGCTTGGCACAAGCAAGGTTCACCTGGGAGGAGGGGTCCTTAATTGAGAAAATACTTCCATAAGATTAGCCTGTATGCAAATCTGTGAGGGTGTTTTCTTTCTTTTTCCCATTTCTTTCTTTAATCTAATTACATCACTTCCCTCTTTACCTTTCCTTGCTCCAACCTCTCTCGTGCCCCTCCTTCCAGCCTTCTCTACCTGCCAACTCACTCTCAAACTGACAGCCTTGTTCTTCTTTTTCTTTATTTTTGCTACACACTGCACACACACACACACACACACACACACACAGTGTAATGGGGTATCCTAGATGTGATACTGAACTGGGAAGAGAATATTAAGAAAATGTTAGTGAAATCTGAATGGAGAATGCGGTCCAGTTAATGGCAGAGTTGGCTCCTTAGCTGTGACGAATGTGACATGATGACAGATGATGTTGACCATGGGAGATACCAAGTAAGACAAAACCTCTCTGCACCAACTTCGAATCTTTTCTGGACATCTAAAGAGCATTCTAAAATAAAATTTTAAACCAGAAGGAGGAGGGGCTCCATTCCTACTGCCAGCCACATCCTTCCTGAGGGAACCAAAAGCCTGGGCTTCAGAAATAGTCTATGCGACTGCAACCTAGTGCTTAATTTGAACAAATTATACGGATGGTCAGGAAGGAATTTTGAGGAGTCGTTTGTCAACACCTACTGCCACCAGCACAGCTAGCTCAGAGGCACTCTCTGTGACTGTGGATTCTAATTGTCCTTCCCTCTCCATGTGGAAGTCCAGCACTCAATTGTCCCAGGCCACACCATGTACCCACCCCAGCACTCAGTGGTCCCAATGCCCCCTGGATGCTGCTGCTCCTGATTCTCGAACCCTGGCTCTGTTCTTCATTTCTAATATCTTCGTCTCTGTCTCCACTCTTCTTATTTTGGCTCCCTAAGTTCTGGCTGCTCACTTTATTCAGCCTTCCACAACCTTGGATCTCACTACCTCTTGGAGCTGCAGACAGATGACATTCATTCACACTCAGCTTTGCTTGTCCTTCTAGCCCAAACCCTGCTGAAACTTCATTGGAAAAGGTGGATATGTGTAGCTTCTCCATATATGATCAACAGCTGTCTCATCAAAATAAAGAACATCCTCTCTAAAACTGGAAACATATGGAGGTGTATAGATATGAGTAGCTGGGCTTTGGGCTGGAGAGAAACCTCAGTAGGTGGGAAGGCTATTCTTGTCTGTCATCGTCACTACATCTGGAATGGACTTCAATCCAGAAATGGAGGGCACACTTTATGACCTGGATCTTGAGCCTGAAAGACAGGAGCTTCTGCTGGAGACCTATGTAAGGACAATGGAAAGAGGAAGGGTTCCTTCATTCTTCATTTGCTTGTGTTCATTTGCTTCATTTGCTAGCACTTCTTTTTTAAAGATTTATTAATTTAATTTATTTATTTATGAAGTTGTACAGATGGCTGTGAGCCTTCAGGTGGTTGTTGGGAATTGAACTTTTAGGACCTCTGCTCACTCCAGTCTGAGCCCCTGTTCGCTCCGGCCCAAAGATTTATTTATTATTATACATAAGTACACTGTAGCTGTCTTCAGGTGCACCAGAAGAGGGCATCAGATCTCATTATGTGTGTTGTGATTACCATATGGTTGCTGGTATTTGAACTCAGGATCTTTGGAAGAGCAGTCAGTGCTCTTACCTGCTGAGCCATCTCACCAGCCCTCTGAGCCTACTTCTTCAAGATTACAACTTATACAGAAGACCAACTGAAAATACCTAGACTGGTGGGACTGAGCAATGACTAGATTCTTAGACTTTCTACTCATAGCTGGCCATTGTTCAGTTATTTGGACTGCAGCCTGTAAGTCTTTCCAATAAATTCCTCATATGTATGTATGTATGCATATGTATACATGTGTGTGCAGATGTAGATATAGATAATAAATAGAGGTAGGTAGATTCCATATTTAAAAATTAATTCCATAAGTTCTCTGACTCTAGAGAACCCTGGCAAGTAGAGAACCCAGTGGTAAAAGTACTTGCAGCTGAACCTAAGGACCTAAGCTTGATCCCATGTGGTGGGAGTGAGAACTTCCTTCAGCAAGACTGCAATATCTCCAAAAACAGCGCCACCAACTGGGGACCAAGTATTCAAATATTTGAGCCTGCGGGGTACATTTCTCATTTAAACCACCACACCATGTATCAATATTCCAAAGAATTCTGGGTAGCAATGGTGCTGCTGTGTGAGACTGCAGAAATCCTCTGGTCAGGGGGAATCTAGAAACTTGCTCCCTCTTCAGTGTTAAATTGTTAGCATCAAAGCCTCCAGGATTTAAAAAGAATGAATTTATGAAATTCCTAGCCAAATGGATGGACCTGGAGGGCATCATCCTGAGTGAGGTAACACATTCACAAAGGAACTCACACAATATGTACTCACTGATAAGTGGATATTAGCCCAAAACCTAGGATACCCAAGATATAAGATACAATTTGCTAAACACATGAAACTCAAGAAAAATGAAGACTGAAGTGTGGACACTATGCCCCTCCTTAGAATTGGGAACAAAACACCCATGGAAGGAGTTACAGAGACAAAGTTTGGAGCTGAGACGAAAGGATGGACCATCTAGAGACTGCCATATCCAGGGATCCACCCCATAATCAGCTTCCAAACGCTGACACCATTGCATACACTAGCAAGATTTTGTTGAAAGGACCCAGATGTAGCTGTCTCTTGTGAGACTATGCCGGGGCCTAGCAAACACAGAAGTGGATGCTCACAGTCAGCTATTGGATGGATCATAGGGCTCCCAATGGAGGAGCTAGAGAAAGTACCCAAGGAGCTAAAGGGATCTGCAACCCTTTAGGTGGAACAACATTATGAACTAACCAGTACCCCGGAGCTCTTGACCCTAGCTGCATATGTATCAAAAGATGGCCTAGTCGGCAATCACTGGAAAGAGAGGCCCATTGGACACGCAAACTGTATATGCCCCAGTACAGGGGAACGCCAAGGCCAAAAAAATGGGAATGGGTGGGTAGGGAAGTGGGGGAGAGGGTATGGGGGACTTTTGGGATAGCATTGAAAATGTAATTGAGGAAAATATGTAATAAAAAATATTTTTTAAAAAAGCCTCCAGGATATGTGGTGTTTCCTGAGAACTTCAGCCTGCCTTGACCTGATGCCAAGAATTTGCAGAATGAGTACATTTGGGAGATGAGAACCTCACTACGAAGCTAACCTGGAGGATCCAAGATATACAGCATGCCCTCAAAATTGGGAGCAAAGTGCACATTCTAGCATAGGACTGCGTCGTTTACAAAGTCTTGAAGAGGCCTGGGTTTGATTTTGAAGATTTGAGCATTTCATCAGTTTAAACTTCTAGAAGTTTCCATTTATTAGCCTAAGTTCAGAGCTACTGTTTCAGCCAGCAGAGGTAATCAGATGAGTGAGCACATGTTAAGGCAGCTTCCTGGTCCTCTCGTGCTCTGCAAGGTGATGGCGATGGTGTTCTTGGGACAAAACAGGATGCTCTCAGTGGAGGAGACAGGGCAAAGCAAGCTTCTCACCAAGTCCAAGAATCCTAAAACGCCTGCAGAATCAATGACCTCATATGTGTACATGGGAAGCCCTGCCTTAGCTGGAATCTATAATCAGGCAACTGACTATTTTTGAGCTAGGGGTCTCTAGCCCAGGCTGGCCTCATCCTTAAGTAGTTAAGGAGGACCTTGAACTGTGAGCTGCTCACCTCCACCCTCTGAGTGCTGCAATTACAGATGTACACCACTCTGTCTGGTTTACAGTGTTAGGAATGGTATCAAAGGTCTTGGGCATCCTAGGTAAACAGTCTATCAACTGAGCTCCATGCCCAGCCCCTGACTCTAGTTTTCTAGAGTGGCCTACAGCCCTTGCTCCACTGTTTAGAGTTACACAGAGTAAGGAGTTGTGCCATATCTAGACTCCCGGTCTGTGTAGTGGGGGCTCATCTGTGGACCTGCAGAACCTTCTGTCACCTGTGTTAGAGCCCTCAGGAGGAAGTGAGCAGAACACACAGGAACAGGCACCATGGCTCTGAGAATGAGGAATTCAGAGGCTTGGGGAAGAAGCCAGAACTTTGCCCTCAGAACCCAGAGATACCATCCACTTCTCCTCTGTTTTAGAACTTTTCCTGCACACTTACAGCCTTTTCCTTATTGCTATCTGTGGTAGTTTGAATAAGAATGGCTGCCACAGGCTCACACCATAGGAGAATGGCACTATTTGTGAAAAGTCGGGGGCTGTGGTCTTGTTGAAGGAAGAAGGCTGTGGTCTTGTTGAAGGCTGTGGTCTTGTTAGCCGCACTGGTACAATGGGACCGTCTGTGCTGGTTAGTTTTTATTGTCAATGTGACCCAACCTTGAATCAATGGAAAGAGGGAACTTTTTTTTTTTTAGATTTATTTATTTATTATATGTAAGTACATTGTAGCTATCTTCAGACACACCAGAAGAGGGCATCCAATCTCATTACAGATGGTTGTGAGCCACCATGTGGTTGCTACTTGGGGTGGGCTTTAGCTTTCAAAAGCCCCCCACCCCAGCTCTCCCCACCCACCTCTGCCTACACATCAAGATATAGCTCTCACCTACAACTCTGGTGCCATGCTCTCTGCCATGATGATAATTGACTGCACCTCTGAAAGTGTAAGCGGTTAAGAAGTCTGGTGTGAGCAGGAGGGAATGAAAGCACCTCTTGCCAAGTCTGACAGCCTGAGTTTGAACCCTGAAACCCATATGGTAGGAGGAGAGGACCAGTTCCTATAAGTCGTCCTCTGGTTGTCACATTTGTACCGTGGCACAATCACAGACACATACACACAGACACAGACACACACAGACACACACAGACACAGACACACACAGACACACACACACACACACACACACACACACACACATGACTAATAGTAAGCCTGTCTGGCATTAGCCGCACTGGTACAATGGGACCGTCTGTGCTGGTTAGTTTTTATTGTCAATGTGACCCAACCTTGAATCAATGGAAAGAGGGAACTTTTTTTTTTTTTTTTAGATTTATTTATTTATTATATGTAAGTACATTGTAGCTATCTTCAGACACACCAGAAGAGGGCATCCAATCTCATTACAGATGGTTGTGAGCCACCATGTGGTTGCTGGGATTTGAACTCAGGACCTTTTGAAGAGCAGTCAGTGTTCTTACCTGCTGAGCCATCTCTCCAGCCCGAAAGAGGGAACTTTAATTGAGGAATTTCCCAGATCAAAGTGATCTGAGGCTATAACTGTGAGAGTGTGCCTTCACGCATGAGTGAAGAGGGAGGGTCCAGTGCATTATGGGAGACATTATCCCTAGGTAGGTGAGTCCCGGCAGAATAAGAAATCTAGCTGAGCAAAACAAAAGGCTAAACAATGAACATTATTCCTTCATGGCTTCTGTTTGAGCTCCTCACCCTGACTTCCCTCAATGGTGGACTGTGACCTAGAAGACTAAGATGAAATATATATATAACCTTTCTTCTCTGATTTGCTTTTGGCCAGGGTATTTTTGCCACAGCAATAGAAAGCAAAGTAGACATCATTGAAGGCTGGGCTTTTCCACTTACACGTACAGCTATCCTCAGGGTATCAGGGATGGCTCCGTCAGGACCACAGGATGGCTGCCGTGGCACCAGGCATCAGTCTACACAGGACTGCATTTGAAAGGAGGAGACCTGGCATGATACAAGCAAGAAGGTAATGAAACATCGTAGGAGACTGATGACAGGGCAGCTTTTGGTTTTAGCTGGGAATGGCACCCAGGCTCACACATGCTAAGAACACATTCTTTTTTAACTGTTTGAGGATTTCATATATGCTTATACTGTGTTTTGGTCCACTCACTCCCCTCCCCTTTAACGCCTTCATACTACTCCCTCCCAGGGTTGGTTGTGTATTTGTTTTGAGAGTCACTGAATCCACTCAGTGCTGCTAGTTGCGCATGGGTCGCCTCTTGGGGTCGGACTGCATCGCTGAAAAACAAGCACATACTCTTACCACTGAGCCATAGCCCAGCTTCCTAGCTTTATCTAAAGTAGCCTGCTCTCAGACTCAGGCGTTCACCAACATGAAACCAAGCAGAGAAGAGTACTGGCTGATTGACATCCACCAAGTGGCTTAGTACTTCTGGGATGGCCTCACCTCTTCATTCATAAAGCGAGGAACACAGAGTAGATGCCTCTTAAAAACATAAACTTTCCCATTGCTTTTATTTATTGTGCATCGTGTGCCCCGGCGTGTATAATGGGGATTATAAGACAGCCTGCAGGAGTCAGTTCTCTCCTTGTTCCACGTGGGTCCCAGGGGTTGAACTTGGGTAATCAGTTTTGGCAGCAAGCGTCTTTACCCCCCTGAGACTCTTCCTGGGCCTAAAACATAAAATTAATGCAACAGACCGTCAAGGTTTGCAAATCATAAGTGGTCTACTTAAAGTCTTACAAATAGGGGCTGGAGAGATGGCTCAGCGGATAAGAGCACTGACTGCTCTTCCAAAGGTCCTGAGTTCAAATCCCAGTAACCACATGGTGGCTCACAACCATCCATAACAAAAATCTGATGCCCTCTTCTGGAGTGTCTGAAGACAGCTACAGTGTACACATAATCAATCAATCAATCAATCTTTAAAAAAAAAGAATTCAAGGTTCTTTAAAAAAAGGTCTTACAAATAACAACCTGATGGTTCAGGAACTGAATGTTATCGGTACCCCTAGAACTCCCTTTAGGTGTAAGAAACTTTCTCTTAGCACTATATGTTAATTTTGCCTGCTTTGAATTTTATATAAGTAGAATCACATAGTAGATATTCTTTTGTGCCTGGCTTTTATCATCATTATAATTGCGAGACTCATTCATCATGTATTCCTTCCATTGTTATGGATATGTAATATGTTATTATTCAAATATGCCATGTTTACTTATGCATTACAGTGTTGGTAAGTCATGTGAGCTTTTTCCTAGTCTTAGCTGCCCCGCTTTGTATGTGCGTGTGTATATGTGTGTGTGTGTGTGTGTGTGTGTGTGTGTGATATATGAGAGCATGTGTTTATGGAGGCCACAGGGAGACATCAGGTGTCCCTGTTGTATCATTCTTATCTGATTCTCTTGACAAGGCCTCTCCCTGAACCTCGAACCAGCCGCAGCCAGCCATTTTTACTCTCATGCCTATAGTGTAGGGTTATAGGTAGCACACAGCTGGGTTCTAACTCAGGCCCTCATGCTTGTGCAACAAACACTCTTATTGGCTGAGCCATGTCTCTACCACAATTACCTAGTGTTGTGATTCATCTTCTGGCAAGTATATGTATGCCTCCCTATGCCTGCCCAACATCTGTCCCTCTTTCTCTGCCTCCTCCTCATCTCTTGTCCTTCTCCTCCTCCTCCCTCTCCCCCTTCCTCTTCTCCTCTTTCCTCCTCAGATTTTTTTTTTTTTTGAGACAGGGTTTCTCTGTGTAGCCCTGGCTGTCCTGGCACTCACTTTGTAGACCAGGCTGGCCTCGAACTCAGAAATCTGCCTGCCTCTATCTCCCCAGTGCTGAGATTAAAGGTGTGCGCCACCACGCCCGGCTCCTCCTCAGATTTTTGATATAGGGTTTTTCTATGTTGTCCTGACTGTCTTGGAATTTGCAGGCAGGCCTCCTACCTCTGCCTTCTGAGTGCTGGAATTAAAGGTGTGTCCCCAAGACCCAGAACTTTCTCTGTTTTGAGACATCATCTCCATATATAGCCCAGACTAGCCTGGAACTCACTTTGTAGTCCAGACTGTTCTTCAACTCATAATCCACCAGCCACAGGCCCTTGAAATCATAGCCTTGTGCCACTACACCTAGCTGTAATACTTATTCATATGTTTTCTGTTTTATAGGGGTCATATAATGTGTGAGAGTTCAACTTTTAGATGCTTTTTAGCGACATTTCCTAGTGATGAGCCTCAATACACACATGCACATACATTGCTCTCATACTCACACATGCGTGCCCACACATGCATACACACACACACACACACACACACACACACACACACGCACGTGTGCAGAGGGGCAGCTAAAACTAGAAAAAAAACCTCACATGACTCTTAACTAGTTCTTGGCTAAATAGACGTTTGAGTCATAGAAGATGTCATCATGAGCCATACCCACTCTAACCAGAGAATCACTGCTAATCCAAGTCAATGTCAGCATTTCCAAATGCTTGTTAGCTCCATGACTTCTCCAGCCTAGACTATGCTGAGCAGTCACAACAAAGGAGCACACGTCCATCCCTACCTCACTCCCAGCCAACACTTGCTTGAAGAGAGCTGGAGAGCAGAGAGCCTTAGGTTATGGCAGCAAACTGCATTTCTATGGCCAGCTGAGGCCCGCACCTACCAAGAGTCTACCGCTGAGTTCTAGAAAATATCCTTTCTTTTGTGATACACTCCACAAGCTGAGATATGGAAGGAGTTGACTCACAGTCTAGTTCATCTGAATGTTCCCACCTGCTCTCTCTCTCTTTGTGACAGGGTTTCTCTGGGTAATTCTCTGGAATTTGCCTTTTAGACCAGGCTGGCTTTGGACTCATGGAGATCTACCTGCCTTTGCCTCTGGCGTGCTAGGATTGAAGGCATGTGCCACCACCACCTGACTTCTTCTAAAATTTAAACCTGCTAAATGTTCAAACCAAACAAACCACCACCAAAACAAGCTGTGATAGTTTGAGGGTGGGTCTGAGATGCAGCTCAGTTGGCAGAGAGCTTTGCCTAGCATGTGGGAAGCCTCTGTCCCATCTCCAGCTCCTCTTAAACCGCGTGTGGTTCAAGTAATCCAGCACTTGGGAGACTGAGGCATGAGGATCAGAAGTTCTTGGCTAAATAGAAGTTTGAGTCCATCCTGGAACACATGAGATCCTGTCTCAAAAAATGCGGGGAGTGGGAGGGGCTGGTGGGGAAGAGTGCTTGCTGGAAGACCTGAGTTCAGCACCCATATTAAAGGTGGGCTGAGTGCCTGTAACCTCAGTGCTGGAGGTGGGCAGCACAGGTGGACCCTAAGAGCATGCTGCCCAGCTAGCCTGGCTGACTGACATGTTGGGCTTCTAGTTCCCTGAGAGACCTGGCTCACGAGAGTAAGGAGGAAGACACCTGACATCCTCTTCTGGTTTCCATGTTTATGCACACGGATACATGTAAACCTGCACACATAGACCCAAACGAAGGTGGACTTCTAGCCTCCCCCCCCCCACCCTACTCTGTGCTTCTGTGTGTGTGAGCATGTATGGAAGCAGGAGGTGGATGTTGGGTGTTACCTACAAGCAATTACTGCATCATCATTATCATCAGATTCTTCTTCTTCTTCTTCTTCTTCTTCTTCTTCTTCTTCTTCTTCTTCTTCTTCTTCTTCTTCTTCTTCTTCTTCTTCTCCACCTCCTGCCCCCTCCCCCTCCTCCTCCCCTTCCTCCTCCTCCTCCTTTAACAGAGTTTCAACTTTAACCTGGAGCTCAGGGATTTGGTTAGCCTGGCTGGCCAGTCAGCCTCTAGGATTTCCTTGTTTCCCCTGCTCTGCTGTTGCATCTGACTTTTTTTTAAAGGATTTATTTATATTTGTATGTGTGTGAGTGCCTGACACCAATTGAGACTAGAGAAAAACATCAGATCCCTTGGAACTGGAGTTACAGGTAGTTTTGAGCTGCCACATGGGCGTGCAAATCAAACAGGGTCCTCTGCAAGAGCAGCAAGTACTCTTAACTACTGAGCTGTCTCCCCAGCTCCTACATCTGGGATAGTTGGATCTGAACTCAGGTCTTCATGCATATACAGCAAGCACTTTGACCCACCCCACCACAGTGTTTAGATATGGACAGGTAAAATGATCCTGTCATTCACCCCAAAACTCATCTGCTGCCTCTGAAACGCGATCCAATTTCTTGTCTGCAAAACTCTTCCGATTCTGGCTTCAAGCAGATTTGCTTCTTTCTGGGGATGTCACCAGCTGAATTAAACTGCCCACACAAAATTCTCTCTGTTGGGGTTTTGCCTTCTCAGCTGGGTTACCCCCCCCTTGTTTGAGTCAGCCTTCTGTGGTTTGTTACATGTCACTCTGAATGTCCTCTGAAAACCTCCTTTGTCCTCACCAGTCATCCACTTTAGAAGTGGTGGCGTTATTTTGAGGCAGGGTTTGGGATGCCATATAGAATAAAGCTATGATTGTATTAAACGCCAGCGGAGGATAAGCAGCTAATACAAACACCAAGCAGTGTGCCTAAGCACCTGCTGTACCAAGGGAGAAGATGGGACAATGCCTTGTCGGTACTGAGCACTCTCATGCAGTCCTGGCAGAGTTGCCAGTAAGGGTGACATGGTTCTTCTTTGGCAAAATACTAAATTGTGGGGCCTGGGGCCCTATCTCCTGATAGGTCCCAGGCTTAGTGCCTGCCACTCCGTGTGGATGGGAAAGGGCCCATGCGACTGGGTCTTGCTTCAAAGGTGGATAGTTTATTCTGGGGCGAGTATGTCCGGCCATGTCCTGAGGAACAAAATGGGTTGGGGGTACTCTGAAAGACATGCTCTACTGTGGGAGTTAATCATATATGTTTTAAATCGAGACAGGGACTCACTATGTAGCCCTGGCTGTCCTGGAATTCACTTATGTAGGCCAAGCTGGTGGTGATATCAGTGAGGCAGGCTATAGCAGAGTTGGTGGTGATATCAGTGAGGCAGGCTATAGCAGAGTTGGTGGTGATATCAGCGAGGCAGGCTATAGAACAGTTGGGGACATCTCTGCTACAGGCCCCAGATGTTCTCTGATGACCGGTTTTTTTTTTTTTTTTTCAACTTTTGGGTCGGTGAAGCTAGTGGCTTGGTGAGTTAACACATCATAAAGATTTCATTTGATAGTGAAAAGGAAGTTAGGTCAGACACAGAGATTAGTAATTTGTGACTTTTTGTTTTTTTAAAGAGAGAAACAGGGTTTCTCTGTGTAGCCCTGGCTGCTCTGGAACTCTCTTTGTAGACCAGGCTGGCCTTGAACTCAGAGATCCACCTGCCTCTGCTGGTACTAAAGGCATGTGCCCCACCCTTAGCAATAAATGACTAAGGGAACTAAAGATAGATAAAGATGATCTGCAACATTCTAACACTACAAGTTTACTTTGTGGAATTACTTTGTGCAGTTCCCAGGATGTTTGGGGATTGTCATGACACTGGGATATCCCACAAACTCCCGTGTCTTTCACAGAACTCAGCCTCAGAAATTCAAATTTCCCTCCATACATCCTAAGCCACATCACAGCCTTTTGCTCTGAGAATCTTGCCGGGCTTCCTCTTTTCTACCACCTTGCACTAGACACAGAGTCACATGCTCGGGGACTTGGGTTATTTCAGAAACTGTTCTTCACTGTAAGGAGCACTGAAATGAATCAGGAAATGGTGGACGGACAGGCAGGCCTCAGCTGAAAATGAACGCTGGAACTTTCCACCAAGATTATTTCCCATAGTTCACTTTCTTTAGTTTTGATGACTACCTCTTCTTGGATCATTGTGGTCAGATGCCTCTGACAGACCAGGAAAGTAAATAAAGAAACTTTCCCTTTAGGAACCTGGTCCTTCCTTCCTTCCTTCCTTCCTTCCTTCCTTCCTTCCTTCCTTCCTTCCTTCCTTCCTTCCGTCATTCCTTCTCTCTCTCTGTCGCTTGCTTTCTTTCTTTCTTTCTTTCTTTCTTTCTTTCTTTCTTTCTTTCTTTCTTTCTTTCTTTCTCCTCTCTCCTCCTCTTCCTCCCCATCCTCTGTGGGGAGACATGAAACAGTTTCATTCTGACTCAAACTAAGGACATGGAGTTTGGAATGCATCATATAATTAAGGATATTCTGTGGTTGTCGTTTCATAAGAATAGGAGAGAAAAACCTGAGGGCAAAGGAAGGGAGTTAACATTTGAGGAGCTCCTAACACTGAGCAAAGGCCTCAAGCCTGGGAGTCCCACAGTGTCTCATGGATGGCCCTCTGCGTCCCTCTCCCTACCTGGCAGGCTGGGAGACAGTTTTATTTTATTGTGTGCACATGTGAGGGGTTAGAGGGACAACGTTTGAGGAGTTGGTTCTTTCACTTCACCTCATTGTCAAATCTAGGTTCTGTATAAAAGCAGTGTTGTTTTAAAAATTTTATTTATATGAGTACACTGTACACTGTCGCTGTCTTCAGACACATCAGAAGAGGGCATCAGATCCCATCACAGATGGTTGTGAGCCACCATGTGGTTGCTGGGAATTGAACTCAGAACCTCTATAAGAGTAGTCAATACTCTTAACCACTGAGCCATCTCTTCAGCCCTACTTCTGTGAAATCTTAAGAGCACCATTATGTTGAGGTGGCCTAATTGTTTAAATAAATAACAATATTCAAGAAGAAGATCTGCCAGATATCTATAGATCAGTCGTTTCTAGTTATATTTGTATTGTTTACTTTAATGAAGATAATAGGGTATGCAATAGTTTTAGGCAGCTCCTAGATATAAATGAAGTGACAATTTTGCCCAACTCAGGAGATCAGACCCTAGCACTCCCATGAGGCAGATACAGCATTTAAAATTGCTGTTTAGTGCCCTTTCAATATTATTTTCCCAACCAAGGCAGACTGCTCTGGAGGAGATAAAAGACAATGGATACTGTACTAAGGGCTCAACTCTTTGGACTACGTCAGAAGGGGGCCACTGAAGTTAAATGAGACTCTGGTAGTTATTTTGGGTTGGTTTCAATTCTGCATTCTACATGTTTTGTTTTTAGAGAAAGTGTGACAGATAGAGAGAGACCTTTGTGAATCCCAATGTTAAAACCTGTCACCATTTTTTAACAGGAAAACTGGACAAACCTAAGAAGTTCAAGGACTGGAAAAAATGTCTTTCTTCACAGTGAGCCCCACACAGTATTTACGTGTTTGCTAGATGGGCAGATGACCCTCTAACTTGACCTTCGAGACTGAAGCGCCAGTGACAGGTAAGTGGAAAAGGGGACAATGATATACTTTAAAGAGCTGGAAGTAAAGCCCAGTCTATCTCCACCATGGCAGCGAATAAAAGCTCTGGAGAATTCAGTTCGGCCCGAGGCCAGTATAGGAACCATCAATGCGTGAAAAACAACTAGGACCTCACGGTTCTTGCAGACCTGGTTGGCTAAGTGTGCACGTCAGGACCGTAAATCATTTGTAGCACACGCTATTTACGGATGCTCATGCTTCTGAGGTTTCGCCTTACATAAACCCCGCTTAGCTGCAGAAGCCAGTCGGTATGGGGACTTCAGTGTGGAGTTGAAGACATACCACACTGCCTCTTTAAATGTCCTTCTAGTTTTTCTACTGGATGTTCTCTAGTTCCTCTGAGCCACGTAACCCTTTACGATACTAAGACACGCTCCACATTTTTATTTCTTTCTGCGTGTGCAGTGTGGCTGGAAGATCCTAACTCACACTGATGCTTTCTGAGCCCCCAGCGAAGCTGCCAGTGGGCGCACTTCCTGCCGGGAGGTGGGCGGGGCGGGCCGCCTCCTCCTTCAAGCTCCGCCCCACCCTGCGTCCCGCCCTCCCTCCCGGCGGGCAGAGGCTCCGCGGGGGCGGGGCTGAGAGCCGTGGGCGGCGTGGCGCTGCTAGCAGGGCGCAGGGTCGGAGGTGCTGGGGTTTGGCGCGGCTTAGCCCACGGAGCTGTGGTGTAACGCTCGGGAAAGCTCAGCCTCGCGGGCAGGAGAAGCATCGGGCGGAGGCTGCCACCACCAGCTAGTGCAGGGCCTCGGGCCGAGTGGGGCGGAGAGCTGCGGGAGTAAGCGGCGGCCCGGGTCCCGAGCGCTGCGCGCCATGGCGGGCGGGCCCCCCAAGGCCCTGCCGTCCACGGGGCCCCAGTCCTTGCGCGACATGCCGCACCCGCTAGCCGGCTCCAGCAGCGAGGAGGCCGTGGGAGGCGACAGCACGCCCAGCCCGGACCTACTGATGGCCCGCAGCTTCGGTGACAAGGTGGGGCGCTTGGGGCTGGGGACTCCTGGGGCGGAGCGGGAGGAGGATGGATCCAGGACCACCCCTGACACTGGGCCGCGCTCATCCTGGCGCCCCTTTCCCGGAGGTTAGGCGTGCTTTGGCCCCAACAGCCCTTGGCCAAAGCCTGTCCTCTCACTGCCCCCGCGGGGTCGCAGCTGCAGGCTAAGCGGCCAGAGGGCATGTGTTTTCCCTGGCTGAGAGTGGCCCCGAGCGCGGGTGACAGCTGGTGGGGAGGGGTTCGGGTTGCAGCAAGCATGTGGGGACCCGGGGCGTGTGCTGCGGTACTTCGCCTCTGTGTCCCGAGAATGAGGTCCCTCACCCCTCTAGGTGCATTCCTTGAAGAGGAGCTGCAGAATAGGAATAACTTGTTGGCGCCTCCAGTTTCCCCGGACTGCAAAAAAAAAAAGCAAGAGTTAATGGCTAATGGTTTTCCGGGGTGGGTCTGAGCAGCCTTGCTCATCTTCTCCCCAGTCGGTCATGTGGGGAGTGATCTTTGTTTAGGTTTGCTGTTTGCCCCAGGAGTCACCTGACTCCGACCTCAGCGGCGGCTAGAGGAGAGTCTCTGGTTTTCTGTCTAGGGCTTCATTCACCTCTTATAGCGAACCACATTGATTAGGTTTGGCAGTGGCTGGTTTTGTGGTTGACGGAAAGCAAGCTCGCCCTTTGACCTTCTTTGTGCAGAGGGAGGCTCTTGGTCGTTTTGCTATACTCTCCTGCTGCTTTGAGAGACAGCAAAGTCCCGTGGGGAGGAGGAAGAGACTGCATCTCCCCCCTCCCCGCCCCCATCTCCATTTCAGCTGTGACCAGGATTTTGAGCAGCGATTGTATCTGCGCTCCTGCTGCCACTTAGTCACGAGTTGCAGACATTCCAATTGTTCTTAGCACTTGAGATCAGGGTCTCTTCCTCCTATTAAAATAGTAAATGAATTCTTCCTTTCCGTAGTATTAATGGAATGAGTGGAATTGGGAGACTTAACTTTACTTCTTCTCTTAGATGGGAAAGGCATGTGGGAGGTAACATTTCCTATGGGAGAGTGTGACTTGCTGGGCCTAAGCTCTCAGAATGACCGGGAAGTGATAGGGATTTATAAAGCCTAAACTAATGAAATGGATACATTGAACAGCTCAAAATATGTTCTTGCGTTCACACTGGTACCTCTGTGGTCATTGCTTTTTATAGATTTTAAGATTATGTGAAAACATAGGCAGCTTGCAAACCCTCCCTTATGTTTGACATTCAAAGAGTGATCATTGAATGCCTGAATGATAATTTTTTTCTTATTATTAGCAGAGACATTGATTTTGAATGGATGTAGAATGGGAACTAAGGTTAATTCTCAGTTCTCTGAAGGAAATTGAATTATTTCCTTACTGCTGTGTAAGAAATCACTTCAGAATTTAGCACCCGAAAATGCTGTCTGTGAGTCAGGAAGCTGGGAGGTTCTGAGTAAGACCTACAGGATGCTGCCATCATCTGAAGGCTGGGTTGGGAGTACTCTAACGTCACTTCTAGGCTCACTCCCATGGTTCTTCACAGGCCACAGTAGAAAAGATGATCCAAGACAGCCCCATGCTCCAGCCATCCCTATAAATATTGATCCTCAAAGTGACATACCTCTGCTGGATTCTGTTGCTTATAGAGGGACACTGACACAGTGTGGGAAGAGGGTATGAATCCTAGAGAATACCAGGAAATGGAGATCACTGAGGCCATCTTGGAGCCTGGCTTCTAGTCTACCGTGCGCGTGCGTGCGTGCGTGCGTGTGCGTGCATGTGTGTGCATATGTGTGTGTGTGTGTGTGTGTGTGTTATGAATTGAACCCGTGGCACGTGCTCTACCACTGGGCTATATCCCTTGCTTCACATAAAGCTGTTTTGAATATTTGAATATTTCCTTGTGGTCCAGTCTTGGATAGTTAATTCAGAAGTGTGGCCAGTTTACTAGTTAGTAGAAGGTAAATGCTCTGTCCCACTAAGATCTGGTTGGCTGGCAGTAAGGCCCTTGCCTGATTATGTATGGTCTCCTTCACAGGATCTATTCTTTGAGAGTCTTGAAGGCACTATTATTAATTATTTAACATTAATTTAATACATATCCTAACAACTGTGGAGAGCATCTAAATGACCCAAGCCTCCAGGGCCCAATTTACAGTCAGCCACTTTTCCTCAGAGGCTAAGACTTCTAGTTTCTCTCCGATTGCGAGTAGCATTCTCTTATTACATGTATCCTCATACAATTTTTAAAACAAGACTTATTTTGTACGTGTATGTGTCTGGGTGTGTGCTTCTGTGTGAATGGATACAGGGTGTGTGCAGGTCCTTCAGAGGCCAGAAGGGGGTGTTGGTTTGCCTGGAGTTGGAGTTACAAGCTCCGTGGGCCTCCTGAGAAGGAGGCTGAACTCAGTTCCTCTGGACGAGTAGGAAGTTCTTAAACTGCTGAGCCATCTCTCCAACCCCTCCCAAATATTAGGAAAGAGATGCCAGCCAGCTGCAGAAATGAGGACAGTTTGGGGGGAGCTCCCTTGCCCACCCTCACCTTGTTTAGGTATCATAAGTGCCCGTGGAGGGCAGGAGGTAGCATCAGGTGCTGTGTTCAGTCTTGTGAGAAGAGGCCTTTTTCCCTGCCTCTTTAGACATTGGGGTTTCATCCCAGACAAGGATTTAGGGTTGGCTCTGGGGGGGTGAGGGGCATGAAGGCGTTGGCAGGCTGGAGACAGTGTCAGGTTATTGCCCAGAAGGGAGTTGCTTTCTCTGGCTTCAGATGGCGTTGCTAGCTAGCAGTGTAGCTGACACTTCCGAATGGCCTTTTTTGTTCTGGGTGTAGGAAAGTGTGGTGGGTGCTCCATCCACCTCCTTCTCACACTGTCCAAATCGCAGTGCAGTGGGAAGAATTCTTGTCTACTGAGGGCTGGATGGGTGTGTCCTTCTGATGCTACCCAAACCCACCAGGCTATGTATCCCTTCATTTTCCCCCTCCAGTTAAAATGTAAATAAAACCACTTGACCTATTTCTGGGCTGTTTTACCTTTGTCCATGTCTTCTGAGCAGTGTCTCTGTGATTCAGCCTCCTGCCTGCGTGTTCATTCTGAAACTGAATACTTGACTCCTCTCAGCCTCCAGTCCTCAGTTAGGACTTCTCCACACACCTCCACCTTCTTCACCACCTACTTCCTGACCTTCCTGCCACCGAGGTGTTGCTTTCTTTTACATTTCAATCATTGAGTTTGGGAAATCCAGATCTTACCCTGTCATCTTTGATAGCTTTTCTTTAAACCTTTAACTTTCTAAAAAATTACATACTGTATGTGCATTGGCGTTTTTCCTGCATGTATGTCTGTGTGAAGATGTCAGATTCCCTGGAACTGGAGTTGCAAACAGTTGTGAGCTGCCCATGTGGGTGCTGGGGACTGAACCCAGGTCCTGTAGAAGAGCAGCCAGTGCTTTTAACTGCTGAGCCATCTCTTCTAGCCTCCTAAACCTTTAACTTTTAAACCCAGTGCTATACAGTGAATTCAAGACTGAATAGCCAGGAGACCCTGTCTTAAAACAAACCACCACCACCAAAACCCCAAGTAGTAATAATAATAATAATAATAATTCCATATTTAAATAAAACGTGCTAATATAGTGGATCACAGAGCCAGTTCTCAGCCGTCTGCGAGTGCAGTCTTGACTTCTTCCTGCTCAAGACCTTGTACTGTCCTCATGGCAGGCAGAGTGAAGGCCAGTGCTCCCCAGGGTCCTTCCAGGCCCACAGAATCAGGCGATTCCTGACTCAGCTTGCCTTCTTCAGGCCTCTCTCCATTGTGCCCTCCACCTGACATTCATCCACTTGCCACTTCCCTCATTTCCTTAAGCCTATTCAAGTCTCAAATTCTCATAAAGGCCTACCCAAGTCCGGTTCCCATCAGCCAGTGGTCCCGAAGTCCCCTTCCTGCCCTGCTACCTTCCTTCTACAATACCTGCTGCAGAACCTTGAAGATTCTGAGAATGGGGATTTTGAAGCTTTAGTAAATAATCTTGGTTCCTAGAACAACTCTTTTCTGGATGAACAGAAAGAATGAAGCGTGCCTCCAAGGGGCAGCGTGGGGCCACTTGGATGGCTGAGAGCTTGCCTAGCTTGTCCTAGGCTGGAGTTCAGACCCCACCAGAGATGAGCAGGGCATGATGGCAGTATACAACTGTGGCACCCACACTGTGCTACACTGGGAGGGGAGGCAGGAGCAGGAGTTTAAGATCATCCTTGGTGGAGAGTTCAAGGCCAGCAAGGGAATGAATGGGGTTTGGGGATGAGCAGATGGCTCTGCTCAGAAAGTGCCTGCAGTGCAAGCATGGGGACTTGAACTCGGGTCTCCTGCATCCATATAAAGGACAGTTGCACACATCAGTGACTCTGGGAACAGGACAGGATGATCTTTCTGACACACAGCCAGTCTAGCTGAACTGGTGAACTCCAGGTTCAGCAAGAGACTGTCTCAAAAAACAAGTTGGAGCTTGCTGGATGTACTGGTGCACACCTGTAATTCCAATACTCTGGAGGCCGAGACTGGTGGATCTCTGTGATCTGGAAGCTGGAAACCATAGTGGTGGGGACCGTGACTGAGGACATCCGCTGTTAACCTCTGGCCCCCACACTGCACACACAGACATGTATGTTCATCATTCTTTTATTTATTTATTTATTTATTTTTGGTTTTTTTCGAGACAGGGTTTCTCTGTATAGCCCTGGCTGTCCTGGAGCTCACTCTGTAGACCAGGCTGGCCTTGAACTCAGAAATCCGCCTGCCTCTGCCTCCGGAGTGCTGGGATTAAAGGTGTGCACCACCACGCCCGGCTTATTTTTTTATTTTGAGACAGGTTCTTGCTATGTAGATCTGCTGGGCTGGTCTTGAACTCCCTGCCTCTGCCTCCTAGTGTTAGGGATTAAAGGTGTGGATCCCCACGCCTAGCTATGATTGTTAATCTTTTTTCCACTGATGTATGTGGACGCACTTGTGTGCATGAGATCAAAGAACGACTTTTTGAGTCCCTTCTCCCTTGCCTCTTTGAGGCAGGGTTTCTTGTTTCTGTGGTGCTACTTAATCCAGGCTGGCTGGGCTGTGAGCTTCTGGGCCATTCTCCTGTCTCCACCCTCACCTCCACCCCCTATCTGGAGGTGCTGTGATGACACCAGGTGAGAGACACCAGGCTTTCTTAAGTGGGCTCCTGAGGATCGAATTCTGGCTATCGGCTGGCAGAATCAGTGCCAAGTGCTTTTTACCTGCTGAGCCATTTTGTTAGCCCCTAGTTAAGATTCTTTTAAAAGAGCATAAAACAAAACAAAAAAGCAAGCTGGCCTTAGGAAAGTGTACAAGCTTTGCTATTGAAGGGACCCAGATACTTTTGGCTTTAGGCATGGCTAGGATAGGTGCTGATGATGTTGGGAATCTGACACTTGCAACAAGGGTCCCTCTTTCTGATAGTTTCGGCAAAGCTCTGTCTTGGCTGGAATTGGGTCGGATACCCACACCCATGCTTGTGACTGATCAGGCAGAGCTAGCTAGAATCCAGCTACCTTTGGCTTGAGGGACTTTACAAAGTGAAATTTCTAGATACAAATTAAGTATATCTAGAAATGTGCCTGTGGAATGTGAAGAGTTAGACATTACTTTTGTCAGTGGAGGGATAGATCAACGTTCATGCTCCTAACCCTACATGTTAAGACATTGGATATTACTAATATTTTAGAAGCACCTCCATGATCAGGCAGGCAGAAGATGACTTCCAAAGTCAACTGGGATGGGAGAATAGCTCAGTGGAGACCTTACCGTTGTGCATGAGACCCTGTGCGTGACTTCCCAGTGACACACACACACACACACACACACACACAGAGAGAGAGAGAGAGAGAGAGAGAGAGAGAGAGAGAGAGAGAAGAGGAAACATTAAAGAAGAATGTTTCTGTTACCAGAGAGAAGAGTGTATTGGGCAAGAAGGAAGCAATGAATATTCACTGGAGATATTCCACTACTTTGTCATTTGATGTGTATATGTGTGTGTGTGTGTCTGTCTGTCTAATTGTGTCTCTGTGTGGTCATCCTTGGTCTTCTTCAGTAACACTCCACTTTTTTTTTTTATAAAGATTTAGTTATTTTATTTATATAAGTACACTGTAGCTGTCTTCAGACACACCAGAAGAGGACATCAGATCCCATTACAGATGGTTGTGAGCCACCATGTGGTTGCTGGGAATTGAACTCAGGACCTCTGGAAGAGCAGTCAGTGCTCTTAACCACTGAGTCATCTCCAGCCCATACTTCACCTTTTTAAATTTAGTTTTGTTTTTGTCAGATGGTGGTGACACACACCTTTAATCCCAGGATAGCCAGGGCTACACAGAGAAACCTTGACTTGAAAAACCAAAAGAAAGAGAAAAGAAGTAAAA
This sequence comes from Mus musculus, assembly GCF_000001635.26. Lineage (NCBI taxonomy): Eukaryota > Metazoa > Chordata > Mammalia > Rodentia > Muridae > Mus > Mus musculus. Next base: position 59,812,671 of record NC_000070.6, read on the forward strand.
AAACAAAAACAAAAACAGACAGGGTCATACTAGTCAGGTCTGGTTGTCTTATAACTTACTATGTAAACTAGCCTGGCCTCCAACTCACAGAGATCCACCTGCCTCTGCCCCTCAAGTGCAGGGACTAAAGGCCTGTGCCATTACCCCTGGCCTCTCCTTGTTTAATAATTAAATTTTATTTTATATGTATGCATATTTTGCCTGTTTGTATTTCTGTTTTACGTGTGTGCCTGGTACCCAAGGAAGTCAGCAGAGGGTGTTGTCACCCCTAGGCCTGGATTTACAGATGGTTGTGAGCTGCCATGTGGGCGCTGGAAACTGAACCCTGGGTTCTCTGGAAGAGCAGCCAGTACTTTTAACCACTGAGCTATCTCTCAGGTCTCTTAACATTTTTAAAATTATTATTTCATCTCTTATTTTCTTATTATTTACCTTATGGTCCTGGACTTAGCTAGAATGGCTGTCCAGTGAGGACCGTCTGTCCCCTGGGTTACAATTAGATCACTAGTTTTGAGATAATGCCAGTTCAGTAATGTACTAGGCAAACTCAGAACAATCAAGATGGGGTACATACACATAATAAAAAAGTCTGTCACAGCAAAGCAGACTTAGATTGATACAGTATTTTGGCTGTAGAGAATGGTGTTGCAGTGAACAGAGAGTTAGTGAGAACAGGAATTTTTTTTTAACGTTTCTTCTTCCCTCCCTCCCTCCCTCCCTCCCTCCCTCCCTCCCTTCCTTCTTTTTTATTTCTTTTTTGGGTGACAGGTTTTTGCTATGTAACCCTGGCTGTCGTGGGTAGACAGGCTATGTAGATGAGGCTGGCCTCAAACTTAGCGAGATCTACTTGCTTCTGTCTCCCAAGTACTGGTATGAAAGTCTTTTGATTCCACATCTGAGTCAGGTTTTTAGTGATACTGGGATCAGAGGTGTGTGCCACTGTGCCTTGCTTTGTTCTAAAATCTTACAAATCATAATGGCTAACTTTTCAGATTTGGGGTCATTTCCCATCACTTTTTAGACTTTCATAGTTTCAGGTTAGGGACGTTCAACCTACAGTGGGCTACTGCACCTTAGAGAATGCTGAGTGCCCCATTTAAAGTGAGACCACTGGGGTGAGATGTCTGTGTAATTAATCCCCGCATCCCTACAGCAAGCTAGGGGGCAGAGAAGACAGGAGACTCACCTGGAACCTGGAGGGTCAGCTAGTCAGGAGTACAGAGTGGCAGAAACAGTAGAGACCTTAACACAGTGGAAGGAGAGAAACTGCTCCTGAACGTTGTCCTCTGACCTCCACACATGTACCATGGAATATACACGTGAGCATCCTCACACACTGAAAATGATAAAGTTAAATGTAAGAACATCTTTATAACAGGACCAAAATTTAGTTGGAGAAATGGAGGCATCTTACCATTAACTTTGTCCAGGCCACAAAGTACCAGTCACATCCACTGTAACTATCTGTTGGTGTCTCCTCACTGGACAGGGAACACTCAACAAGCAAACCTCTGTTTACCTTCACTTGTACCCGAAGCATCCAGCCCAGAGCCTGGCACACTGCTTAAGAGATAAGAGTGTGATAAGGGCTGCAGTGACCTCTACAGATAGGTCACATGCTTTCTGGGCTCTGTCAGTCCTCAAACCGAACTGCTGAGGCGTTCTCCTGAATAGCCCTGGCTCCTGACTCTGCCCTCTGTACACACAGGAGAACACACGCACACACGCACGCACGCACAAATGACACTGGGTTTCATTGGCTGCTCTGGTGGTCAAATGAAGGACTCAGAGGCTGTGGTTAGCAAGCTTCAGTGCTCATAGATCGCCAGTGTTCCTTGGCCAAGCTGATGTCTCTGTACTCATTTTGCTTTGAGAAGCTCTTGTCTATCATGGAACATCTGACTTCCCTGCAGCTCTCAATTCCCAGGCCACTTTGGTGTCCTGTCTTCCCTTTACTGCCAACAAACACCCTCTGTGTCTAAGCTCTGATTTCTTTTTTTCTTGCTGTGCATCCCTAGCTGGTTTGCTACTTGCTGTGTAGCCCAAGCTAGCCTACAACTCCCTGAGACACGTTGCCTAAGTTCTAAGCTCAGCTTCTCCATCCTGCAGTGCCCTTCATTCATCCGGAACTCATCCTGTTCAGATCGGCTGTGATTGCTCATTTGAATGAAGTTTCCCAGGGCAGTGTTCATCTGAGCAGGTTTCCTTTCAGTGGCGAGCTTTGGACAAACTCTGCCCTGAGATAACTCATTACCGCCCCATTTTAGTCTTCTAAGCACATCACCAGCACCCTTGCTACTTAGCTGAGTCCTCCTCCTCCGGGATGGACAGATCATTCTCAGTCCCTTGGACGAGGATGCCAGTCCCTACTTCACCAACTAGAGTCAGCTGAATCCTTGCCAATCCTTCCTCCCCAGGAAACAAGAAGGAAAGAGAGAACAGCTAACACGCATATCAGTGCACTGAGAGGGCCTCAGGCCCTTCCCACCCATGTCCTCTCTGACCATCCTCCACCTTAAGATGCTCAAAATCCGTGTGCGTGCTTCAGACTCTTAGTCATTTACTGCTAGCACTGACAGTTCTCCCCACCTCCCACCTTTGGAGCTTTGCCCAAGCCACTTAGGAAGTGGAGCTGTCTTCACACCCCCACTTGACTCCCAAAAGCCTCCTTAAGCCTCAAGGACCAGATGAGCACATAGTGCCTGCTACCTAAGCCCACTTGTAGCCAAGCACAAATACCTGAATAATGGGACTCACACACTAGCTTTGGACACTCCCAAGATTTTTACTACACACACACACACACACACACACCTATTAGCCCTGGCTGCCTTGGAGCTCACTCTGTAGACTAGGCTGGCTTCAGAGATCTTTCTGTCTCTGCCTCTCTAGTGCTGGGATTAAAGGCGTGTGCCAACACAGCCCAGATTCACTTCCTATTTTAAGCTGATTTTTTTTTTCTTATGTAAAGCAGTATCAACAGAAGGAAACTGGCTCCCAGGACCAGGAAGTCATGCTAGGTGCTAAACAAGCTGGCTCCAGAATTCAAACGGTCTTGCCTTCTCTTTCTCTTCTAGTTTACTTACCTCTGACTTTTATTTTATTTTGAGTTGGGTCTCACTATGTAGCTTTATTTGTCCTGGGACTTGCTTTGTAGATTATACTGGTATTGAACTCACAGAGATCTCCCATGCCTCTGCCTCCCAAATGTTGGGGTTAAAGGCCTACGCCACCATGCCTGGCTCTGACTTCATTCTTAAGTAGGCAATAGAATCCAATCCAATAGAAAGATATTTCCATCAGTATCTAATAAATCTTGGGAAAGACTAGGGGTTCCCCCATGTCACCTGCCCACTAAGGACTGTATTTTGGTATTAGAAGACCTTGGTGAAAGGCCAGAATACAGGATTAAGCCAGAGGTCAGGTCGCTCCCCCGCCCCCCCCCCCCCCTTTCCGAGAAGCTGGTCAGGCTGCTTCCTATCCTGAGAGGAACAGCCCTGTTGCTCAGCTAGAGTCCACAGAAGTGACTGGATTCTACTAAGGTTAAGGTCAACTTCTTCACTGACCCTCCAGTCCTGAGGACGATGGGAGCTTCTGTTACTGCTGCTCTTGGTGACATCATCATGCCCCTCTTGGCTCCTCAGGTTTCTCATCACCTAGGCAACTAATTCCCTGTACTTCAAGTCCCTGAGATTGAAGTACCTTCTGTGTTTTTTTGTTTTCTAATTGGACCACGACAGATGAATATACAAAAATGGAGAAAGAAAACGTGGAGGAACATATCAAGGAATAAGAAAAGCTACCTTACCATCCTTGATCTCACATTAACCCTGGACTGGAAGTCTCTCTATGACCCCTTTTACAGGCGAGGATGCATCAAAGCCATATTAGTGGAGCTGAGATTCAAAGCAAGCACCTGGCCTCAGAGCACACTAACGCAGGGAGCTGAGCAAGGGCTTAGAGCTCAAGGGTTCTCAGGAGGGTGGGTGGGACCTGCTAGAGGCCAGACGAGATAAGGACTGGGAAGCGTTTGCCGGATTTAGCAATAAGGAGGTCAAGGAGGACCCTGAACAGCAAAGCCAGAAAACAGGTAACAGGAGGCTGGGGAGTAAGCCAGAGGTTACAAGTACTGAGGACGGCGGCATGACTTCCTTATAAGTTTCTTTTCGAAGCACAATAACAAAAAGTACATACATATATTCGTGTATGCACTAAGTATGAGATGGAGAGAAAGACCACCACGGAAATATTTTCTTCACTCTTAAGTTTGAGGATGTTCAGATGTAGATGGAAATGAGGCAGTTGGGAGTGTCTGCTGCCAGCTTTGTTTACTATGGCAAAGTTCCCCAGAGACAACGTGTTTTATCAGAAAAGATTTAAGCTAAGAGTATAGCCGAGTGGTAGATTGCATACATGGATATACAAAGCTCTGGGGGAATCAATGCCACACACACACACACACACACACACACACACACACACGCACGCACGCACGCACGCAAGGTTTAAGGGTACAACACCCACCTCTATCAGCTTACTGTGGAGGACCCAGGAAACACAGCCTGTCCTTTCTAAAGGGAGGAGACTTCGGCAGTCACTCAGCTCTTACATGTCACCATCCTGCAGTACTACCAGTCTGGATGTCAAGTTCTCAGCACTTGAACTTTGGAGGTTGTGGAGACACAGATCATATTCATACTGTAGGAGAGAAAGACTCAGGTGAGGAAGAGAGTGTCTCCAAAAGTGGACTATACCCAGGATTGGCCATATCAACTCCTACTAAAACAGGAAAGGAAGGAGGGCTACACATTCCGACTGTGTAACTTAGAGAGGTCTATCCTATGGCTCTTAGGTGTGGTTGAGGTCATCAGTAGAGGGGGAAGGTAGGGGAAGGGCAAGAACGTGAGGGGCAGGCAGAAGCCTTCGGTCAGCTGCAGGGGCGTGCGAGGGCTACTGTGGAAACAGACACCCAGCACCTGTGAGCTACGCCTGTGATGATGCTCCAGCTGCCTCTGTTCTCTAAGACTTTGGGGAAAGGTGTGAACAAAGAACCAAGGTAACAGTGAAACAGGGCAGCTGCTGAGCTGGGCCTCATTACATAAAGCAGATGGGGCTGAGGCTGTCGTTCAGTGTAGAACGCTTGTCTAACATGCAGGAAGCCATGGGTTCAAGCCCCCAGCACCCCATAAACCATGTGTGGTGACATACCCCTGTAATCCAAGCACTCTGGAGGTAGAGTCAGGCAGATTAGAAGTTAAAGGCAGCCTCAGATATATAGTTTGAGGCCAGCCTGGGTTACATGATACCTTGTCACAGATAAGCAATAATACATAAATAGAGGCGGGTAGAGATGTTGGAGCTGCAGCTCAGGGCCCAGCAGCTCATGGTAGGCCCTAGGTTTTCTCCCTGGTACCACAAAGGGGGACACAAATGAAAGGAGGGGAGGGACATGAGGTTGAGAAGCAGCATCCGTCACTGCTAACTCAGATGGAAGGCAGGAGAGTAGGGCAGACCACGTGGTGGGTGTCTGTGGAGTCAGTGGAGGTCAGCAAAGCCACCACAGGACACAGGAAGGTGGTGACACCTACGAGACACCATGTGTTTCTGCTGGGCCTGCCCTCCTCGATGAGGCCTGGGTCACAAAGCCCAATTTTCTCTTTTCTGTCTCCTTTCAGACGCTGGCCAGAAGCTAAGTATGCTTTTGCGATACCTTGGGCGTCTTAGTTTCCCTCGGGCACCCTCCCCACCGTGTGTCAGACCTCCAGGCTGAGTAAATGGAGTGGCTTTTTTCTTTTTTTTTTTTCTCTGCTCCTTTCTCCTCCTCCTCTCAACAGCTCCGCTGAGTCTCACAGCTTGTCTGTTCGGGAGGTTTTTCTTTTAAAATTGTAATACAATTGTGTGGAGCTTAAAAAAAAAAAAGGAAACGAAGCAAATAGTATGGAGATTTCTAAAGAATTAAAAGATGGAGTTAGCTGGTGACTCAGAGAGCCCTCCTCTTCCGACACATTCCATGCAAAGCAAAGGCAACCACCTCCTCCTAGAATGCCTGGACTCCGGCTACAGAGATGGCTCAGCAGTTAGGAGTTTGCTGCTCTTGCAGAAGACCCAGGGTTGGTTCCGAGCACCCACACGGCGGCTCACAACTGTCTGTAATTTCAGTTCCAGGAATCTGACACCCTCTTTTGGCCTTCAAGTGCACAGTTTGCACTTGAGGCATGTTCGTTCGTGCAGAGAAACACTTGGAGACTGAGTTAGTCTCAGTCTGGTCTACATAGTGAATTCCAGGCCAGCCGGGGCTATAAAGTGAAACCTGTCTAAAAATCAAGAACATTTCAGAAGTGAAACAGGTACTGCTCAACTCTACAGGGAGAGTGTGTGACTGAGCAGTCTTTCTGAGCATAGCTGGACCTTTGTCTCATACTGGCGGCCTCTACAAGGGAAGGGGTGAAGCTATCATTAGCCACTGGCTGAAGGCTGTTTGGGTGGTGAGTTTAGGCATTAATTAACAGTATTTTTCAAACTGCCTAGAGGGGAGACAGAGCAGGTTGAGCTGGGGAAACAGCCAGGCTGAGAAACGCAGGTGCTGGGTTGGTAGTTAGACCAGAGGGTGCCAAAGTGGTCAGCACGTGGGTGTGCTGTCGGGTACTGGCAGCACCTGCTATCCTTACCGTGAAGTTTATGCACAGGGAGTAACTAAGAGGATGTGCCTCTGCCAAAGGAGCGAGTTTTTGACTCAGGATGAAGTAGGTGATTTCCTAACGGACAGAAATAAGAAACTCAGCCCCCCACCCCCACCCCCAGAGCCCAAAATGTAAATGTGCAGGCACTAAGTGTCAATTGGTGAAGTGCCATGGAGAGGCCAGTGGGTGATGCGGCAGACCATTGGAGGAAGCTGTTGGGAGGCCAGCCAAGTGCTAAGGAACAGGAGGAGCGGGGCTGGTTTGTGGTTTTTAAGTCCTGTTGATCAAGCCCCTAGAGCTGGGAGCAGATGGTTGGTGGTGGAGGTGGGGGTGAGTGTGTGTGTGTGTGGTGCAGTTCCACGGGGCTCCTCTCACTGGACTCTGAGTGTGCCTTTTATTTGCTAATAATAGGAGTACAGCTCCTGTTAAGTCAAGCAGAAGGGGAGGGGGTGGGTGAGCCTCTTGACAGTCACAGCTGGAACCTCTGAATGCCACTGACGACGGGTCTCACCATCTCAGACGTGGGAACGTGGCAGCCTTTGCACCCCACACGTTTTACAGCCAGAGTGAATTGGGACCTGCCAACGCTGCCTGGCTTGGGTCATGTGCGGCAAGTGGGCCCTGAGAGTGAGAGGGACACTGATTGGCTTAACTTGGGTCAATCGTCTGCGGCTGCGGAGGAGTTTAATAGCTGGGTCTAGAAGTTGGATGGATTGTAAAGGATCACAGTGAGGGCATCTGCCAGCAGCGTGGGTGACTAGTGGGATGCTGATGGCAGAATTTGATGAGACATATAGGTCAGAAATAAAAGTATAGGCTTTCTAAGGCACATGATTTTTAAGGAACTATATATTCTCATGCTATAGAATTCAGCTGTGTGTGTGTGTGTGTGTGTGTGTATGTATGTGTGTGTCTATGTATGTATGTATGTATTGAGACAGGATCTCACTATGTAGACCAGGTTATCCTCAAATTCCCGTGAGTACTGAAATTAAAGGCTTACACCATCATGCCCAACATTTTTAAAAAAGATTTACTTATATTTAAATGTATATGATTGTGTCTGTGTTGGGGTATGAGCACGTTCATGCATGTGCCCATGAAGACCAGAAGAGGGCACTGAGTGCCCTGGAGCTGGAGTTACCGTGGTTGTGAGACATCAACAGTGCTGAACCCAGGTCTTCTGAAAGACCTGGATGTGCTCTTAGCCGCAGAGCCGTCTCTCCAGGTCTATGATTTACTTGTTTTTAGGTAGAGTTTTGCATGTTGCCCAGGCTTTTCTTGAATTTTTAGGCCCAAGTGATCCTGTTGCTTCAGCTCTTCTGGTATTTGGCACTATGGACACATGGCCCAATGCCTGGCCACAAAAATAAACTTTTTGAAAGTATACCATAGTAGTTTTCAGTATAATTTTGAGGTTGTACCTGATTCCAGAACAATTTCATGTCCCCAGAAGACCTCTGTGCCATGTGCAGGCATTCTTGAGTCTCTTGTTCCCAGCCACTGGCAGCTACAGATTCCTGAGTGTGTAGACTTGTTGCACAGGTGTTTCACGTCTGTAGCATCATAGGGTGTATGTGCCCTTGGGTCCAGCATCTGTCACTTACTCTTGATGTTTTAAAGGGTCATCATGTGGAGTATATGAGCATTTCCACTTGTTTGTCCCCCAAGCTTTACTGCAGTCTGACTGCCAAATCACGGTATATATTGAAGACAGGCAACACAATGTTTTGACATTCATGCATTGTGAAACCATCACATCAAGCTACTTAAAACATAAAACATCGAGCTGAGCAGTAGTGGCGCAAGCCTTTACTTTCAGCTCTTGGGAGGTAGAGGCAGGCGGATTTCTTTCTTTCTTTCTTTCTTTCTTTCTTTCTTTCTTTCTTTCTTTTTTTTTAAGATTATTTATTTATTGTCATATGTAAGTACACTGTAGCTGTCTTCAGACACTCCAGAAGAGGGCGTCAGATCTCATTACAGATGGTTGTAAGCCACCATGTGGTTGCTGGGATTTGAACTCAGGACCTTCGGAAGAGCAGTCAGTGCTATTAACTGCTGAGCCATCTCTCCAGCCCGGATTTCTGAATTCGAGGCCAGCCTGGTCTACAGAGTGAGTTCCAGGACAGCAAGGGCTAAACAGAGAAGCCCTGTCCTGAAAAACCAAGCCAAGCCAAACCAAACCAAACAAAAAGCCCATAAAACATCTATCACTTCATATGTAGTTACCTTTTCTTGTTTTGGTAATGAGCAGGGACATTTGAGTATTCAGCAAATTTCAAATATAAAATACATGATTATGTGCCATAGTGACCATGCGGCATAGTAGGTCTCTCTGAGTTAATCATTTTGTAACAGGCAGTTTTTGTCTTTTGACTAGTACTTCCTCTTTCCCCTCATCTCTAGCCCTGGCATCACTGTCCCTTTATGAGTGATGCTCATCTTAAAAATATACCCTGTTTCTTTATCCTTTCCTCAGTTGATGGACACTAGGTTGTATTAGGCCTGTGTCCCCCCTTTGCCTCCAAAAGGATAATGAAAGTAACCTATGTAATTTTCTATAATAGTTTTGATATGTGAGGTCAATGGTCATTTGTAAACTTATCTTTTATTCACCTGATGACATCTCTGAGGCTTACTTCTTCTGCCTGCTAACCTAGGCCTAATTCTGGAATCTTCTAGCTGCCATATAGTCTCATCTAGGCCTAGAATGCTTCCAGCCTCTGGGACGTGCTGCTGAGTAAGCTCGCCCTTTCTAGCTCTTTCTGAACTCTGAATGGATGATCAACTCAACTATCCTGGCTCAAACTCGTCTCCTAGCTGACTGATTCAATCTGGCTTCTCTCTCAGCCTCTGACCGAATTGCCCAGCTTAACCTCAAACTCTCTTTGGCAATTTGCCCTAGTCTTCTGGCTTCTTCCTCATTCTCTGGCTCATTCTGTCTTCACCTGTGTCTGGCTTGTTTCCTCTTTAGCCTATCACTGCCTCCTCTTTCTAGTTCCTGCACTGCTCTCTTATGTCCCTTTCCTTCCCTTTCTCATGAGAGTTGGGCAGATCTTATTCTGTCAAACCTTTCTCTGATTCGTCACCTTGTCCGCCACTCAACTAGACATCACTTTCAAAAATGAGTGCTTCCTTCTACAAACTAACTAACCTTCATTGTTTGGGATTAAAGGTGTGTGCTAAGGGATGAGCCACACAATAAGTAGAAAACGTTTTTTTTTTTTCTTCAGTAAATCACAATCTCAGCCTCTCAGTGTGATCAAGTGTTCTGCAACAGTCATTCTAGCTAATTAATTCCTTTTCAGAACTATCCAGGGCATTGAGCACATGACCTCACCTTGCTAGGTATATATAACCTTTGAGCTATATCTCCAACCTTCTTTTTACTTCTTTTTTTTTTTTCCTTTTAAATTTCAAAACCAACTCTGACTAAGTTATTTAGAACTCAAAGTGTAGCCCAGGCTGGCCCTGAACTTGGCAGTCCTTCTGCCTCAACCTCTGCAGTAGCTGGGATTACAGCATTGCACCCCCAGGCCTACCCAGTTACTTCACTTCCAGCGTGATTTCTAGGGCCTTCCATGCCTTTCTTCTCCCCATCTCCAAACAGTTTTCACACATACAATACATCCCCATTGTTGTTCGGATCTTCAGAACATTGTTTGATAAAGAGAGACTGTACTTACTAAGTGGCAGCTGTCACCTTCCCTGGCTTGTCCCCTGAGGACCCCTATTTTCCTTGTTTTTGTGAGGTTTCGTTAAATAGCATCTTGGAGGATGTGACCAGACAGTAGTTGTCTCTTTGTGGCTTATTTTACTTAGCAGCATGCCTTCAAGGATCGTCCATGTTGTAACATAGACAGGACTTCCTTCTTGTTAAGGCCGAGTAGTATTCCATTGGACCTAGCCACTGTATCTTTCATTATCCATTTATTAAGGAACAATGGGTTGTTTTTGCCTCTTGGCTATTTTGAAAATGCTACATTGAGTTGAGCTGGGCTGGAGAGATGGCTCAGTGGTCACCAGCACCCACATGCATTACAGTGGGTGTAATTACATGATTCCAGGCTCACAACTGTCTGGAAGTCCAGTCCTGGGGGCTCTGACCTCGGCAGGGACTGCACACATGTGGAAGATCCTTACATTCTAGAAATGCCATTCGTTTAGTCAGGTCAGGTCCAGACATTCCAGCAAACAGATCTTCCTGTAGTCATAGCAGGAAGAGTTGCAGAGTGACTGGTAGATTACAGAAGGGGAGGCCAAGACATCCCTGGGGCAGCTGAGTGAGGGCGGGGTATGCTAAGGAGAGGCCTGTGCTGCTGCCGTCAGCATCCATGCTGGAAACACTGCAGCCGAGTTTCTGCACCATCTGCCCAGGCAGACCACGTGCACTCTGTGACTTTCATCAGCAGTTGTACAGGGCAGGCCAGCTTCTTGTTAGTTCCTCACAGATTTGTACAGGACTTCCACGTGCTGAGGGATACGGAGGTGCAGCCTCACAGAACAGCCATTCAGACAGAGGAAGGACAGGTGAAAACTGTCCAGTTAGCTGATGTCGTAGATATATACACGGTGTGTTGGAGCGACAGACTGTTTTTTTTTTCTCTCTCTCTTTCCTTCTTTCTCTCTCTCTTTCTTTTTTAAGTTAAAGAACTTTAAAATTTGACTGAGGTCTTTGGTGGCCCATTTCAGGTAGCAACTACATTTTATATTTAATGAGAATTTGAATGGTTGCTTTTCTGCTTTGACAATAATGAGAGCTCCCCTACTTTTTTGTTTTAGCCCTTAGATACTCATATTCCCCCCGCCTCTCTCCCTTCCTCCCTCCCTCCTTCTCCTCCTCCACTCATGGTCGTGTATGAAGGTTAGAGGAGAGTCTCACATGTTGCTCTCAGGAGCTCCACTAGACTGGCCGGCTGGCTGGTGCACCCAGGGATCTCCCCTCCCTCACTGCATCACTGGGATCACAAGCTTGTGGTCCTAAGCCCAGCTCTTTGACATGGGTACTGAGGAGCAGACTCAGGTCTGTATGCTAGCATGGCAGACACTTTACTGACTGAGCCCCTCCCTGGTCTTTATATTGTTCTAACCCACTCGAGTTCATTATCACCAGTGCATCCCCATTTGACAATGTAGTTTGTAAGGCCCAGTGTACAATTCAATGCATGCCTTCTTTTTTGAAAATATTAAGCATGGAGGTTAGAGAGATGACTCAGTTGTTAAGACTCCTGGCTGCTCTTCTAGAGAACCTGGGTTCAATTCTCAGCACCCACATGGTGGCTCACAAGTTTCTGTAATTCCAGGTTCAGGGCATCTGGTGTCTTCTTATGGTTTATGCTGATACCTGGCATGCACATGATACACATACATATGTGCATGAGGCAAAATACCATGCACATACAATTTTAAATATTAGATGTGTTGGGGTAGTGACAACAGAGCATCAGGCTCAGCATTGGACTACTTCTAAACACAGGGTTCTGTGCAGGTATGTTGATGGCATGTCCATGAAGCAGGCCCACATGTCCTTGAGGGCCCTGGGTTCCAGGTCCAGTTACAACCATTATTAATTGGCTGACTGGTGGACCCCAGGGACCTTCACCCTTCACTTTATCACTACGATTACAAGCTTGTGGCCCCACACCCAGCTTTTTGTTTCTTTAATTCCGGAAGCGTAGGTGGTATGCTCCAGATCTGTCCTGCTTCCGTCCTGTGTGTAAGAGACACCTGGGCTTGCCAGGCAGCCGTGGTTGACAGTGAGGGTCACAAGATTCCTTCTGAAGCATTCTCTGTTTGTAGAAGAACTTAATGCAATCTCCCTGAGGCCCAGCCTTCCTTGAGTAGTGTGTGCCTGGTGGTCCTTCATTTCCCCAGCCTGGCTGCTTCTCTTTCCTTCTGTTTTTGTCTCTTCTGCACCAAGTACATCCAGTCTGTGATGTCTCCTTTCCCCACTGTCTCTCAGAGGTCACAGTGATGTGTGTCCCTGGAACCATTGTTAACACTATGGAACCCAAGTTTTGGAGGGTGCTCTCTGGTGTTATTTCAGTGAACTACCCCCTGACATGGCTACCTTGCTATTCCTCTCTGACAACAGAAAGTTATCATTGAGAGGTGAAGTAACATGTTCAAGGTTACAGAGCTGAAAGAGAGTGAGGCTGGGATTTGAACTTAGGTCTGTTCAACTCAGGGACCTTCACTAATACTATATATACAGCATGACCCTGAATTGACTGTGATGCATTTCTTATGTAGAGCATGGTCTTTGGGTAACTCTGCCTGCATCTTACTCTGCATCAAATTCCTCCTCAGTTTCTGGCTTTTCCTTTTTTGGCTTTAAACTCACAGTGTACCTCTCTGCCTTGTTTCTAAAGCCGCCTTTTGCTCCCATCACCATGGGCGCCTTGGTTGAGTGGTCTTGGTGTACTACGTCCATCTGCCTCACCATCTGTTTCCTCCTGATTCAGTGTCACACCCACACCAGCCAGGGCCTGCCCCACCAGTCTGGCTCAGCAGATCTGTAGTTGTTTCTCCACTGTTGAATCCCAGGCCACCAAAGCTGAGGAGCTGTGGACATCGTTCCCACTTTCCCCAAGGGCTTAGTTTTTAGCGGAGGGAACTGTGACCTGCCAAATCGGAGTTACCATTTACTACCATTTTCTCCATCTAGTGTTTAATACTTGCTGAGTGAATGGACTCTTTCCATGTTTGGCCTGTTTCCTTCTAGGCTCTGAGGCCATCCTGAGCTCTGGTTCCTCAGTTTATCCATTTCTCCTGATGTCTCTGTCTGGGCTTCCGTGTGCAGAACTGCACAGGAGTCTCACAGCTGCATCTCTGGCTCAGTGGTCCAGACTTTGAATGATTCCCACGTTTCATCCTGCAGTTCCTTATGGAAGAGGATTTCAAACCACACTTCTCTCCCCTCCCCAACAGTCTCATTCCTATATACTGTTCCTTCATGTCTGCTTTCATTTTTGTTGTGACTGTCAACATCCACATTAAGATGGGACTGTCTGTTTATTCAGACAGGCCCCTCATATTCTGAGCACTAGTCAAATTCCACATTCCTCAAGGAAGGCCTTGCATATCCATTCCCACCTGTGTGGACATTGTCCATTCAGTAGTGATCCGTTACCCGGGCTGACTTTCTCTGGCCAGGGATCTGTTTGTCTCTCTTGTTCCTTCCTAGCAAATTATGCTGTTGCCAACTGATTTTCCTCCTGAGCTGGCTGGCATGGTATGTGGATTCTCGTTTCCAAGACTATGATAGGGGAGTAAAATTACAGGCGAATGTGGCCTCGGCCATCACTGTGCTGTAGGGTCTTCAGATTGCTCTTGATTGCAAGAATGAGTGGATACTGTGTGAGGGGCTTTGCCTTAAGACCCCAGTACTCCAAGTGGCCTGTAAAGCAGGAGCATGGACACTCCCTGGGCGACTGTTGGAAATGGAAATCCCCAAATCTCAGGCTGAACTCCAGAGCTGCGGAACCAGTATTTGACTTAGTTTTCTTAGTTTGGGTTTTGTTTTCATGAAGAGACACCATGACCACAGCAACTCTTATCCAACTGGGGCTGTTTACAGTTTCAAAGGTTTAGTCCATTATCATCATGGCCGGAAGCATGGCAGCGTCCAGGCCAACATGGTGCTGGAGACAATCCAAGAGATCTACATTTATTTATTTATTTATTTATTTATTTATTTATTTATTTAATTATGTGAGTACACTGTCACTCTCTTCAGACACACCAGAAGAGAGCATCAGATCCCATTACAGATAGCTGTGAGCCACCATGTGGTTGCTGGGAATTGAACTCAGGACTTCTGGAAGGGCTCCTAACACTGAGCCATCTCTCCAGTCTGGAGATCTACATCTTGATCCAAAAGCAGCAGAAGGAGACTGCCACACTCGCCAGAGCTTGAGCATGTATGACCTCAAAGCCCACCTCCACAATGACAGACACACTTCCTCAAACAAGGCCACATCTACTCCAACAAGGCCACGTCTCCCTGTAGCTCCACCCGTATGGCCAAGCATTCAGAATCATGAGTCTACAGGGGCCATTCCTCTCAAACCACCACAGCATCCTGCATTTGACTGGACCCTAAGTGAGTTGTATGCATATCAAAATGTGGATAGGATGCTGGGTATGGTGGAACACGTCTGTGATCCTTTGGAAGGCAGAGGTCAGAGGATCAGGAGCTTGAGGCTAGCCTAGGCTGTATAGCCAGATGTGGCTTCAGAATAAATATAAACATTTAAAATACTGCTGCCTCTGCTTCCTCCTCCTCCTCTTCTTTTCTCTTTTTCTTCTTTTCCTCTTACCCCTCCCTCCCTCCCTCCCTCCCTCCCTCCTCGTCTCTCCTCTCCAATGAGCACACTGTTTTAGAACCTTTAGAGATTTCTTTGGGCACTCAGACCCTCTGAGGAGCTCTTAGGTAGTAGTGCTGCCTGAATCTTGAGAAGTTTGGATCCCATGGTGGTACAAACCTGTAATCCCTGGGGAGGCTGAAGCAGAAGGACCATGAGTTTGAAGCCAGCCTGGTGACACAGAGGCCCTAAGACTCGGAATCAGGATGTCACTCAGTGTAGAAGTGCATGCTTAGCATGTATGAGGGCTTAGCATGTATGAGGGCTTAGCATGTATGAGGGCTTGTAGCATGTATGAGGGCTTGTGTTCAATCCCCAGCACTGAAAAATGAAAAGAAATTAGATTTAGACCTTTGATTTTTTTTCTAGTTTTTTTCCAAGATATGTGTGTTTATGTGTGTGTGTGTACATATGTGTGTGTACATGTGTGTGTGCATGTGTAATGGTATGGGCCCACATGCTGTGGTGCCTGAGACAGCTTGTAGGACTTGGTTTTCTTCTTCCACCATGTGGAACCTGGGGATTGAACTCAGGTACTCAGGCTTGGTGCCTGGCGCCTTTACCTGCTGAGTCATCTCACAGGCCCTTAAAGTCGCTTAAGAAAATTTTATGGCCATCCAAATTTGAGATTGCCTGCCTTAGAATTCTCCCACTCACCCAGAGAGGGAGAGCTCGTGATCAAGTTGATGCTGTCAGCTTCCCTGTTCACCCTAACTTAACCCTTACAGAATTTCATAAATGACTGATGGGGTACACATCTGTGGAGGCAACCTCACAACGTCTATCTATCAAAATCACAAACAATCAAATTCCTTTTCTCTCTCCTCTACCTGTGAGTTCGCACAGAAGGAAAAAGCTGTCCTTTCCCCCGCCTGTTAGCATCCCTCGACCTTGAGTCAGGTCTGTCTTCTCATCCTTCTTCCGCCCAGTGCCTTGGGCTGCTGGCTGGCATTGGGTTCTCCTCCACTATTGCCTTTGACATGCCAGTGGTGTTACTGGTTGCTCCACTCCTAAAGAGCCTAATGCCAGGGTCCTTGCCACTGCATCCTCCAGGCTCAGACAGGACTTGCTGATCTGTCCCTGGGCTTCTGGAGTGCCAGTTCTCCTGGTCCCTGCTGTAGCTTGCTGCCTGCCTGTTCTCAGCTTCCTTTGCTGGGCCCTCCTTGCTTCCCTCTGAACCCTGAGATGCTCTGGGATTCAGTCCTGACACCTCTTGTCTGCATAGTGCCCTTAAATGTTTAGGATCTAGCTTTATGGCTATAAACATCACCTGTGCACGGGGGAGTACAATCCCAAACCCCTCCTGAGTTCTGGATCCTTCTCTCTCACTGACGTCTGACACACAGACATGCATCTCCCAGTGGGCTTAACTGCCCACATAGTTTGGCAGTGGGGAAATGAATTCCTCCAGTCTTTCTTGTATTATTCTGGTTTCTTAGGCCAACAAAAATCTGAAAACGTTTGGAATATTTTAGGATTATCCTTAGCTCTTCTCTCTTTCTCATCCTGGCCTCAGCCCAAAACCCAATCATTTGGAGATATATCCAGAAAATTAGCACTGCTTACTATCTACACTGAAGCTGCCCCAGTGCACGAAGCTTCATCTTTTGCCTGATTTACCAGGATTGTCTCAGGAGCCTCTTGGCTAGCCACCTTGCTTCGCCTTCTGCACCGTCAGCCAGTTGACAACAGTGGTCAGAGTATGCTTTCAGCCAGCAGCCTTGTAAACATTTGGAGACATTTTAGCAACCCCAGCCCTCCTCCATCCTTCTCAGCCTCCAAGGTGCCCTGACTGCTTTCTCAGCTTCTGCACACTTACTGCCTTGCCTCAGGCCTTTTGCACAGTGTGTTCCCTCGACAGAGCATCCTATCCCAGATAGCACTGGGCTCACAGTTTACAACCTGCGGCACGTCGTTTACCTTATTCACAGCTTCTCTTTCTGATGTTTCCATTACCCATGGTTATTCGTAGCCCAAAAATCTTATATGGAAAGCTCCAGAAATATACAATTTCAAAGTTTTTAAGTTGCACTCCCAACAGAAACATGTTAAAATCCAGCACTTTTCTGCAGGATCCCACCCAGATCAGGGAATTCCCTGGCTCAGGATGTCTGTGCTGGGCAAACTGTCTTTCCATTGCTACTTAGTAGCCCTCTAAGTTATCAGTTCAACCCTTGTTTGACTTAAGATGGCCCCAAACTAGTTAGTTTTTCTTTATGGAAGGTCAGGAGTTTATTTTTGCTCACAGTTCCAGAGGGTAAGACCTGATGAGAGCAGAGTGGAGGTAGGGAACAAGTGGTTGTCACGGCAGCGGGAGCAGGAGGTGGAGTCTCTCTGGAAGAGAGAGCAGCAAATGGACCTTTAAACTCTGAGAGCTGCCTCCAGAACTACTTCCTTCCACAGAACTGGACCTCCTAAACCTCCCAGCCAGCACTACTGACTGGGGACCAAGTGTTCAAACACTGGAGCCATTCTTTTTCCAACAGCAGTGGTGATGCAGGCAGTCATATTAGAATATATTGTTGTCATTGCTTCACTTTTAATAGTGATTGTTTCCCTCACTGTGCTCCACTTACAGATTAAACTGCCACCATTGTGTATGTTTAGGGGAAATCATTTGTAGGTCTCAGCGCTCGCCTCCCTTTCAGCACCTGCTGTGGGTTCCCTTAGAGTGTGGACCTCATGGGAAGTGTGACTGCTGCGGCACACCAGGGCCCGTTTTGCTCCATTTTCTCCCTTTCTAGCCTACTTTATTTTGCTTAACAGCTCTTTTGCCAGTAGATGTTTTGCCTAACACCTGTCTCTCCATTGCTATAAACCAAACCACTTGAAGACTAGAGCTTTATTGGGTCTTTATTTATTTTTAGAGGTTTATTGATGTAATTTCAAGGCATGAACAAAACCTAGGATGGTATAGGTATACACATTGTTGACCCAGCAAATGAACATGTGCTAAGTGATGTCCCTATAAAGATATTTGTCTCAGTGTTATGTTTAATAGCAAAGCAAAGGGCCTACATAGCAATCACTTGTCAGCTGCTTTTGTATCCCAGGCTGGCCTGAAACTTGGTCCAGGATGGTCTTGGGTTCACAGCTGTCCTCTTGCCTCAGCCTCTCAAGTGAGAGGACCGCAGACATAAACTACCTGGGAGAATGGAATGGATAAACAAGTCGAACTTTATTCAAAGCTGAGCCTCAAACAATTTATACTGAGGGTTCAGAAAGGTCACTTGGGTAAAGTTGTCATAAGTTCAAGCTGTATACAATCACTACACGTGTCAAAGACATGTTTTACTGCAGAGGCATATAGAGGATAGTTTAACCATTTAATTGAATAACAACAGCAGGCAATAATGAGTAACGGGAAGTAAACTCGCTCCTATCCCATATACCCTCGAGGAGTACAAAGACTCATTCCAAGAACAATTCTGTTTTGAAGAACTGAGGTCACAAGATGCTTGGAGTGTTCATACTCAGAATTCCCCTCTTATGACTCCCTTCCTGAACCATGTTCCAGCACTCAGGAGCAAAGTGCTTGCTATTCAGTCTTGAGGACGTGAGTTTGGTTCCCCAGCACCCGTGGTAGCACATTCCTTTAACCCCAGTACTATGAGGGTGGAGACAGGAGGATCCAGGGACTCACCTGTCAGCCAGGCTAGCCAAATGGCAGGCCCTACCTTCAGCCAGACATCCTGTCTCAACAACAAGGTGGAGAGTTGAGTTTCTCAGCATTCTTGCTGCCCCCAGAGTCTGTCCAGGTGTGCTGGGAGGCCTGGCCTGTGATGTTGGGTGTTGTTGAAGAAGGGTTTTGTACAATTCAGAGCTTATCTTTGTAGTATTCCAGACTAGAGAGCAGTTTATTTGTTGGCTGAAAGAGGTCCAGGCGTGGGGTTGTGGCACTAACATGCATCTCTGGCTAAGCACATCTCAGTTGGTGATTTGGACCAAAAGGTCGATCTCCACCGCAGCCACAGCTGTACTGTAGCTTTTCTCCAGTCATTCTGATTCTCCTAGGCCCTCTCTGTTAAAGCCTAAGCAAAACGTTAAGGCCTTGATGGGATGTTAAGGCCTAGGTAACTGTTACCTGGCTAGCCTGCCATTTTATGCTGTTACTAATATTATAAGGAAACTTTCTAATATGTTGTTTCTGCTGTTACTAGGGAACTTTCTTGTACCCGAGTTGATTACATATTATGTTAAGTTCTGTGCTTTTGAAAACCAATCACGGTAGAAGTCAGTAGAACTGTTTTGTCTAGTTACCCACCATAAGCTTGGACCTGGACCAACCACCCAGCTGCACTTCCTGCATCTGTGTATAAGCTTCTATGGTATTTGCTTTTATAAACTGCCGCTGAGATGGACTCCAACATAAGAGAGACACCTGCACCAATATAAGAAATTCTTTGGAATAGGACTACCATTTTGAGTAGTGGTTGAGTAAAGTTTAAGTTCCCAAGACCTCCCTAGGAACTGACATCCTACTTGGCGGAAGGAGACACGTATGTATGTACGTAGGTGGCTGACATTCTTGTTGGCATGTTAAGACTTGAATGTTAGATAACACAGGTCTCATCCTGGTTGATGAGTTAAAGCATGAATATTAGGCAAAGCAAGGCCTCTGCCGCAGCTGAACACCCCAACTAATGGGAGCAGGATACAAGTACAACAAAGCCATGTTCCTAAGGAAACCCCCATCCCTAAATCCTGATTGGTGGAATAACTTGGCATAGATGTTTGTAGATCTCAGGTTTAAAAAACCTAGCAGGACCTTAATACAGTGTCATGGTTCAGTTCCTGAGTCTGGACCATGGCCCTGATTGATCAATCTTGGAGCATATATATGCTCAATAAACTATCCCTGTGTGACTGAGATCAGTGTTCGTGTGGTTCATATGCAATTCCTGGACCCCAGCCCTCTCTACAGAGTGAGAATTCAGACTCAGGATTTTCCTCACAGTGCACTGCAGTGTCCCAGGAGGAGTTTCATCTCACCTAAGCCAAGTACGTATAGATGGCTGTGTTTCACTTCTCCTGCTTGCTTCTTAATGCACAGCACACAGAGGCACAGCATTTTGTTTCCATGTTTCTTTGTGTTTAAATTATGAGGCTGGCTAGAGAAGTCTTGCTATGGACTTACTAGTGAATCAGACAAGTCTCGTTCCCTGTGGGGTTAAGGTGCTACGGTAAGTGAGGGAAGAGAATCTGTCCAGTGACTGACAGTGCAGCCAGGAGCCGAGGGGATGCTATGCCTGGGCCGTCTGTGTTCCTCTCAAAGCAGGAAGTGCTCCTGTGATGTTGTTGCCTTGGAGAGATTGCTTAAAGGCTATAAATGCTGGCAGGGCAAGCTGCTACAGGACGGAGCCTTTGAGGTTGCCAAGAGAATCTTGATAAAATCACGTACTGGCTGTCCAATCAATAAGAGGGGATATTAATAATAATACTTACTCAATTAGGTTGTTCAGATAGCCTAATGAGATTCTTAAAGTTCACATGCTGGTTCTGTAAGTGATTTCTGGTAACTTTCTTGAACTTACTTGATTTTTTTTTTCTTCATGTTTGTTTTTGTGGTGTGTGTGTGTGTGTGTGTGTGTGTGTGTGTGTGTGTAGGTGGATGTCAGAAGACAGGTTGTGGGAATTGATTCTCTTCTACTATGTGGATCCCAGGTTGCCAGATGTGGCAGCAAGTGCCATTTACCCACAGATCTATCTTGTAGGCTCATGATGAACATATTTTTAATGGCTAAGAAGACTTTTTTTTCCTTTTTGTTTTTAATACAACGTCTCAGTCTATGGCTAGCATGAGCTATGGTTCAGCCTTTCAAGTGCTAGATTTAGAATTACGAACCACCACATCAGCTCTTTGCTTGCTTTTGATAGTAGAGAGGTGCATTTTAGTGCAGAACGGGCTACCTTAGTCACCCAGACATGAGCGAAGAAGAAAATAAAGAATGGGGCTGAGCAACACAGCCGCCTTTGCTAAGAGTGCTGCCATGCTAGGTAATTCTGAGGACCATACTGCGCTCTCTAGAGCTTTGTCTCAGCTGGCAGAGGTTGAGGAGAAGATAGACCAGTTACATCAAGAACAAGCTTTTGCTGACTTTTACATGTTCTCAGAACTTCTTAGTGACTACATTCGTCTCATTGCTGCAGTGAAAGGTGTGTTTGACCATCGGATGAAGTGCTGGCAGAAATGGGAAGATGCTCAAATTACCTTGCTCAAAAAACGTGAAACTGAGGCAAAAATGATGGTTGCTAACAAACCAGATAAAATTCAACAAGCTAAAAACGAGATAAGAGAGTGGGAGGCGAAAGTACAACAAGGAGAGAGAGATTTTGAGCAGATCTCTAAAACAATTCGAAAAGAAGTGGGAAGATTTGAGAAAGAACGAGTGAAAGATTTTAAAGCTGATATCATCAAGTACTTGGAATCATTAGTACAAACACAGCAACAGCTGATAAAGTACTGGGAGGCATTCCTACCTGAAGCCAAAGCCATTGCCTAGCTTACCCCTGTGAAGGAGACATTGGATTCCCCAGTGAGATCATCTAGAAACCATCTAAATAAACCACTCTATATTTTATGAAAAAAAAAAAAAAAAAAGGAATGGGGCTGAGGAGACACCTCAGCAGTTAAGAGCACTGGCTACTCTTCAGAGGACTGGGGCTTGATTCCCAGCACCCACATGACATCTCACAACCATCTGTAACTCCAGTTTCAGGGGATCCAATGCCCTCTTCTGGCCTCCTCGAGTTCCAGGCACACAGGTAGTACGCAGGTATACATACAGGCAAAACATGGGTACACATAAAAATGACTAGAATTTTAAAAACTGAAAGGAAGACTGCTTTCTGTCTCAACAGGGCTGTGTAGCAAGTGCATGAGGGGAGGAGGGCAAGTGAGATACCTCTGTTTTCTAAGGTCCTCCACGACCGTAGTTAGACAGAAAGCTGGCAGTACAGTGTGTTAACAGTCCAGGCACTGGACTCTGGCCTAGATGGATGGGGCAGTGACAGACCCTATGTTAAAAAGAAGGTGGACAGCATCCCAGAGAAAGGAACACCTGAGTTTGCTTTCTAGCCTCCCATGCTGTTATACGTGTGTATGAGTATACCCTTCAACACGGTCACGGACCCACATCCATATTCTGCACCCTACCATACACACACACACACACACACACACCCCACACCACAGAGCAAGAGAAAATGAATCCAGTTCTGGAGAGTCTATCAGGGGAAGAAAATCCTGACTTTGAGGCCAAATTATAGATCGTCGTGAAGCTAATCACCCCCCAGTGCTGCTTGGCTGTACGTTGTTTACAGGGCCATCGATCCGGTCACGGCCCTCTTCTCAACATGGCACATGTTTTCGTCTCCTCTCCTTTATTTCAGTTTTTATCCTGTTTCAACAAGACTGAATTCCCCTTGACTCACTGAACACGTATATCTCGAAAGCGAAGGAAGAGCCTTTTGATATGTGTGCTGCACACCTTGAAGAAGGGCTTATGTCAGCTGGCAAGAAAACGGTCTTCCCTCCTCAAGGAAACAGACGCGAGAAACCAGACTTCGGCAGGGGGTTCAGATTCCATTCGTTTACTCATTACATATTTATCAGGTTGGATATTGTCTCTGTGCTCACAGCCAAATCCCCATTGACAAGCCTCCGTGCAGGACTTTCCAGGTTCCCTTTTGTTTCTTCTGCCCCAATATTAAAAGGTGAAGGTTTCAAACTAAAAATTGTATTGCTCCTGTCTGATACTTTTATTGTCAATATGCAGAGCTACTTTAAAATTTTTATCTTGCATCTAGTGACGTACTCAATTCCTACCAATGTTGGATAACTTGTATAAGTTTCTTCTCCATTGCTGTGAACCTGCCATTCAGGGCAGCTTACAGAGGGAGGCGTTTATTTGGGCTTCAGGCTGCAGAGGGATAAGTCCATTGCTGTCGTGGTGGGGCAGGGAAGCATGGCAGCAGGCAAGGGCAACAGTGGCAGCTGGGACAGCAGGCTGAGCGCTCCAATCTTAAACTACAAGCCAGGAGTACACGGGAAATGGGTCCCCCAGGCATGCGATGCTTCCTCCAGCAAGGCCACACTGCCAAGCCAAACACCACCACCAACTCAGGACCAAGTACTCAGACTTAGGGGACATTTATCATCCTAGCCTCTATACTTGCCACTTAGAAAATTCAAGTAGTCACGTTTTGAAACGTACTGATTTCTTAAAAAAAAAAAAAAAAAAAAAGACACTGTTTGGGTATCCTGGTGCATGTCTTTAATTCCATCACCTGGGACGCTGAGGCAGGTGGATCTCTGTGAGTTTGAGGCTAGCCTGGTCTACATATAGCAAATTCCAGTCCAGCCAGGGCTGCATGGTAGCTCTGCTGTATTAGAGGATGACAGTTAGGATTCCAGCACCTGTATCAGGCAGCTCAAAACACACACACCCGCACACACACACGCGTGCACGCACACACACACACACACACACACACACACACACCATTTTATTGCATTGGCCTGGACATATGAAGTTCTTAGATGAGGTCATTCTTGTCATGTCCTTGACGGGGGCACTGGGTGTTTCTTCATTAGCTTTATTTGCTACTGAGTTGGTTTCTCATTGAGTTGAGAAGTTTTCTACTTGTATTTCTTTCTTTCTTTATTTTATTTTATTTTTTTTTTCTTTTTCGAGACAGGGTTTCTCTGTGTAGCCCTGGCTGTCCTGGAGCTCACTTTGTAGACCAGGCTGGCCTCAAACTCAGAAATCTGCCTGCCTCTGCCTCCCGAGTGCTGGGATTAAAGGCGTGCGCCACCACACCCGGCTCTACTTGTATTTCTTAATTGCCAAATTATCTTAGGTGTATGGGTGTTTTGCCTGTTTGTCTGTCTGTGCACCAAGTGTGTTACTGATGCCAGTAGAGGGCAGAAGAGGGTGTTGGCTCCCCTGTTATTGGAGTTACAGACTGTTGTGAGCTGCCATGTGGGTGCTGGGAATTGAACTCTGATCCTCTTGGAAGGGCAGCAAGTGTTCTTATCCACTGAGCCATGTCTCCAGCCACCCCTAATTTAAGAAATACTAGGAAATGAATGTACTGGTTATGATAAAATGCACCATTTAGCATCTCTGGATGTTATTATATTTTTCTGCATTAATTAATTGATTATTTCCCCCCTTTTTCTGTTTTGAGACAGGGTTTTATTATTACCCTGGCTGGCCTAGCTAGAATTCTCTATGTAGACCTGGGTGGCCTTAAACTTATAGAAAGCCACCTGTCTTTGCCTTCTGAGTGCTGGGATTAAAGGCATGCATCACCATACTCAGCTGTTAGTTGATTTCTTGATATTGAACTATGCTTATATTTATACTTAGAATGCATTCTCTTTTGCTATGGATTTAGTTTGCTAATGGTTTAAATTTTTTTATTTTTAATAAGTTTGTGTATGTGGTGTGTGTGTGTATGTGTGTGTGTGTGTGTGAGAGAGAGAGAGAGAGAGAGAGAGAGACAGACAGACAGACAGACAGACAAACAGACAGACAGATAGACTGTGTGTACTAAGAATTGTGCCCAGGGCCTTGTGCTTGCTCAGTGCATGCTCTACCACCAAGGCACAACCAATATTTTCCTTTCCTCCCTCCCTCCCTCCCTCCCTCCCTCCCTCCCTCCCTCCCTCCCTCCCTCCCTCCCTCCCTCCCTCCTTTCCTCCCTCCCTCCCTCCCTCCCTCCCTCCCTCCCTCCCTCCCTCTCTCCTTTCTTTCTTCTCTCCACCCCCTAATGTTTCCTACGCTGTCCTGGAACTCAAATTCACAATTCTCCTGCCTCCGTGTCTCCACTGCTGGAATTAGAGGCACTCACTGCCATACCTAACTCTCTGCAGTTCTGGAGATCTCGGGCCTCCTGCACACTAGGCAAGGGCTGTCCTCTGACCTAGACCCCCAACCCTCTGTTTCGAGTAAGGCTTTATTCTGACTTATTTTCTTTAATGTGATGTGTTAGGTCCATAAGAGCCGTCTTCTCCATGGTATTGTGGAGCATCTGGGTGTGGCGTGTGGCATTTACTGGGCACTAAGGCTAGAGTTGGCATTTGCCCAGGCTGCTGGGACTGGAAAAGGTGTAAGATAAGGCTGGAGAGGGAGAACGCTGGAGACTGGCCTCTTGGACTTGGTCTTTGCAGCTTCCTGTTGTGCTCCGTGGCTGGCTAGGGCCTCCTCAGCTGAGGAAGTGTAAACTGAGTTGCCCTGCACTGGAGAGTTTAACAGCTATTCTAGAAATCCCTTCCTCTTTGTTTTCTCCAAGAAACCAGCCACTCCGCATCCACCACCCTTCCCTTTCCGGCCTCTGCTCTCAGCCACTGTGGCCCTCCCTGTATTTGCTATTTTCCCCAGGTGCTTTAAATAAAAAGAAAATCCTATCTCATCTCATAGCCAGCATTTCCCATGTGGTCAATATAGGTTCTTTCTTTGGACAAGGTCTTACCATGTAGCTCTTGCTGGCTTTGAATTTGCTAGGTAGACCAGATTGGCCTTGAATTCACAGAGATCTGCCTGCCTGCCTCTGCCTCCCCAATGCTGGGATTAAAGGTGTTCTCTGTCATGCCCAGCCCCATTTTGGTTTTGGTATTGCTATTTATGTTTGAATGTGTGTGCGTGCGTGCACACTCGAGTGTGATTGGATATGAGCTTGCTATGGCATTTGTGTGGAGATCAGAGGACATTTTGCTTTGAGGCAGGGGCTCTTGTTTCTGGTGTTGCCCTGTGCACTTGTATTCTAGGCTAGTTAGCTCAAGTACTTCTGGCAGGTTGTCCTAGATGCCTGCCACAGCATCCAGCCCTGTGCATGGATTTAGGCATCAGACACCCCAGATACAGAAGCAGAGGGTCTCTTTCATCTGGCTTTAGCACAGCGTCTGGACGCCAGGGCTTCGCTGCCTCAGTTGATTTGAGGGCTGTCTGCCATAGTAAGAAGAAATTCATTAGCAGAAACATTACTGTCTGCTGCTGACAGGAGAAGCACTTAGGTCGTTGAAGACAGATGGATGCTGTAAAATGCATTCTAAATCTTTGTCATTGGCGTGGCTGAGGACCGCAGAGAGGACGCACTGGATCTGTCATTCATTTTCCTTTTAGCTCAGATAGCCCGACAGAGCCTTAGACCCATGTATCACCATCCCTCCTCCTGTTTTCAGAGTCTTTCCATGGTCTTGGCTCTGACAGAACTTGGGGGCATCAGGGGGAGTGGGGGAGGGACCACTTTACTTCAGTGTGTTTCTGCATTTGTTTTCTGTGAGGCTTTGGGGTCAGAGGTAGTCTTTAAAGCTACCCAGTTGATAGGGGAAATGATAATGTTTTCATTTTGATACTGTGAGTTGTGTGTGGTGGCTTTTGGGAGTCTGAATGATTGCTGAAAACTTCAAGGCCAGCCTGAGCTACATGGTATATTACTACTGGCCATCTTGAGCTGTACACCTGTATTTGTTTCAGTTCTCTAGAGAAATATACTATTGGAATATATATATGTGTGTGTGTGTGTGTGTGTGTGTGTGTGTGTAATATTAAAAAGAGATTTATTAGAGTGCCTTACAGGCTGTAGCCCAGCTAGTCCAGTAATGGCCTCATCTTAGTTAGGGTTTCTATTGCTGTGAAGAGACACCATGACCATGGCAAGTCTTATAAAGGAAAATATATAATTGGGGTTGGCTTACAGTTTCAGAGGTTTAGTCCATTATCGCCATGATGGGAAGTATGGCATTATCTAGGCAAACATGGTGCTAGAGAAGGAGCTGAGAGTTCTACATCTGATTAGCAGGCAGCAGGAAAGAGAGCAACACTGAGTCTGGCTTGGACGTTTGAGATCACAAAGCTCGGGGCTGGAGAGATGGCTCAGTGGGTAAGGGCAATGACTGCTCTTCTGAAGGTCCTAAGTTCAAATCCCAGCAACCACGTGGTGGCTCACAACCACTTGAAATGAGATCTGACGCCCTCTTCTGGTGCTGTCTGGAGACAGCTACAGTGTACTTATGTATAATAATAAAAAATAAATCTTTGCTCTAGAGCAAGAGGGGCTGACCGGAGCGAGCAGAGGTCCTAAATAGATTTCCAACAACCACATGAAGGCTCACAACCATTTGTATAGCTACAGTGTACTCATATACATAAAAACAGATGAATATTAAAAAAAAAAAGAAATCACAAAGCTCTCAACCCCAGTGGCACACTTCCTTCAACAAGGCCACACCTACTCCA
Organism: Mus musculus; assembly: GCF_000001635.26. Lineage (NCBI taxonomy): Eukaryota > Metazoa > Chordata > Mammalia > Rodentia > Muridae > Mus > Mus musculus. The sequence goes on from NC_000070.6 coordinate 59,839,962, forward strand.
ATAAGCCACACCTCCTAATAGTGCTACTCCTATGAGCCGATAGTGTCATTTTCATTCAAACCACCAAGGGTTGTCTCCCAAAAGAAAGGCCACAAGACTGGTTGTCTCAGGTGGTCTTCGGTCTATATCAGAATCCCAGAGAAGTAGGTTCTAATATCAGCGAGGGAATGCCTCAGTCTCAGGATAGATAACTTGTCAGTGAGTGTGAGGTCATGCATAGCTTGTTCTTCCATGTCCTTTTATGGGGACTGCCTCTAGAAAGTGTGGTCCAGGTTTAGGGTGCGCTATCCAGCTGCAGATGATCCAGTTTAGGATGGGTCTTCCCATCCTAGATGATTCAGATGATCCCGAATAATCTCCAGCAGCTTGGGTTTCAGTTCATTCCGGATGTAGTCACGTTGACAACCGAGATCAGCCATCACAACTCCATACACATTAAATAAAATTAAAGCAAAACAAAATAAAACTAATATTTATGCCATTTACTAGTGAGGATAAACAATTGTTTTTTGACTTTATATAGCTGTTCATTTCTTGTGTTGGACTATCTCTCTGTGTGTGTGTTTTTCTTTTTCTTCTCTTTTGTACTTTTCTACTTCTTTTCTTCCTTTCTTTTTTTGGGGGGTGGGTGGGGCAGGGTTTCTCTGTGTAGCTCTGGCTGTCCTGGAACTTGCTTTGTAGACCAGGCTGGCCTCAAGCTCATGCCTGCCTCTGCTTCCTGTGTGCTGGTATGTATATGTGTGTTTCTATGCATGCCTATCACATGAACATATTTTCCAACCAGCATGCCATAGTCAGGACTCACTTGCTACCATTTGTTGCTACCCTACACCAGTTCCCCATTCCTAACCTCTCACCATTAAGAGAATATTTATGTACTTATTTAGACAAGACTTATCTATGTATCTCAGGTGGCATTGAACCCGTGATCCTCCTGCATCAGCCTTCCAAGTGCTGAAAATTTTCACATCCTAAATACATGAAAATTAATCTGAAGTCTTTCTTACGTGTTGTAATATGTAAGAACTAGTGAGACGAAAGCTTCAGTGTTCTTGTGTAACAGCGCAGTTATGGCCTGCTTGAGCTGTGAGGACAGACAGCATATGGTACAGACATGAGCATCTTTATTCTATGATTCTGAAAAATTTGTATCCCCCTGCCATAAGTTGTGATCAGACTTCTTAAGCAAATGGACATTTGTTTTTTTGCATTTGGAATTTGAGAACATTATTTGAGAAGGTCCTGATTATTTTATCCTTTTAAAAATATCTAACCAAATTCTCTATCGGTATTAATTGAATAATATATTATTGTTTCAGTACTTGAAGTTCCAGAGTTATCAATTAATATTAAAACTCAGATTTGTTCTGTTGATTTTGGGGCTGACAGGTCATCAAGTCATCAAGCTGACATACAAGGTTCTCTGGGGATGAGCATCCCTAACCCTGTGCGTCACCCTGAGCATCAGATGGACCACCCACAGTGGTGCCCAGCCACAGGGCTTACTTCTAAGTGCTGACACTGGTACGGTTCTTGGTCCACAGAGGATTGATGATGGCTAAATGGAGCCACTTGTTAATGGCTTATGGACTGTCTGGAGCTGGCCAGCTCTAAAAGTCTCTTGAGCAGCAGTTGGACTTGATTTATTCCTTGGACACTGGTGGAGCAGGAATTTTGTTGTTCTAAGAAACACATATGGAGGCTGATTGTGTTTGGGGACTTCCCTACATGCCACTCCTGGATAAAAGTGAAGGTGGAGTCAGAATATTTTATGTAGTTGGTACTGTTTAGTGTTATCTCTGGAATGTGAGAGGTAGGTGGTGAGTGCTCTGGGGTCCTGGGTCCAGTTCTATGTCCCTCTGCCCGTCACTGGTGTGTGACTTAGGCCCATCTTCTAAGCTCCTTAGTCCATATTCTATTCTATCAGTAGTCACATAGAGATAATGAACTCTCTTCACTGCTTCCAAGTTATTCTAAAGGATAATGAGGCCGGATGCATTACAGGGCCTTGGCCTTTGCTGAACAGTTATTTTGGCAGCCCTTCCCTAAGGATGGAGTGTGTGGAGATTACATAGGGTTGTTGATTTGGGCTGTATGTGGTTTTGCCTGAAGGACAGCATTGCTTACTGTGTAACTTACTGTGTTAGAAATATAGGTTCCCTCTGGTTTGGTCTGTTGTTCCCCCTACCTGGAAAGCATTCAAGAGAACATTCAAGTCTTTGTCCTCACCCTGTCTCCATTGTTATGCTCCATAGCATATGCTAACTTCTAATGAGAATAAATGACGGAGTGGTGGAGGGATTCTAACCACTGATCTTAGCATTGAGAATCCCTCATTTGTCTTCTCCTGGCATCTTCAGGGAGGTGTGGTGCCTGCCTACTGCCCACTGTTGCTGGTACTGACCCTCCTTTGTTCTGCGTTTTTTTTTTTTCTGAAAAGCTTAGGCACGGCCACCACTTTCCTGCTTCAAAGCTTAGCATCCTTTGCTGAGCACTGCTCTAAAGCTTCCTTACGATGTTTGAGGCTGCAGCTCATCTCCTTTCTAGGCTGTGTTTCTTGTCATTCCCCCCACAGCTTCACACCTACCCAAGGTCTGGTTTCCATCCAGAAGTTTCCAACTTTCTTCACAGGTCTACCTCTTTTTCACTGAAGGGCACTTCCCTGATTCTGGAGTGTGTGTGCCCACATTCTCAGTATCCCCGTGTGACCTGCCTGCTGAGCAGGGTGGACTCACCATCTTCCAGCCAGAGTGGCTGAGTCTGAGGGGCTCACCTGGGGCCTGACAGCCAGCTGGAATCTCAGTCCTGGCCTTCTGCCATCCTGTTGAAGAATCAAGTCAAAGTTATCCTGACTTGTCCTCCAAGAGAACGACTGCTGTCCCTCCCTGCTCTTGGCTATAGGTTTTCCTTTATTTGTGCATTTATTGTAGCATATCAAATTGCCATGTTCCATGCTGCAGCCTGCAGGAGAGTCCTTCAGTAACTCCCCTCAGCCTGCTTGCTTCCCCAGAACTGCACCTGGCAGTCATCAAGAATGCTGTTTGGATTAAATACATGCACTAATAAATTCTGCTTTTTCATATCCTCTCAGCTGTGGTTTAGGGGCTACAGCACCTGTCAGTTACAGCACTTAAGATCCCATGTGTTGGAAAACACCTGTATTTTGGTCTATAGCATAAACAGGGAGTGATAATTATTTTGTTTCTCTGACATCTCAGAGACATAATCAGGTATTTTATCACTAGAGGAAAGGTGCTTAACACATGTTTAATTATATTTTAGGAAAGTAACCTTTTAGCTAAATTTTGTCCAACAGCAGCTGTACCTGGGAGAGGCTTTGAGGAAAGCGAGCTCCTGCAATCTGTTAGCCTTTCTCTACAACAGCATTAACCAATAATAATCCTAGTCTTCAATTGGGACGGCTGGTATTTTCCTCCATCATGTGAAATGTGAAATAGAAGCATCTTCAGCAGGTGTGGTGGTACACACCTGTGATCTCAGCACCCAGGGGGCTGGGCCTGGGCTGCCTCGAGAGACCCTGGCAAAACCAAAAGAACAAAAAGAGGCAGTGGTAGGTTTAGAAATCCTGTTACTGATCTCCTGTGTATTGGCCTCAGGACAAGTCTGCAGGTCTCTTCCTAGGTGCCATTTTGTTATTTTGTTTCCAACTTGGTTACAACACATGGTTTCTAGACACAGTGTAAGGTTTTGGCCTCATTCTTTCCTTGGGCTTCTTCTTTACCTAACTGCCTCTCTGTCATCTGTTGTCAAGTGAGGATTCAGATAACTGGCCCTTCTTTGCAGAGCCCTTCTCGGCAGCTTAGCTCAGATGGCCTTACAAAGAGGATGGGACTGACCAGTGAAGCCCTGTGTCTCTTTACAACAGGAATATGTTCTGAGGAACATGTTTCTAGAAGATTTCCTCATTGTGTGAACACGGTGTGGACTTCCAAACCTAAGTGGTGGTGGAGCTTGCTGTACCCTTTGACTGTGTGGAATACAGCAGAGTATAGGCTGCCCAGTGAGTGGTACGACATGTTACGGTGTTGAATTCTGTAGGCAGTTGTAACACAGAGAAATTTGTGCAGTTGAATAATTTATACACTAGCAAAAGGACAGTGAAAACATGATGCTAATGAGACAAAATAGCAACAGGCTATATACAGCACAATTTTTGTGGAACGGCGGGGCTTCTGTTCCCTAGAGTAATGCAGCCCTGTGCACGAGCTCTGCACTTAGGCTGCAACACATGGATGCAGTTTTAAATTTGATGACAGCTCATCTTACTGTAATAAACTTAAAAAAAACTTTTTGATGTCAAAAAATTCCAAACCCCATAGCTTAGAACACAAACCTCCCTTTTTTCTTTTTCTTGCTGTTTCTTGCTTTGACAAGTCCCAGGGATTAAGCCCAGAGCCTCATGCATTCAGAGATCCTGTTTCTTCTCTTATTCCTTAATGTTCAAAAAGTAATTCTTATTAGTTTACTTTGTGTGTGTGGTGGTCAGAGGATAACTGGTAGGAGTCCAGGGGATTGAACTCGGGTTGTCAGGCTTGGCAGCAAGCACCTCCACCTGCTGAGCCATCTTGCAAGCCCATTCTTAATTTTTTCCTGTGACCAGACTCTTGGTGCAGTTTTCATTTCTTCTTCAGTGACTCAGTTAACCGTGGACATAAAGAGGAACCACCCTTCTCTGGACTGAGCCACATTGGCTGGGATCTGGAGCAGCCATGGACCAAGCAAATGGCTCTGCAGAGACATCCACGTGGACTTGGGGGTTGAAAATTCGTATTACAAAGGAATATAGGACGCTTCTAGCACAGGTGTCCAGGGCACCACGCCTCGAGGAATTCCTAAGATGTGGATTGGAATCTGGGTACTATTGCTGAGCCAACGCCTCAGAGCTGACACTGTTGGAGACAAAGGAATGATATGAACACTGACTGACCATAGGAAGCATGGCCCTCTGGGATAGGGTTACAGGCTTCCTTCCAGTTCAGCCTTGTGTTAATTTTCAGTTTTGGTTGTGGGTTTGAAGGCCTCCCACTGCCACAGCTGGAGGGTGAGTTTGTCACAAACCCTGAGCACGAGAGAGCTCTGCCAGAAGGTGGTTTGAGTAGTGTCCAGAGGAAGGAGGGCGTGCTTCCGTTCCCTTCTTAGATCAGAAAGGCAGTTTCAACTCGGTGGCCCTTTCTTTTCCCACAGACGGTTTTAAGATCGACCACAGAAATTATATCTCTCCCAAGGAGGGACATACGTGTCAAATGGCACAATTTGGCACATAAATTTTGTCCCTGAGAGGCTCACAAATTCCAGAGTCTGTGTCTGATAAAAAGGACACTTTCAGTCTTCCTGAAAATGTGGGGGGATTTAAAGCACATTTAGAGATGAGAGCGGGGAAGGCTGTTGTCATCGTAACATCTGATACTTGCCATTGGTCTGTGAGTCTGTCCTGTCCTGTTCCTTGCCTGAGTGGCTTTTGCCCTCAAGAGAGTTTGGTCTGGGGTAATGATTTACCCATATTTGATCACATAGAACAGACTAGTATTTTGTTTCTTCTACACTCTGGTTCTGACAACCAAGAAAGTTCTTTACTAACGTTTTTGACACATCTGAATTGTCTTATTTTGTGAGATGAATGAGTGGTGGTTACAAGGATGGTTTGGGAACTGGAGAGACGGCTCAGTGGTTAAGAGCACTTGCTGCTCTTGCAGATGACTACGCTGTATTGCCAGCACCCGCATGGCTGCTCCCTGTAGCTCTATTTCTAGGGGATTTAATGCCTTCTTCTGGCCCCCAACCCCGGTAGGTTACCAATGACAGACCAAAGTAATGATTCTGTCTAACTAGCTTAGTGGACGAGTGGGTTTATTTGGGCTTACTAAATAGGATGCAGGTGACCCCACACAGCTATTGTGATGGTTTGAATATGTTTGGCCATGGGAAGTGGCACTATTAGGAGGTATGGCCTTGTTGGAGGAAGTGAGTTACTGTGGGGGTGGGCTTTGAGGTCCTATGCTCAAGTTCTGCCCAGTGCAGAAGAGAGCCCCATCATGGCTGCCTGCTGAAGAATCTCCTGTCTGCCCTTGGATCAAGATCTAGAACTCTTGAGTTCCTTCTCCAGAACAAAGTCTGCCTGCAGGATGCCATGCTTCCTGCCATGATGGCAATGGACTGAACCTCTGAAACTGTAAGCCAGCTCCAATTAAATGTTTGCCTTTATAAGAGTTGCATTGGTCATGGTGTCTCTTCACAGAAATAAACCCTAAGACAGGTATGTATCACTAAAGTCTCATCCCTGCCTGGGTGAGACTTCCCTTCACTCCTTCTCCTTAGCTGTATAGATGGAGCATGCCTTTATTTATCTTCTCTGTTCTATCTGACAGGTATGTCCCACATGTATCCCACGGGCTGCATATGCCCCAGGAGAGCTGTGAGTGGGGCCCAGTACAAATCGGAACTTACTTTATGTATGACGTCTTGTAACTTGATTGATGCTTCTTGAGCATGAACTGTGTGTGTGACAACTTTGTGTTGCAATATCAGAAGATGGGACACTTGCCTGAGCTGCTCCTAGGTCATAACACAGGTAGAGACAGAAATTAAATATGGCCAGGAGGAAGGGGTGCTGGAGGGAGTGGCCCTAATCTCAGGTGAGGGTCTGATGATCCTCTGCTCCCTGGGACGCATCAGTAGACTCATCGTCTGCTAAGATGCTGATGGCTGTTGTGCTTGAAGGACAAGGTGGTGTGGGACAGCCATGCGTGAGACCTAGACTCTTTAGATGTTGTTGAATGGCCTGTCACTTCAGAGTCTTTTCCTTTTAATGTAGAACAACCAGATTTGATGACGATTGGCAGGTTCTGTGCCCCGTGGCCTTGTGTGATGTGTGTGCAGAAATGCCAGTGGAAGAATGAACATTTTGCTCAATTGTGGTTTTTTGGCTGGCAGGATCCTGAGAGCAGGCTAGAGATGGGCATAAAAGAGAGCTGGTCTTAGGGAGAGTTGTGTTTTTAGTTGTGTTAGGACAGCTTAGTCTGTCTTCTTAGAAAGCTGTGTACTTGACTTTGAAGTCTGCCAAGTAGTATGTGCATGCATTGACCAAACACAATACCCATGAAAAGTGAGCTAAGAAAGAAGGGTTACTTTAGGCTCACTGTGATGGGAAGGCAGGGGCAGGGGCAGGGGTGGCTGGTCACATTGCATCTGTGCTCAGGAGACAGAGAGATGAACACTGCTGCCCAGCTCCCATTCTCCTTTTGATTCAGGGCAGGGCCCCTGTCCATATGATGTGCTGCCCTCATAGAGAGCGGGCTTTCCACTTCATTTAGCCTAGAAACTCCTGTACAGACAACACCCAAATTCCCACCTCCATGGTGATTCTAAATCCTGTCAGAGTGACAGTGAGGCTCATCCCTTAACACCTGCAATCGCCATCTTCTTGCTGTGGGCCTTCGTTCTTCGTTTAGGGAGGAGCTTTTAGGAATGCCTCTCCTCCTTTAGTGCAGGTGACTCTTTGGCCTGGAATGGCCACACTGCTCTCCCCTGGCCTTGCTTTTCTGTTTGGCAAGTGTCCTCATTCTTCTTAAGCTGTCCTAGCACCCTTTGCTCTCGTTCTTCAAGGCAAGGAGTACTGTCACAACCAGTTTTGCTTTGTGTCATCATTAGCGGTTTTGGCATTCCTACTGAGTGGTTTAAACACAGATGGTCTTGGCCCTGTGTTTTGGTAGCCCGGTATCGTCACTTTGGCTGACATCACTTAAATGCTCAGTCTGTTGTTGTAATAGCGGTGCCTCTTTAGAAGGCATCCATAGGAACTATGTGTAAATCCATCAACTAGGCAAATCCTTGTTTCTAAGGATGTCTGGAGCAGGGACTACAGTCTGGAGATCATGGAAACCTGGCCAAAGACTATGGACTGGGGTTTTGATTCTGAAATTCCTTTGAAGGTGTTCTTTTTGTACTGTGCTGATGGATGCATTTTAAAGGGTAGGGTTACTCATAGGAAAGCCAGGGAAACATATTCTGTTTCTAAAAGGCTTTATCAGCCTATCAGTGTGGAAACAGGTGGTCTGTGCGCGCACATACAAGGAAGAGTCTTTGTCACATAGGAAATGGATCAAAATCCAGAGAAGGAAAGTATAAACCTGTTCCCAGACAGTACCACCTTGCACACCGGGCTGAGGGGCCTCAGGACTTGGTGGATGGGTGCAAATGGCCGTGGAGGTTTTGGAGATTATTTGCGATGGGGTTTCTAGGGCAGTGGTGGGGAAAACAGAACCTTTTACACTAGTAAGAGTAAGTGACGTTCAAGAGCTTATACAAGCTAGTTAAGACATACGTGAATAACTCCAGGGTTGAAAAGGATAATGTCTTAAAAATTATCCAGTGTTGTATGACCATTTCCTCTCTGCAGTTTAGAAAATTACAGAGACATTTTATAATTATATGCACTTGCCAGCTTTACTGAAATAATAAACAACTCCCAAAGCCCAAAGCTTGCAACAGACATTAATTTCAGGTCATGTTGTGTTTTCTGGCTGTGAGTCAGCTGTACTCGCTCTTCCCAAATCTTACATTTCTGAAGGAACAGTCCCTTTTGGGGACAAGGTAGGCAGAGAAAAAAACAAGAGACTGTGGGAGACACAAGAATTCCTAACAGTCAGCTTAGATTTGGCCTATGCTACAATCATTCATTTCCCATTGACTAGATCAAGTCACATGACCTAACCCAAAGCCAGTGGTCTAGAGTGTTTTCCTGTAAGAAGCCACTTGGAAACAATAAGAACATGTGATCCTCTCATGGGAAGAGGGGCCAGTCACTTGGGGTGTCCTCAGGAAGAACAGCCAGTGCCCTTAACCACTTAATCAGCTTTTTAAAAAATTAAAAAGAATTATTTATTTACTTTTTGTGTATGAATATCTTGTTTGCATGCATGCCTATTTGGTACCCTAGAACTGGAGTTACAGATGGTTTGGGTCTACCACGTGGGTGCTGGCAATTGAACCAGGGTCCTCTGCAAGAGCGGCAGTGGGCCTTAACCACTGAGCCATCTCTCTGGTCCTTTGACATATTGTTTTTATTTTTTTAAAGATTTATTTATTTTTTATTTATATGAACACACTGCAGCTGTCTTCAGACACACACTAGAAGAGGGCATCAGATCCCATTACTGATGGTTGTGAGCCACCATGTGATTACTGGAAATTGAACTCAGGACCTCTGGAAGAGCAGTCAGTGCTCTTAACCACTAAGCCATCTCTCCAGCCACGACATATTCATTTTTAAAAGTTTATTTAGCAAGGCGGTGGTGGCACATGCCTCTAATTCTAGTGCTTAGGAGGCAGAGGCAAGTGGATCTCTGAGTTTGAGGCCAGCCTTACCTACAGAGCAAGCTCCTGGACAGCCAAGTCTACACAAAGAAACTCTGTTTTGAAAAAACAAACAAACAAACAAACAACTAACACATAAGCCATAAGTTTTAAAATACGGTTTTAACTGTTACTTTATTGTTGGTATATACAATAATTTCCTTTTTTGTCATTTTGGTAGCAGATTAGTGGTTAACCCTCATAAAGTGACTTGGGAGGTTTTCCATGGTTCTATGTGTGCCTTGGAATACTTGACTAAGGCAGGCTTTGGGCTCCCTGGGGCTCAGCTGCAAACCTACTGGCCTAGGTGGTCGTTGTTTTCGGCCATGGGTCTGTCCTTTCTGTCACTGCCCAACTGTGGCTTTCTGGACTTAGAGTATAGTAACTTGTAATATACATATAACTTGTAATCATATAGAGAAATAAGATCTAAATAGTTATATTTTTCTTTCTATATTGGACAGGCCTTGTAAGTTTTACTATGTCTAGTCCATCTTCTAAAATAATCAGAGTTTGTCCCTTTTTCTTGTTTTCAGTATACATTTTAAGCTTTCTCACTTTTAACAAAACGAGAGCATGGAGTAGATGTGACTGGATGTGTTCATGCTGTGGGCTAAAGCCATCTCCTGCATGTCTCTCGCTGCTGTGTGAACTCTCTCCTGGGTGTGTTTTCTTGGGTTAAGTTGATGAGGTAATGCAGGCTTAAGGTTTCTTTTTTCTTTTTAGTTTGTTTACTCATGGCTGATGTGGTTATAACACATGTCTGCTATTGGCCTTGCGTTAGAACAGGTGAATTGGACTGGCTGTTTCTGCTTGATGTTGCTAGAACTATCGTCTTGAGTTTTTTACTTGTAATCACTCGAACAGGACAAGGGTGAGGGGAAGGAAGGCTGGGTCCTGGCGTTCCTGTAGAGGAAAGTTGGCTTGGCTCATCCTAGGGTCTGGGTTCCAGTGGCCTGATCTCCATGGCAGAGCCCACCCCTCTGTGTTTTCAGCTGTGTCTGTTTTGTGTCTGTGAACATGTCTAGAGTTGTCTGCCTGGGTTCATCTGCCCTCAATAATGCACCAAAAACCTTGTGGGCAGGGTGCCCCCTGCTGGTGGTCCTCTGTTATGCTTTGTTCTTGTGCACCTCAGCCAGAAAACTTTCTTTGTCTCATTGTCTTACCTACCCCAACCCCACAACTGCATTTTCAAATTAGGGTGCACATGACAGGGTTGTTTGTGAGCCTCAGTGACAGTAAATAGCCTCAAAAACTGTTAAAGGTGCCTTGTGGTTCCCACTTCAGCTGTGTCCCACTTGTGTCTGGTAGAACATTTTAGAGAGTCTGGCACTTGGGTGACCCTCTCCTGATTTCCAGAGTCATACTGCTTTTCCTATCACCTTTTACCCAGTTCTTTTTGTTGCCTATTCTTTAGATTCTAAGTTAGCGTCTGAGGGTAGGATGGAGAGGAGTAAGCTGCTGTGGGTAACTTACTGAGATGGTCTAGAAGTCTATATTTATAATTGTTGTCTGTCTGTTTGTCTGTCTGTCTATTTTTTTCCTTCCTTCCTTCCTTCCTTCCACCTACCTATTTATTCTTTAAGCCTAGCTTTGCTCTATAATGCAAACTGGCCTTAAACTTGTAGCCCCCTGCCTCTGCCCCCTCAGTGCTGGGTTTACAGGCACCGTCCTCTCTGCCCAGCTTTTATAACAAGTGTGCAACATTTTGTCTTGCTGCTGTAAACACCATGGGTCCTGGTTATTTTCCAGGTTTCATGGTGTTTGCCGTTCTGTTCTGAGTATCTTTGACAAGCAGCTTTTGAGGTTTTTCCTTTTGAGTTGACTCTCCCTAGTGAGTTTAAGTTGAGGTTCACAGCAGAATCATCTGTTTGATCTGTGTAGGACATTCTTTCTTTAGGTGTCCACTGTGCATGTGAATTAGGGCACACAAGGCAGGTACAGGCTGTGTACAGAGTGCTGTCCTTCTCTGCTGTGGGTTGCTGTGAGCTGCTTTGCCAGGCTTTTCTGAAGTGGAGTCATCACATTCTCCAGATTTTCCCAGTGGTGTCATTAGAGAAGCTGGGTTATTTTAGCATGCCTTGTGTTTCACTGCATCCGTATTGGTTCCCGGTAGATGTCATTCTGCCTTTGTAAACCTGTTAACGTAATGAAGAATCCCACCAGAGATTTCTGTTAATTATCTTGCTAACAGATGGCCATAACAGATCTTGAAACTGAAAATCTTTGAACCAGAGGAGTTTGTAAAGCAATGAAGTTCTCTCTGTGTCTTCCTTGGATATGGGGTGATGGGCAGGGGACGGAGGAAGGAATGTTCTTACAGGCGAGAGTTGACATTTTACAGCAGTGAGTATTTTTTTTTTTTCATCAGCAAGCAGTTACCATAGTTCACAAGAATTATTCTAGATAGGCGTTTGCATGATAAAACCAGCAAGAAAATGAATTTGAGGTACCAGCTATGTCTCTACTGTGATTTTTTTTTCTTTTCAGTAACATTGGTGTGCCCATGGTAAACCCTACACCACAGCTTATAATGAAATGTAAAGGTACTTAACAGACAAATCATTATTATTATTTTTTTAAACTGAACAGTGACATGCATCTTGCCATGCTCTCACAGTTCACACACACTCCTCTGGTACTGCCCTGTAAATGTGATTTTGCTGGTATTTCCTCAGATGAAGTGATGAGAGGAGAGCCATACTTGAGCTTTATGAATACATGGCTTGGGTTGAGCCCAGAACGTTTTTATCTAACTATCCCTAGGCCTAGAAGCTTCTAGCCTCTATACAATCTAAACTTCTGCAAGCCTGGACCTTGAAGGCTTCCCCTTCCAGCCTCTGTCTGCTATCGTAGGCCTAGAATGTTTCAGCCTCTGAGACTTACACTGAATAAACTCACCCTTTCTAGCTCTTTCTGAACTCTGGATGGCTGGTCAACTCAGCTATTCTGACTCAAACTCCTCTCCAAGCTGACTGATTCAAAGGCTTCTCTTGACTTCTGACTGAATTGCTCTGCTTGAAAAGACTTGCCTCTGAACTCCATGTGCTGAATTCAACTGCACTCAACTGAACTTCTGTACTTTCCTCTCTCCCTCACTACTTTTAAGTAGCATCTCTTTCTTGTCTGTTCTTGTGTGAGTTGGGTGTATCCTATCTCTGATAAATTCTGTCAAATCTTTCTCTGATTCATCACTTTGTCTGCTCCTCAAGTAGTTGTCATTGTTTGGGATTAAAGGTGTGTACTAAGAGTGTGTCTCTATTGCATTCAGAGGGATCAAGGGTATGTGTTCCAGCCAGAGGGATTAAAGGTGTGCAGCTGTCTGCATTCCAGCCAATTCATAGCTTTGGATGTGATCTCTTGCCAGAGCTGCCATGTTGTTGGATTAAAATTCTTCTGCGCTCCCATATACTGACCCCCTCAGTGCTGCTGTACCCTTATTGCAAATAGGAGAGCTTAAGGTACAGTGTCCCTGCTAGTGGAGGCAAGCTTTTAACATGGCCAGTGTGGCTCAGGTTACCCTTGGAGGTATTCTCAGTTCCCAGGTGTCTATCTGGTACCTTCTGTTGTTCTAAGACTCATTCATCTCTACTTTTCGAGTCCCCCCCCCCCCCCCCAGTACAGCATAGTCTCTGCTTTCATGGAATTCACAGATGAGTAGAGAGTCAGACAGTCAAATCAGTGAATATGCAATAAAGTTCAAATAATGATAATCCTGTGGGAAACAAAGCTGGAGAAGGAGTTGAAGAGTGATGAAAGGATACAGGGTTACTTTTATATTTTACTGGACTGAGATGACCTCTTAAGTGGGTAGCTTCCAGCAGCAGCCTGGATGAAGAGGGTGGGTAGCCACATCAGGATCTGGGACTGGGACACACACTCGGACACACACACACTCGGACACACACACACACACACACACACACACACACACACACACAGAGCGAGCGAGAGAGAGAGAGAGAGAGAGAGAGAGAGAGAACATATAGTACAAAGGTCTGAGGTACAGTGAGCAGTGTCAGCCAGAAGGCCAGTGATTGAGAGTAGGAGGAACTCAGGGAGAGAAGTAGTGTGTGGAGGAGGGGAGGGGGCGGGTCAGTAATGCCTGCTCTATGGAAGTGAGTTTAGACTTGTGTAATGGGATGGTTTTGAGAATTTAAAGCATGGAAGCGACATATTTGGATTTATATATTTTTAAAACCTTTTTTTAAAAAGCCACGATCTCATTATGTAGTAGTCTTGGCTGTCCTGGAGCTTGCTGTATTTACTTATTTATTTTTGATTCTATACCTATGTATTGTGTCAGTGTATGAGCTTGTGCACATGAGTGCAGGTGTCTGAAGATGCCCTTTTTTTTTTTAAAGATTTATTATTTTTATGTAAGTACACTGTAACTAACTTCAGACACACCAAAGAGGGTGTCAGATCTCATTATGGATGGTTGTGAGCCACCATGTGGTTGCTGGGAATTGAACGTAGGACCTTTGGAAGAGCAGTCAGTGCTCTTAACCACTGAGCCATCTCTCCAGCCCCTAAAGATGCCCTTTAGTGCTGGAGTCACAGACAGTCGTGAGCTACCCTATGTGGGTACCCTTTGCTAACAGCTGAGTCAGCTTTCTAGCCTTGGATTTAGTTTAGTTTTGTTTTGAAGCTCCCTAGCTGTGGTGTGGAGAACTGTGTCTGCATTCATGTTGGTTGTAGGTGGTGCTGCCAGCATGAGATGATGCCTATTCCACTGCTGAGCCCTCTGCTGAGCTGAGATGCCTGGACCCAACCCTTGCTCATCACCCCTAAGCTCTTCGTGTTTTCCTGTTGCTTTTGTTTCTCATGGGGCAGTGTGTTGAGAATCATTTTGTGATAAACTTATGACCCTGAAGAAAATGTTGGCTTTACCTGACCGGCTTTATGTTTACCTAGAAGGATCTATGAAGGAGAACGGAGAGGAGGAATAGGCTGGGAAAATTCCATGGAAAGGAACATGGGCTCACCGCCGGTACGCCAAACGCTAGGGCAGGCTAGGTCCTCTCTTCAGTGTGTGTCCTCATGGAGAGAGATCACGGCTGACTTGCTAACCTTGCAAGGCTGTCATGGGTGTGGTCAGAGTGATAGCCTCTCTATTCCAGAGACTTTGGGCACTGGAGGTTCCTCAGTCGTTCCCATGTGCCCACCTGCTGTGGGGAACACCCTGGAACGAGGAACTACACCCTGGCTAGGGAGTCCCAGGAGGGAAGGATCTGACCTGATTTGATTGCTTGACTCTCCCTATATTCAGGGCATTTCAGATTATATGTGGCTATTCCTAAAGGTTACTGGCTAAGGTCCCTAGGGCAAAGCCTAGGAAAGTTAGCATAGGGTCTTTGTAGACCAGGGAAAGAGATGGCAGGTAGATAATTACAGTAGCACAGCACACACACATGTACTCAGGCACACACAAGGAGAAGCCATTGTTGGATAGCTTATATACTTTGGATAAGTCGGGTGTATAAAAGATTTAAACAGATTTTTATGTGTGAATGCTTTGCTTGCTTGCAGATATGTATATGCACCACATGTATGTGTGGTGCTTGCAGATGCCATACAGAACTTTTTTAGATACTTTAGAACTAGAGTTATAGACAGTTATGAGCCACCAGGTGGGTGCTGGGAATTAAACCTTATTAGTCCTCTGCAAGAGCAGCAAGTGTTCTTAGCCACTGAGCCATCTCTTCAGCCCCTAGGTCAATGATTAATATTGATAGTTGCTCCAGTGCAGGTGCCTACCAAATATACACAGGAGTGGGTCAGGGAAGACTCAAGAAGAGAGAGCATCTCATATACTTGGAGACATCTATCTAAGATGAGGTAGATTTCAGAGACAGTATGTGACAACATGGTGGCTTCTGGAAGTGGCCCGGCTAGGTCAGTTTGAGCTGATTGTTTGGCCAAGGATTTTTATTTCTTTCATACTTTTGTGCAGTGGTTAGGCCTAGCGGATGGCCTCTCACGCTGCCCTGTGGTTGGAAGCATAGCTGAGACAGGAGCTGTCTTAGGGTTCTATTGCTGTGAAGAGACCATGACCAAGGCAACTCTTATAAAAGAAAACATTTAATTCGGGGCTGGCTGACAGTTTCTGAGGCTTAGTTCATTACCATCATGATGGCAAACATGGCAGTGTCCAGGCAGATGTGGTGCTAGAGGAGCTGAGAGTTCTATGTTGATCCAAAGGCAGCAAAGAGGAGACTGGATGTGTTTCACACTGGGAGTTACTTGAGCATTTAAAACCTCAACGCCCTGCCTCTACAGTGACACACTTCCTCTAACAAGGCCACACCTCCCACTGGTGCCACTCCTTATGACTAAGCATTCAAACACATGAATCTTGTGGGGGGTCATACCTATTCAAACCACCTCAGAAGCACAGTGTAGGGTTGGGAGTTTGTACCCATGAGTGTCATCTGTAAAGATGACACCACTTTAATAGTTATAGAAACTTATTTTTAAAAGACAGGTCTCTCTCTCTATTATATAGCCTTGGCTTCCTAGAACTCTTTCTATAGTCCAGCCTAGCCTTGAACTCTCAGAGAATCTACCTGCTTCAGCCTTTCAAGTGCTAAAGTTAAAGGCATTCACCACCATGCCCAGCAAACCTTTTATTTTTGACATTGCCTTAAGTGTCTGATTACATGATCTGTGGTTGGTGCAGATGGGAGCAAAGAAAAGAACGTTCTGTGTGCTCTGTCACCCACCTAGGAGGATGACATTTCTCTTCACCCCAGGCCATGCTTTCCTGTCTTGTCTTTTTCTTTGGGGTCTCCTCTGACCAACTGTAGCTCATGGATATGACTGCCAAGGTGACTTTTAGGGGACAGGTCACAGCAGCCTCCAGAGCACTTCCTTTACCCCACTCTATGATCTGGGTCACCAATGCCTTTCCATTGCTATCATGTCACTGTCTTGCCACATTCTTAGTCTTTGTCTTGCAGTGCTATCAGAGGTAACATTCAGGGCTCTTTCCAACTTCTTCTAGACAGGGCTCTGTTCCCTTGTTAAGTCCTAACAACAGGACCATTGGACTGGGCCTTTGTCTTAGTTAGGGTTTCTCTTGCTGGGAAGAGGTGACATGACCATAGCAACTCTTAATTAAATGTCTTAAGGAAATCATTTAATTGGTGCCGGTTTACAGTTCAGAGGTTTAGTCCAACATAGACATTGCAGGAAGCATGGTGGCATGCAGGCAGATGTGATGCTGGAGAGGTAGCTGAGAGTTTTGTATCCAATCAGCAGGCAGTAGGAAGAGACACTGGCTCAAGCATTTGAAATCCCAAAGCCCACCCCCAGTGACAGTTCCTGAATCAAGGCCACACCTCTTTATAGTTCACTCCCTCCCTGTGAGCCTATGGGAGCCATTTTCATTCAAACCACCATAGCCTTTTAAAAAATGTTATATTTGTAACAAATTCTTAACATGCAGTTTATTCAGGTAGCTTTACACCTTCATCCTAAGGGGAAAGAATGAAAGCTGTTGTTTTGTAAGTCTGTTGGCCTTCCTTTCTTCCTTTTTTCCTGCCTGCCTGTCCCACCCACCTTCTTCCCTCCTTCTATTCTACCCTCCTTCTATCACTCTCTGATATTTTTCTGTCTGAAAATCTCTTTGATCATTTTAAATCTGAATTTGTGAATTAAATACAAAAGAGGACAGATTGTATGATGGGCTAAGGTGCTGGTTATCAAGGTTTTGGAGACATCTGGGAAGGTGAACTTCAGTTGAGAAGATACCTTCATCAGATTGTCTGTGGCAGGTCTGTGGGGCACTGTATTGATTAATGATTAATGTGGGAAGGCCACACTCACTGTAAGAGGTGCCATCCTTGGGCAGGTGATCCTGGGGTGTTCTCAAAAAGCAGGCCGAGCACGCCATGGAGAACAAGTCAGTAAGCAGCGTCCCTCCATGGCCTCCGTTCCAGCTCCTGGTTGAGGTCTTCCTTTGACCTGTTCATTTGAGACACGTGGAGTGAACAGAAGCACTGGGGCTGTCAAAGTTGTTGTTGAGGTGTTTCTGCGGTGGCTGCGGCAGCTGTGGTTGGTGAGGTTCTCCATCCCTGTGGTCTAAGGATGCTCTTCTCTTCCTCCAGGATCTCATCTTGCCCAACGGTGGTACTCCAGCAGGCACTGCCAGCCCAGCTTCTTCATCTTCCCTTCTGAACAGACTTCAGCTTGATGATGACATTGATGGTGAAGCCAGAGATCTCTTTGTCACAGTTGATGATCCTAAGAAGCACGTCTGCACAATGGAGACCTACATCACATACAGGATCACCACCAAAGTAGGTCTTGTTTCAGAATGTCGGGGTTCAGACATGTGCTTTTGTGTTTGGTCAGTTGACACAGGCCAGGCTCATCTGGAGGAGGGATCTCCAATTAAGGAGATGCCTCTATAAGACTGCCTGTTGGTAAGTATGTGGAGCATTTTCTTAATTAATGATTGGCATAGTCTCAGCCCAGTATAGGTGGTGCCACCCCTGGGCAGGTGGTCCTGTGATGTATAAGGTAACAAACATGAGCCTCCAGAAGCAAGCCAGTAAGCAGCCTTCCTCCAAGGTTTCTGCATCAATTCCTGCCTCTAAGCTCCTATTGGGATGTGTATGCCAAATAGACCCTCTCCTTCCAAAGTTTGGTCCTGGTGTTTTATCACAGCCGTAGGAATCAGCCTAGAACAGTGTGAACTGAGATCCTCTTAGAACCTAGAGCAGTGCTCTTCATGAACTGGGGTCCTCCCAGAACCGCAGTGCCCTTTGTGGACTGAGACCCTCCCTCTGCCTGTGCTTCGTCTCCTCTGGTTACTCTTACTATAGTTATGGGATAGAATGATTATATTAAAAGCTAAAAGGATTATATACTTTTTTATTCTTAAAATGAGGAGAAGTTATGGCTGAAGTAGTTTAAATTAAACATTTAATCCCCATGATACCTCTGTGTCATATGCCAGTTTTGCTTAATGTGTCCATTTCACAATATGCATGGCCTTATATCCACTTAAATCTGTAGTGAGACCCTGGTTGTAATTTGGCCTAAATGTAGTTAAAGACAGAAGGGGCCTGAACCTAAGCCTTGTGACGGCCTGCCATGCCTTCTACCAGACAGACAGGGGACAGTTTTCACAGCAATCCTAAAAGGCTTTTGTTAGTTAGAATTTTATAGGTGAGGAAACTGAATAACTTGTATGGGGCTACAAAATTGTTAAGTATGTTTCTAACATGAAACTTTAAGACTACAGTGTTCCCATTCTTTATATAATTTCCTTGTAAAAGAATACTTTAATTCTTACTCTTTGGCGGAAGGGTGGGGATAGATCCTAGCGCCTTATGCCTGCTGGGCAGATAAGCACTCCACCACTGAGCCCCATCCCTAGGCTGTGTTGTTTTTCATGCAGGGTTTCTTGACTGGCAGTATCCATCTTTTGGGATGAGCAACACTTTCTGTAGGATGTGTAGTGACACCCCTAGGCTCTGTCACTAGGTACTTGTAGCTGTTTCCAACTATCTCCAACTCCCTTTGTGACAATCAAATATATTCAGACACTGCCAGATATCTGCTGGGGATCAAGGTTGCTCCTTAATAGGAAATTGCTGATCTAAATCATCTCTATTACTAAGGAGAAAATTCTTACCATCACTTTGTATTTTATAATTTAAAAGTACTTTACAAAAAGCAAAAAGACAGGGAAGAGGGATGGGGACCTGGCAGAGTGGGGTGGGGCGGGGAGAACTTGGTAGGGTTAGGAGGGATTAAGAGGGAGGTAGCGAATGTGACCAGGATATGTGTGTGTGTGTGTGTGTGTGTGTGTGTACACATATGTATGTATGTATGTATGTAGTAAGTGCTTTAGTCAGGAAAGCATTCTTTTTCTGTTTTTCCTTTACCACAAATCACATACTGTGGAAAGAATTACAGATGTTTCATGAAGTTTTATGGGTGGTGTTAGTAGCTCAGATAAACTGCATCTCTCTTCTTCTTCTTCAGTCCTCAGCCTCTCACACCCCAGTTATATTGGGAATTGAACTTGGGGCTTCACTCATGCCAGGCAAGTGCAGTACCACTGAGCCATGTTCCTGGCCTCCTTTTTACTTCAATTAAGAAAATGGTTTATTAATGATTTTTTTTTGGGGGGGGGCTGGAGCAAGGTCTTGCTGTGTGTAGCCCAGGTTGACCTTGAACTCGTGATCCTCTAGGGTGACAGGGTGTGCCTCTATACCCAACAAACTTTTTTTTAATTGTAAAATTTTGGTAGGTTCTATACCTGTTTAAATTATTAGGAAAGATAAACAAAATGAAATATGTTCACATATTTCTTCATCTTTTATTGGATGGAAATACTGTGTTTTAAAATCACACAAATAGTTTAACTGGTTGTAAAACACAAACAAATACAGAGGCGCAAGCCTGGCCTCCCTGTTCTCCTCGGCTGACAATCTTCTCACCAGAAGCAGCCGTTGCTGCAGTGGTGTGCCTCCACTTCTTTCATTTACGGCACACACGTAGAGTACACACAGTGTGGGTTCCAGTGCGTGTGCGCTCTTGCTTTTCCTCCCACTGGACAGTGCTGCTGAGGCCCTTCTGCTCGCATCGTTATGCTTAGCTCACTCTCTGGGCCTCTGCCTGATTATGCAACGATTATACAAATGTCTTTTTAAAAAAAAATTTTTGGTGGACATTTAAACCATTCTCAGCTTTTTAAAGTCACCCCACCCCGTCTTTTCGCACCTGGCTCCCAAGCACAGGTCTGAGTGAGGGCCTGGGGTGATTTGCATAGCTCCAGGAATTCTTAGCATTTGTTACCTCTCCCTCGGGGTGAGGTTACTTTTCACCCTGCAGTCAGTAAAACACAAAACCTGCTTTTCTTGATTGGGTACATAAGCAAGCGGCCTGGTGGCAGGGTGACTGCCTTGCTGGCAAGCAGCCCTTATGCACCCTGACAGTTTTCTACACTGCTTGATTCCTGTACCCTGCAGTCCTATTCCTGGCCACACACAGTAAAGAGATCCTGCAGGGCTTACCCGACTCACTGGCTAATGCACCTGCTATCGCTCCCCCATCTCTCCTCTCCTTGCTCCATCCTAGCCTACCCCTCCCCTCTGCATTCTTATCTCTGTCCTTTCTCCTGGGGTTATTTGATTCCTTGTAACTGAGAAACTGCCATTTCCAAATTATATCCTGGTTTTCCACTGGGGTGAGCAGTCACTGCTGAGACCTTACGTTTTATTATCATGATAGGTAGTGACATCTGGGAATGAGAAAGAGGAGGATGAGGTCACAAGATCCTGCACTGGGACTTGCATTCTGCTGAGGACCTCAGACAGCTGGTGCAGGGCAGGCGGTGCTACAGGTTCAAGGCTCTGATTCCAGATCCTCTAAATGATGAGTGTGGTGGTGATTGATAAATGATCTCTCCACCAGTAAAATGGGCCAATTCAAGCCAGATTAAAAATATATAAATGCAGGTTTATTGGGAAGGTGTCCTGGGTGGGTGAGTTTGATGGCCCCAAGGAAGGAGACCAGGGAAGTCGCCATGGGGAAAGAGAGAGGAGAGAGTGAAGAGAACGTGTGCTTGCTCACAAAGAAGGAAGAAGGGGCTGGGAAGAGGATAGAGAAGAAGAGGAAGAGGAGGAGGAGGAAGAAAAGGAGGAAAAGGGAGAAAAGGAGGAGGAGGAAAAACCAAAATGTCTGAGTTATACAGCAAAGAGCCTCTGGAAGAAGGGCAGCCCAGCCCTTGGGCTAGAGAGTTCAGGGTTGGGGGCAGGGTATGCCAGGTAGGGACTGAAGGATGCTGGGAGAACCTGGAGGCTAGGTCTGCTTTGGTATGTAAAATATGCACCTCATCTGCTTGTTCTGGGGCCTGAAACCAACTGATGGTGGTGGTGGTAGTGGTGGTGGGGTTGGTGGTGGTGGTGAGAGACAGGGTCTCACTATGTAGCCCTGCCTGGTCTGGAACTCACAGAGATCTGCCCACCTCTGGCTCTTAAATACTGCGACTAAAGGTGTGTGTTATTATGCCCCTAATTCAGACTGTTTCTTTTTTTAATGTTTAACATTTTACTTTATATGTATGAGTGTTTTGCCTGCATGCATGTCTAGGTACCATCTGCATGTCTGGTGCCCTTTGGAGGCCAAAGCCAGCGTTGGATGCCCTGGTACTGGCGCTGCAGATGATCATGAGCTGCTGCGTGGGTGCTGAGGCGCAAACCTGGTCTTTGGAGTCATCCACCAGTCTTGTCCACTGAGCTACCTCTCTGGCCCCTCTAATTCAGATTCCTGACGACTGGTACAGAGCCATATTGCCTGAGCTGAAATTAGCTGAAGGCATTTTGTTATGGAGTGCTCCATCAAATCTCTACGGTTCTTGTCTTCCTCTGTGACCTGGAGGTCAGCACAGCCCCTTCTCAGGGCTGGAACCTCCTGGCTGTTTTCTCTTCAGCCTCTTAGAAAGTCACAACACA
Organism: Mus musculus; assembly: GCF_000001635.26. Taxonomy (NCBI): domain Eukaryota; kingdom Metazoa; phylum Chordata; class Mammalia; order Rodentia; family Muridae; genus Mus; species Mus musculus. Next base: position 59,861,807 of record NC_000070.6, read on the forward strand.
GTAACAGCTAATTAATTATTGGACACTTAACCACGTGTCTATCCATTTTGTGGTGGAAATTTCAATTTTTATTTTATGTACTTAATCTGTTGTAGAAAACAGAAAAGGAAAGTAAGCTAAAATAATACAATGCAAACATGCCCATAAACTCAGTCAGAAGTAACTGTGGGATGCCTCTGTTCTTTCATGAAAATGAGCATTTGTGTGCAGCCAGCTCATTACTGCACTGCAGATGCTGTTCTGTGCTAGCAAGTTCCAGGCAGCACGCTTGCTGTCATCTGAGACTAGAGTCCTGTTCTCTCCACGGGATCGTTGGTTTTGTGTGTGTGTGTGTGTGTGTGTGTGTGTGTGTGTGCAGCTGCTATCATGACTGTCACAACTATTCTTATTGTTAAAACGGAACTTCAATACAGTGACATGGATGTGATTGCTCAGTGACATGTGGCTACCATGCAGTGTGGCTGGAGTTTGAGTGCAGAGACCATTCTCTTAATAGCTGTGCTGTGCTGACATGATGGTTGGTGTGCACTGTCAGTTGGAGTGGAGCTGGAGTCACCTGGAGGCACAGCTGGGGTTGTGTCTGCTACTCAGTAATTTCCATCTCCTTTGCTTTGGCCAGTTTCTCATTGGAAGACTCAGTTGGCTAGAGCGATGTGGTTTGAGGAGTTTCCCTGGTACTGTTTGCAAATGAATGTGAATGGGAGGAAGGGGGAAAAGATGTGAGCAGCTAGCTTGGCAGTGAAGCAAGAACAGAGCATCAAGAAACAGCAGTACTGGTTGCTTCATATTGTTCTTCCTCCTATGGGGCTGCAAACCCCTTCAGCTCCTTGGTTCCATTTTCTAGCTCCTCATTGGGGACCCTGTGCTTAGTCCAATGGATGGCTGTGAGAATTCACTTCTGTATTTGTCAGGCACTGGCAGAACCTCTCAGGAGACAGCTATATCAGGCTCCTGTCAGCAAGCACTTGTTGGCATCCACAATAGTGTCTGGATTTGGGAACTGTATATGGGATGGATCCCCAGGTGGGACAGTCACTGGATGGCCTTTCCTTCAGTTTCTGCTCCAAACTTTGTCTTTGTATCTGCTCTCATGGGTATTTTGATCACCTTTCTAAGAAGGACTGAAGTATCCATACTGTGGTCTTCCTTCTTGAGCTTCATGTGGTCTGTGAATTGTATCTTGGGTATTCTGAACTTCTGGGCTAATATTCACTTATCAATGAGTGTGTGTTCTTTTGTGATTGGGTTGCATCACTCAGGATGATATTTTCTAGTTCCATCCATTTGCCTAAGAACTTCATGGATTCATTGTTTTTAATAGCTGAGTAGTAATCCATTGTGTAAATGTACCTCATTTTCTGTATCCATTCCTCTGTTGAGGGACATATGGGTTCTTTCCAGCTTCTGGTTATTATAAATAAGACTGCTATGAACATAGTGGAGCATGTGTCCTTATTACAAGTTGGAGCATCTTCTGGTTATATACCCAGGAGTGGTATAACTGGGTCCTCAGGTAGTACTATGTCCAATTTTCTGAGGAACCGCCAAACTGATTTCCAGAGTGGTTGTTACCAACTTGCAATCCCACCAGCACTGGAGGTATGTTCCTCTTAACCAACCAGTACCCCCAGAGCTCCCAGGGACGAAATCACCAACCAAAGAGTACACATGGAGAGACCCATGCCTCCAGCCACATATGTAGCAGAGGATGGCTTTATGGGACATCGATGAGAAGAGAAGCCCTTGGTCTTGTGAAGGCTCAGTGCCCCAGTGTATTTCAGGACAAGGAAGCAGGAGTGGATGGGTTAGTGAGCAGGGGAAGGGGCTGAGAATGGGGGGACAGTTTGGAGGGGAAATGAGGAAAGGGGATAAAGTTTGAAATGTAAATAAAGAAAATAATAATAATAAAAAAAGAAACAGCAGTAACTGCAAGAGTGTGCTTGAATGAGAGAGCTGTGTGTGTGTGAATGTGTGTGTGGGTGTAAGTGTGTTAGACAGAGCCTTGCTGACGTCATACTTGCTGTGTAGCCCAGGCTTGCTTAGAACTCTTCTGATCCTTCCTGCTTCTGCCTCCTGAGTGCTGGAATTAGAGCTGTGTATCACTGTGTCTGTAATATGCTTACGTGTTTTTATTTCTGAGGATGAAGGAGAATTAAGAGCAAGATGGACAGGGCTGGCGGGAAAGCAGATATGGGTGAAGAGTGGAGAGTAAGCCGGAGGAAGTGCAAGCTGTGCCCTGCGGATAAGCCTGTGGTTTGGCCTCCAAAAAGAGAAGCACACTTTCTCCATTGTCTGGAAAACGGAAGGGAAGCTTGTCTCGTGACAGGAAGGGAAGGGACTCTTTGCTTATAGCTGCAGTTTTATCTGGGGCAGAGTGAGAAGATCATCTGGCAGGAATACATGGGAGGTTTTGAAGCAGGACTTACAAGTTTTGAGGTGTCTACAGCTTTTTCCTAATTGATGATGGGACTGTTGAGATTGCGTGGTGCTGGGAGTGTTGGAGCTGCTTGGCAGTGTTAGGGACCCTGGTGTAGAGGTGTTGCTCTTTACCTGTTATTGCTACAGGCACAAGAGTTATCAGCCGATGGTCTTAGCTTTAGAGTTGTTGGCTAAATTATTTCAGTGTTTTGGCCAGTTTCATTAAACCCACCATAGATTCTTTTGGCATTGGAGACTGTTTTTGTACAATTTAAAAATTTAAAACATCTATTCAAAATCCTTGGGTGCCTGTAATATTGTCTGTAGGATAGAAGTCTGTAGGGCACTGGGTTTCCCAGAGCCATTTGCCATCTAGACTGGTGGAGGGGGACCTTTTGTGGTCTGTGGAGTCTAGGTCCAGGCTGTCTTGCTGGGTGTGGATTAGATTGTGGGCTGATGCTAATGTTTCCAGAGATGACTAAAGAGGTGCTCAGGTGAGCATACAGTCCCTCTGTGCTCGGTTACTGCCTCAGATCTGACTGGGGCTGCCCGCTGCCTGCGGTGATCTCTGATGGACACCATAGGTTCTAGACCCAGTGTGGAGGGACAGGGTAGAGGTCTTCGCTGATGATGATGACTTTCTGGTTCTTCCCCATCCCGTTCTGTGTACTGAGTTTCACAGAGGAAAGCTGGCAGTACTCATCCCTGGGGCTTGTTGAGCAGCACGCTTTATGAATACTTGACTCCGCTCCATGAAGTCAGCAGTGCTCGTGGCTGACTCTGCAGCGGAGTTGTGTTGCAAGCGTGCAGTGCTGGCTTCGCTCTTGGCTCTTCTTTGCTAGAATCCCCGTTCTTGTTTTCCTTGCATCTTTCCCACCTATTAATTTATGTCATTTGATTCTATGTGTCAGTATGATTTTCATAGAACGAGCTGTGGTAATAAAGTAAATTTTGAGTCTAAAAAGAATGAGCCTTTCTGTTTCATGATTATATTTACCCTGCGGTATCAGATAAATATCTCCTGTCCTGTGGTCCCTAATGGAGTATTGATGGGGCCGGAGAGATGGCTCAGTGGTTAAAAGCACTGACTGCTTTTCTAGAGACCTGGGTTCAATTCCTACACCACATGGCAACTTATAACCACCTCCAATTCCAGTTCCAAAAGATCTGATGCCATTTTCTGTCCTCTTTAGGGATCTAGTAAAGAAATATGCACAGACATACATGCAGCAGAACACCCATACACTGTATATGACTCAGTGGATAAAGTTTGCCATACATGGTAAGGATCAGAATTTGAGTCCTGGACCTCACGTAAAACTGGACATGGTAGCGCATCTGCAGTCCCAGTGCTCCTACTATGAGATGGAGTTTGAGGCAAGAGGATCCCCAGAAGTTGGAACAAGCAGTGCTCAGCACCAAGAGATCCTGTCTTGGTGAGCACCAGGGTGAGCACCTTTAATCACAACATTTGGGAGGCAGGTGAATCTCAAGTTCCAGGCCAGGCTGGTCTATAAAGTGAGAAGTCCCAGGCCAGCCAGTCAGGCCTACACAATGAAACCCTGTCTCAAAAAAAAAAAAAAAAAGTATTTTTTTTTAATCCAGCAATTTTATCCTTAGGAAATTATTTTAGTGGGACTAATGGATAGAAGCCTGCTGATGTTTACTCTAACATTGTTTATTGATTAAAAGATTAGAAACCATTTAAATAGCGGTTTGGTTTAATCATGTTATAACCTCTTAGTTGAATATTATGCATGTGTTAAGTGATTGTAATGATCTGGGCACAAAGGTGTTCCAGGTGTCTTAATGTGCTACAGAAACTGAATGAATATGTGTAGAAAAAGTGGAAGTTTATAAACTTAAATATTAATTTATTTCCTATTTAGAGGGACTGTATACATTTTTATATTTTTCAGTCATTATTTTTCTTGAAGTTTTAAAATAATCAAATATGCCGGGCAGTGGTGGTGCACACCTGTAATCCCAGTACTAGGGAGGCAGAGGCAGGAGGATCTCTGTGAGTTCGAGGCCAGTCTGGTCTACAGATTGAGTTCCAGGACAGCCAGGACTACACAGAGAAACCCTGTCTTGAAAACCTAAAACAAAGAAACAAACAAGTAAACAAATACAACCGGGACAGGCAGAGGGTGGAGCTGGATCGCCACGTATAGAAATGTGCGTAGCAAAGCACAGCGTCTGCCCTGCCTTTTGTAGTTACCACATACTGATCTATTTCACGGAGTAGACATGTTACATAAATGGTAGTTTATGGAATTGATTTGGTGAACATGAGAAACACGATTGATTTGATCATGGAATATTTAGGAAGGTGGAGGGAGAGGCCCTTTACCCATTCACAGTGAAACCAGGTTGCTTTCCTTTCTCACTGCAGACCAGTCCTCTTCTGGAGTCTCTGGGTGTTGGGAGGGGTCTTGAAAGTATCCCACTCAATGCTTCTAATGTTGGGGCTCAGGGCGGCTCTGTGTTTCCTAGGTACTTATGACTTGAGGGACTGGATGGGGAGCTGGTGCAATCCTTGAGGGTCAGCGTTCCCCTTCCGGTTCTGCTCAGACCAAGCGCACAGCTTTGTGGTGAACGACATCCTAACCTCAGAGCCTAGGCTGTCCACAGTCTTGGTCAGTGGGTGACTCTTCCTTAGGTATTTTAAAGATTTTTTGGACACCTCAGATTAAAACAGACTTTGGGCTTGAAAGAATAAACTTGTGAAATGTGGCTTAGATTGTTTTTGTTTTGTACTTTAGCTCATATTTGAGATCAGCAATTGCTGGTATCCTCCCAGGGATGAATGGTGTATCCAAGAAGAGATAGCAGTCCATAAGTAAAAATCATATTTTGGGGTAAATTAATTTTATTTAACGTTGGTTTATTATTAAAGTGGCATTATTATATTTCAGAGAACTTTAAAAAATTAGCATTAGGGTAGAGCATTAACATTTTCCACACACAATGGTGTTTTGTTATCTTTTTTCTAGATATTGCCTCATCTAGATCTAACATGTAGTATGCTATCAAGGTCATTGTTCTGGCAGAATATGGTAGTTGAAGCAAAATGTCTTCCTTCCTTCCTTCCTTCCTTCCTTCCTTCCTTCCTTCCTTCCTTCCTTCCTTCCTTCCTTCCTCCCTCCCTCCCTCCCTCCCTCCCTCCCTCCCTCCCTCCCTCCCTTCCTTCCCTTTTTCTTTTCCCTTTGTTTTTGTTTTTGTCTGACTATGTAGCCTTCCTGGCCTGGGACTCCCTATGTAGGCTAGCCAGGCTATCGTTGAACTCGCAGCTTTCCTTCACATCTGCCTTGAGTGCCTTAGACTGTGTGCCGAGGGAGCAGTGTTCTGTGGTCTCTGCTTGACTGGTCCCTTCAGCAAAGCTTGTCAGCATGTGCAACAGGGAAACACCATTCCTCCTCGCCGATTTGTGTTGGTTCAGCAGTATGTGAAATTACATTATTCAGGAGGGAAAAAAACCTACAACCCTTTCAGAGTTAAGCTGGAGGAAATTAATCAAATGTTCTAGACAATTCTGAAGAATAACTGAGTTTCATTTCCTGAGGGCAGGAAAAAACATCCCCCTCAAAAAAAAAAAAAAAAGAAAAAAAAGCAAAAAACCCAAAAACCCAAAAACCCAAGCCAAACCAAAGGTCTTATGTTTCCTAGCTCCTATTGATGGGTGGATGGATCGATTGGTTTTTAAGACAAAGGGTTTCTCTGTGTGGCCCTGGCTATCTTGGAAATTGCCTTTTAGACCAGGCTGGCCTTGAACTCAGAGATCTGTCAGCCTCTGCCCCCTGAGTACTGGGACTAAAGGCGAGCACCACTGTGTCAGGCTCCATCCTAGCTCCTTGACTGTGCAGCCTGCTGGTAAACTGCCATTCAGCTGTGCATGGGCGGAAGGAGGGGTGTCTTCGCCTTATTTGATTTCTGAAAGTGTGTGTCTCCTTCCCCTGGCCAGAAAACACTCCTCCTCACATGTGCACTCCCCTCTCTCTTCTTACTTGCAGAGCACACGGGTGGAGTTTGACTTGCCAGAATATTCTGTTCGTCGGCGATACCAGGATTTCGACTGGCTGAGGAACAAACTGGAAGAGTCGCAGCCCACTCATCTCATTCCCGTAGGTAGTAAGTCACTGCTGCTTGTTCTATCTTTTCCCGAGTTAGACCCACACGGGTAGTGCTCAGTTCTTAGCAGTGATGGGCTCACTCAGCATTTTATACTGAATGCACTCACCAAGAGTGCATGCAAGATAGAGGTGAAGTGTCTCACACTCTCAGCTTCTACTCTGCACTGCCAGCCTGCTAGGTAAGGTGGGCTGGATTTTTACTTTTTTCTTTCCTCCCATCCTCCTTTCTTTCTTTTTTTTTAAAATTTTTAATATTTTTTATTACGTATTTTCCTCAATTACATTTCCAATGCTATCCCAAAAGTCCCCCATACCATCCCCCCATCCTCCTTTCTTTAAAAAAGAAAAAAAATACAAAACACTATTTATGTATGTGTGTGTGTATGTTTGTGCATGTGTATATGTCTGTGTGTGTTTCTGCACACACATGCATGTCATAACACACATTTGAAGTCAGAGTGCAACTTCAGGAGTTGGCTCTTGCTTTCCACCTGGTTGCATGGTTTCTCTTATTTCTGCTGCTCCCTGTAGTCCCGGCTGCTGGTGCGTGCGTGTGGTGAGTCTCCTGCCTCTGCCTCCCATCTCAGTTGCAGGAGTGCTGGGGTTGCAGATGTGCACCACTGCACACAGTTTCTCACATGGGTTCCAGAGACTGAACTTGGCCTATGGAGCTTTTCAGTTAGATCTTTTACTACCTGAGCCATCTCCCCGCTCCCTGTCTCTGTCTCTCCATCTGTCCTCTGTCTCTGTCTGTCTCTCTCTTATGTGGTACTGAGGGTTAAACCAGGGCACTCATACTTGCTCTTCATATGCTCTATACCGAGTTGGACCCCTACTCTTTGAGGCAGAGTTTTACTAAGCTACTCAAGCTGGCCTTGAGCTCATTTTGTAGCCTAGGAGAGCTTTGAACTTGGAGGCAGCGTTAGCTCCTTCAGTATTTAGGACTACAGGATTACACCACCCTGCTCAAGTTTCTTTTTCCCAGTACAAGATATTATCTTATTTCTCAAGCTGGCCCAGAACTCACTATCTAACCCAAGTTAGCGTCAAGCCTGTGGCAATCCTCCTGCCTCAGCCCTGTGTACAGCTATGGTGCCTGGCTCTGATTTTCACTTGTATTATTACTGTCTGTCTCTGTCTGTCTCTGTCTGTCTGTCTTTATTTTTTTTGAAAAGGGAAATATCCCAATACCCCACCTCTTTAAAAGACTGAAGTTTGGTAGCTGGGCATTCTGGTTTACATCTATAATTCTGGCACTGAGGAGGTAGAGGCAGGAGTATTACTGTGAGTTCAAGGTCATCTTGGGCTACATAATGAGTTCCATCAAGTCTCTGCTACTGTACGAGACAGTGTCTGGAAAAACAAACAACAACAAAAAGCAAAAAGATTGATGCTTGGAAGTGAGTCTCACCGACCAAAACTGCTTTTCCCACTTGGCAGACATTCTTCTTGAGGTTTGGCTGCCTACCAAGAAGGCAAAGCCGACGCTTCAGATTGTGGCCAATGGGGACAGGAATCTGGCACACCATCCCTTCACAACCACAGTTTTTTATTTAAAACTCAAGCAAGAAAACCACTCACTCCTCTGTACTGAAGCAACGTGAATGGACCCACCCCGTACAACTCCCTGCCCCCCCCTTCTAAAATGGGTGATAACTAAAATTTTAAAGACCTAATAATCAATATACATTGGGTAGTTTTCCAAGGCCTTTAAGTTAAGATAATTATTACTTGTCTTTGGAGACTTTAGGAAAGTTTAGAGCGTATGACTATTCAAAGGCCAATTTATCCTTTGACAAGACCTTGATTGACTAACCCCAGGGGCTGCCCAGTTCCCAGTCGTATCTTCACCTTCTCACCTCTGTCACCCACCATGGCTATGTGTGCAGTGAATACTGGATGTTTGTAGGGTTTTGAGGTAAGGTGATCCCTGTGGCCAGGACAGGGCTGGAGGCAATGGGGCCCGCAGGAATCCGCTGTCCCCAGACTTCTCTTTTGCCACCCTAAGTCCTGTCTGGTCTTTTGAGTCTGCTTCTTTACTTTTCTGCCCTCCAGTCACTTAAGAACGTGCCTGAAAAAGAAGCAGCCATTTTAAAGCAGTCGGAACAAGACCTTAAAATAGAATCCTACTTGGCCAAATTGGCAGCTAGTGGTAATTTTTTTTAAACATATGCTTTTTATTTCAGAAGAGTTTTCGGGTTATTGTAAAAATAGGAGAACAGGGTTTCCCATACTCAGTACCCAGTTGCATTCATGGCTAACATTCTGCACAGATGTGAAATGCTTGTCCCAGTTAATGGGCTAGCTGGCGTCATCATTTGATAAGCTTTGTTTACTCGGTACTTTATTCCGAGGTGAGTATTTTGCCTGATGTGTTTCATTCCAGGCTCCCTACCAGGACATCGGTCATACATAACCCCTTTGGCAGTTTTTGCTTGTAACAGTTTCTCAAGTTTTCCTGGTCTTTGACAACCTTTGACAGTTTTGGGGTTTGCTAGCAAGGTTCAGTGGACATTTGTCTCAAGGTTTTCTTGGTTAGACCATGAAGATGGAGTAAGGTGTTTAGGAGTAGAAAGCCACCGCAGTAAACTGTTAATCCAGGTCACATGACTTAGGGGTTTCTGTTCTCTCTTTGCTCTTTGCAGGGAAACTGTTGCCCAAGCCCTGCTCCCCTCTTGGCTGTTCTGTTTCTTTTCTTTCTGGTTTGGCACTTGAGACTCAAAAGCTCGAGAGTGACACCTGCTGGTAAAATGTAGTGCCACCAGTCTGTAGCTCCCACGAGGCAGTGTATGTGTCTCTGGAGGATCCAGATAGTCTTCTGTAGTCTCCAGTGGCTGGGCAGTGTGGTGGGCAGGGAAGTGCTTTAGAAGCAGGCAGAGACTTAAGTTTCTTCACAAGACCTTGACCCTTAGCTGAAGTAGAGAGATTTAATTCAGGGAAGTATTTCTGTTTAAATAGAGAAGTCAAATGAGGAATGAACACATCATCCTACAGAAACTGTTAGAAGTCACCTCTCAGTATCTAAGCAGCAGCTGCGTCCTCACTAGACCCGGTAGCTAATCTTGGTAGGAACGTAGATAGGGTGAAGAATTTTAAGATAGACAAGGGACCTCTGCCTGAGAACTGAGTGTCGCCTGTAAACAGAGGCGGCTGTCTCATCAGCGCAGAGGTTAAGAGCACTTGCTCTTCTTGCAGAGGACCCAGGTTCTCAACATGTGCATGGTGGCTCACAGCTGAGTATAACTCCAGTTCCAGGGATCCGGCATCCTCTGGTATCCACAGTCACTGGGCACACATAGGAAACATAGACATACATGTAGGTAGAACCCCCATACACATAAAAATATATTTTTTAAAGAAATCTGAACTAAACCTTAACAAAAATGGAGAACTAGGTAAGTGTGCGGCATAATTATTGTTTAGGTTTTGTTGTCTCCTTTAACAGAGAATTTATTTTTAAATTCTTTATTAGACTTATTTTATGCGTGTTTTGCCTGCATATATGCATGTGTACCATATGTGTGCTTGGTGTCCAAGGAGCTCACAAGAATAGATCTCTAGGAACTGCAGTTACAGATGGTTGTGAATCAGCACACGGATGCTGGAATCAAACCCATGTCCTCTGAAGGCACAAGTGCTCTTCATCACTGAGTTCTGTTTTGTTTTGTTTTGTTTTGTTTTATTTTGATACAAGGTTTCTCTGTGTAGTCCTGGCCATCCTGAACTTTCTCTGGCCTCTAACTCAGAGATTTACCTGCCTCTGCCTCCTGAGTGCTGGGATTAAAGGCATGCGCCATCACCACCTGTCTAAGACCTTATTTTTACTTTTATGTACATATGTGTGTGCCCATGGAGGTCAGAAAGGGGAGCCATATTCCTTGGGGACAGAATTCTACATAGGTGACTGTGAGCTGCCCCATGTGGGTGCTGGAAACTCAGTCTGGGCCCTCAGCAAGAGCTGAATGCACTCTTAGCCACCGAGCCTTCTCTCTGGCCCCATGATCCCTCCTTTTTAAAAAGTCCCACGGAAGCCACATCTGCACAGCCCAGTCATTTGAAATGTACGTTTCAAAGCTTTAGTGTATTCAGATTTGTAGAACAACCAACAAATCAGTGTCAGGACCTTTTAGCACCCCAGAGGGAAACCTCAAAGTCCTCGCTGTCACTGTCCTCTCTGGAGCCTGGTGGCCTCACCTCTGTCTCTCAGGTGTCGTCTTCTTTCTTACATTCAGCATGTTCCAAGGGTCACTCACAGTGGAGCACTGGCTAGGACTTCCTTCTTACCGTAAGGTGATAGTCTGTGTGTGAGCATACCACATTTTGTCTGCCCACCCTCAAATGGAATTTTGTTTGTTTTCTCCTTTGGCTCTTAGGCATAATACTGTTACAGACATTTGTGTATAAGTCTTCCTGTGGCCAAGTATTATTTATATGGATGCAGACCTAGGAGTATAATTACTAAATTATATGTTATTCTGCATGTAATCATTCGAGGTACTGCCAGCCTTTTGACATCCCCTCACATGGTGTGTGAGTTCTGGTTTCTCTACATCTTCACAAACAATGATTATTATCTGTCTTTAATTATAGCTGTCCTAGTGGGTGTGAGGTGATATCATAATGTGATTTTTTTTTTAAATTTGCATTTGCCTGACAACTGAGAACATCCTTTGATGTTCTTGGTGGATATTTGCATGTCTTCTTAGAGAAATGTCTGTTCCATTTAATTTCTTAGAGATTTATTTTAGTTATGTATATGTTTGTGGGTATGTGAGTGCCAGTGTCCTTGGAAGCCAGAGGTGTGGATGTCCCTTGTCACTGGAGCTGGAGTTACAGGTGGTTGTGAGTCACCAGACATGGGTACTAGGAAGCAAACCTGTGCCATCTATTTAGTCCCCTCTTTGCCCCTTTAAAAATTAACTCTGTGTGCGTGTAAGTAAGTAAGTAAATAAAGGAACTTTAGAATCTATTCAAATTGGTTGTGAAACCTAGGGGACGGTGGTCTTGAGGCATCTGTCAGTTTACTTCTCTCTATCTTAGATTAGCTGTTGTTAAACGTGAGGATGGCTGTGCTTTCTGATTTGACTGCTGAGGCGGGGAGTGTGGAGATAAAACCATTTCTTGAAAAGAATGAGAGATAAAGTTCTGGTTGAACGATTCCCAGCATGAGCAGGTCCCTGTGTTCCATTCCAGGTCCTTGTGGAGGAAGGGGTGGGACTTGAGTGAAGCCATAGGAAGTTGTAGCCAGTTAAATAGTGGCTCTGGGAAAGCACCCAGAGGCGGGATTTGCTTCTCCCCATGGACTATAATATACCTGCTTTGTTTCCAGTCTCTGACTGCAAACTTGGCATTCTTTATGGGTTCTGATGGAAAAACACAGTTTGCTCCTTAGACCCCCCCCCTTTTTTTTTTCCTGAGGAGTCACAAGATGATTTATAAATTGATTGACTTTCAATTCAGTCTTTTCTACTTTGGCTTCACAAATCCTGGCCTGCTTAAAGTATCATGCCTGCCCCATTCCCACCCCCTTTTGTGGTTCTGAGGGTTAACAGGGCTCCTCCCACCACTGAACCACATCCCAAACAATGCACATCACATGGGCTGTCAAAGTCTTCAACCCTGACAAATGCCTGCAGAAACCATTCAGAAGGAGGAAGAATGCGTTTTGGTTTAAAGTTCCCAACCCCGCCCTTTAGTTGGACCCATTGCTCTGAGCCTGAGGCCTGTAAGAGTATCCCAGCATTGGGGGCATGTGTCTGAAGCTGCTCGCCTCAGAGCCACCAGGGAGCAGAGCAGAGTAAGGAGGGACCCGGGATAGCGACATAGACAGCAACCTGCTTCCTCCAGCTAGCTTTCTGCCACCTTCCCAAATAGCACCACGGCCTAGGGACCAAGCCTTTAACTTGTGAGTCTGTAGGGGAAATTACAGCTTCAAAACCTACAGAGCCCTCTGATGTCTTGCAATGTTTTTGCTTTCTTTTATATTGCTTTGCTCCTCTGGAATTCTAAAAGCAGAAAGAAGTCACCATATGTGCTGGGAGCTGGAGGTGTGTGGTGTGGAGTGTTTGCTCTTTGTAGAGACAGTTTCCTCTTTTTTATCATGTAATGGTGGCGTCAGAAAATCTGGAATAGAGGCTTTGCCCCACGTTGTTTCTCTCTAAGTTGATGTACATTAATACACATGTACATTTTACATGTGGACAGTTTCGTGAGTGTGTTACCACAGTCAAGACATACCTATCCCCTTCCGAAGTATCCTTGTGCGTATGAATACTTAACATGATATATCCCATAACAAATTATAAAAATATAATCTTTGTATTTATTCTCTGAGAACTAAAATTATGTTTCTTTTTGTTCTGTTTTACCTTTTTTTTTCCTCGGCAGTATTAGAGATCAAACCTAGGGTCTCCCACCTTCCACCGGGCTACAGCCTGAGCTCTTTCATAGCATAGGCCTAAGTGCACAGAATGCTGTACACTGGAGAGGCTTTATCATGTATAGCACTGAATGTATATGAGTTAAGTAGCTCCCTCCCCACCCCAGGCAGCCATCATCCTTTGCTGTGCGCACTACATGTGCTCACTGGCCTCGCTGCTGCTTTGCTCCTTGGCTCATTGCACAGCAGACACATGGACAATTAGACGGGCACGCACAGGCTCTGGAGATGAGATGTTTTACGTTCATTTATCGAACACTTTGGTGTTCAGTTTGACTTGCAAAATGAAGGTTTGCTTTTCCTGAAGGACAAAGGATGTATCTCCTATGCAGCTTTCCCCTCACTGGACTTAACGAGAAGAGTTTGTATTAAAACAACTGTTTCCCTAATTTGAAATGATAAAATGACTTCATTTTTGACCCAATCCCAATTTTAAATAAAATATTTATTTTGTTTTTATTCATGTGTGTATCCCCATGTATGTGCCATCTGCCATGGGTATGCAGATGCCATGGAGTCCAGAAGCAGGCATTTGGGTCCCCTGGAGCTAGAGTTACAGGCAATTGTAAGATACTTGTGGTGGGTGCTAGGAACCAAATCCTTGCCCTTTGAAACTGCAGTGAATGTTCTTGACCAGTGAACTCTCTAGCCTCTCCCCCCTTTTTTGAGGTACTTTTAGCTTACTCAGTAGGGACATTAATAGTAAGATATCGATTGAACTTGCAAGTACTTTGAATTAAACTAGGGTTGACAGTTACTCTTCTTGATGGCATGGCTTTAATCTTGATGCCTTTTTATTTGGCAGAGGGTTTTGCCTTGAGTTGGTAAGTTTCAGCAGGCCCAGGTGTGAGTGTTGGTGTGTGTGTTCAGGTGTGAGTGTTGGTGTGTGTGTTCAGGTGTGAGAGTGTTGGTGTGTGTGTTCAGGTGTGGGTGTTGGTGTGTGTGTTCAGGTGTGGGTGTTGGTGTGTGTGTTCAGGTGTGGGTGTTGGTGTGTGTGTTCAGGAAGCTTTTGTTGAGTGCAGGCAAGAGTTCAGACTCAGACAAGAAGAGGTTGGACATTGCATTACTGAGCAGTTGCATATGGATTTCCTACTTAGAAATAGAAATAAGCTCCTCTATGGTAATGTATAGGGAATATGCTTTTATTTCAGATTTCAGACCAGGTTAAGAAGCTAAAAGCATATGTAACATAAACCCCAAACTCTCAAGTACTGTGTGCAATGTCAGTGTTTCAAAATTAAACCCCGAAGTTTCCAATAGACTCTTGTAACAATTTATAAGTAGGATTTTTTTTTTGTAGATTCCAACATATATCTGTATAGATACTTGAGGTTGTTTGTTTGTTTTTGAGCTAGGGACCTATTATGTAGCTCAGCCTGGCTTTGTAACCTGGCATGATGTTTAGTTTTTCTTGCCGTAATCGTCTGAATGTTGAGGCTACGTGTGTGTCACAGTGTCAAGTTCACTATGGTTGGGATTCATTTCCCTAATAATTGTGGTGGGCATCTTTTCATGTGCTCATTGGCTGTTTGTAGATCTGGGGGGACGCTGCCAACATTGCTCCACCTCTGAGCTTCATCACTACCCCTACTTGTCCATTTTTAAAATGCATTTTTAAACATTTAAAAACTCAAACATTGTTTCTTTTATTGTATTAATCATTGTACATGTGGACATAGGTCTGGCACATAGGATGTTTCTTACAGGTACATGTGGTCTCCTGAACAAATCCACTCCACCCTCATCAGCACTGTTTACTCTCTTACAGATTCATGTTGTCTACACATATGTGATTTTGCTTATGTATGTAGAAAATCTAGATGCTTCATACAAGAGAAAACCTGTGATAGTTGCTTTTCTGAGACAGGCTTGATTCACTCAGTTGCCTGTAATGACATAACTTCTGTGGCTGAGGAAGAATCGATGTGTGCACAGCACGTTTTCCTCGTCCTTTCTTCCCTGCCACCCCTAGCTTAGCCGTTGGGAATCGTCTGTGTGGTGCACTGGCTTACAGTCTTTCTAGCAGATACCCTGCTGCATAACAGGGTTATTTAGCAGATCTGCTTTCAGTTTTTTTAAATGGATTTTTATGCATGGATTAAACACATTAGTGACTATCTCTGAGTCACCAATAATGCATCGGTATTGAATGAAGGAAAGAATGTTCCCTTGGTGTGATTTAACCAAGAATGGTCCAGATTTGAATTCTCTATGTTCCCCGAGTCTTCTGTCCTCTCTTGTGTGATGTGAATCTGTGCCTGCCTGAAAGCTGTCTTGTTAATATGTCCCTGTGTCTGTGTCTTCTGAGTCTGTCAGTTGTATGAGCTGCGTGGCTATGCTTAAACAAAGGACTTCATTCTGTGTTTCTTCAACAGCACAGAAAGCATCACGTGGGAAGGAATGGGGTACTTTACAGAAATCTTCAACAGAGTTTTACAAGGAATTACATCACTGGCTCCATCTGATGGAGACTCTAAACACTTCTAGAAACATTGTTGAGCAATCAGTATCCATGCATATTGCACTCAACCTTTTTGGTAGATTTTAGATAATTGCTTTCAGTCTCTGTTCTTGCTGCATTCAGCAAATGATGCACATGCATTGTTCTGAGACAGGGGCATGGACTAGTATGTAATTTAAGATTGCAGCTATGCATTAGTTTAGATTGTAAAAGCTGATTACATGAAAAGCCCAAGGCAAGTGAGATGGCTATTACATTGTTCTCTTAAAGGCAGGCTACACAGATAGAGCATAGTAGGCTAGCCCTCAAGACATAAGTGAACTCAGGTGTGTTGTTAATTCTGGCTACACAGTCGAGAAAGAGTCGCAGACTCTTAAAATACAAGAGATATTTTCAGGATCTTGGGATGGTTTTGTTTGTTGTTTTTGTTGTTGAGACAGTCTTACAGTGCAGCCTTGGATGGCCTGGAACTCGGAGATCTTCCTGCCTCTGCTCTCTGGAGTGCTAGGATTAAAGACGTTACTTTGCTATCAAGGGAAGGCAGTTTTTAGTTTACTGCAGAAACTCCACTGGGTTTCATTATAACAACTGGTTCACCTCCCTACGGTGTAGGCAGGTAAGGCTTTCCTCTTGTCTATATCCTCCCAAACTTTTGAATTTAATTTTATTTTTGTCAGAATGCAAATATTTTTAGGTTGTACATAGTAGTCACTTTTCCCTGTCGAGAAGTAAAAAAGACACCTTTAACTACGTGCTTGAGCAAGCTACCAAGGAAATAAATTGAAGATCAAAGGTCCCTGGGTGAGCGGGTAATTTAAATTGTTCAACAGTATCTGCTCACAGATTTATGATAGAGAAATTTGATTGAATGAGAGAAGCAAAGAAAAGTACATTTTGATTACAAACCTAAAAGGGAAATTAACACCGTCTTCAGCTGTGGGAGTGTGCCTACTTCCTTATTTCTTTATTTACTGTGTTCTTGTACCCTGTGAACTGGGAACAAAATCTTAATCTATTTTAATACATTTTTTTGCGCTCAATATTGTCTGCCCCCCTTCTTTAGTGTATCTTTGTGTGTCTGTATGTGTGTAGGGTAGCTAGTGTAGGTACGTGTGTCTCTGGCTGTGTGGGCATGGAGGACTGCCCTGGGTGGTGTTCCTCTGACATTTTCTACCCCTTTCCTTTCTTTTTTGGGGGAAGAGTGGGGGTGGGGGTAGGTGGACACATAGTTTTTCACAGGGCAGTAGCTTACGGAGTAGGCAAGGCTGGCTGCCCAGTGAGCCCCAAGGAGCTGCCTGTCTCTGCGGTCTCAGCACTGTGCCACAGATACGCACCACTACGCCTGGCCTTCATTTAAAACGTGGGTTCCGGGACTTGAACTCAGATCCCTGTACTTGTACTGTAGGTACTTTCCCAACTACAGTGTCTGCCCGGCCTTTGCTCTCTTTTCCTAGACTTTGTCTTTCCCCTTTCTCTTTGTACCTTCTCTGCGTCTGTGGACAGAGCAGCTGCATTTCCTGAACAGGTGTTGGCTTCTCGGTCTGTCAGGGGCTTGTGTGATAGTGTTTTGTGCTGACAGGGCACTTGTGATTTGCTGCAGCTGCAGGTCCCAAGAATCTTTGATGATAACATAAAGATTTAACAGATTAGAACTACTGTTTGTGGGTTGGAAATGTAGCTCAGTTGGTAAAGTGCCCGGCATAAAGTGACCGGGTACTAAAATGTAGTCTCAGGCTGAGGGTGAGGGCAGAAGTTCAAGGTCATCTTCAGGCACATATCGAGTTTAAAGCTAACCTGGACTATATGAGATCCTGCCTTGACACCCAACTCTGTTCTTGGACAGACTGGCAGGAGGGATTT
Source organism: Mus musculus (assembly GCF_000001635.26). NCBI lineage: Eukaryota > Metazoa > Chordata > Mammalia > Rodentia > Muridae > Mus > Mus musculus. Next base: position 59,879,118 of record NC_000070.6, read on the forward strand.
GGTGGCCTGGTCAGCTTCCCATGCTCCCGTGCTCCCACACTCCCATGCTCCCGTGCTCCCTCGTGATTACGTTTTGATGACTCTGTTGTCCTCTTGTCTTCTAGCCGCTTCCTGAGAAGTTTGTGGTGAAGGGTGTTGTGGATCGCTTCTCAGAAGAGTTTGTGGAGACCAGAAGAAAAGCGCTGGACAAATTCCTAAAAAGGATTACAGATCACCCCGTGCTCTCTTTCAATGAACACTTCAATGTGTTCCTCACTGCTAAGGTACAGGCAGGATTTTGTGTGTGTCCCTCTAAATGCTCGTTCTCAGGCTCCTCGAACACTGCTTTGCTCTTCCACGAGCCACTTCCACTTGTGGTCCCCTGAGCTGGACATCACAAAGGCCTTCTACTTTCCTGGTGCCCGTTGCATTGGCACAGTTTCTTTTAGAATCTGGCAGGATAATAGGCTGCACCCCCCTTTGCAGCAGCAATGAAAGTCAATGTTCTCACTTACCAAAAGCAGAAGTGCCCATTAAACACTTCTTGGCAGTGTTAGTAGGTTGGCAGGCTTACCAACAATAGGCACAAAAGAGAAAGCATTCCGAGTGTTTGGTAAGAGTGTTCTTCAGGGCTGGCAAGATGGTTCAGTGGGTCAGGTATTCACTACAAAGACCTAAGGAGCCAAGTGTTCTCTTCAGGGCCCATGTAAATGTGAAAAGATTCAGTTCTACAAGGTTGATCTCTGACCTCCACATGCCAGATACTTATACACCAAGGTGTGCACAAAGGTCCTTGCACCCACAGAGTACCAGGGAACCAGGAATATTAAACACAAAGAGTCCTCTCCTCAAAAGAGGAATTAGCTGTTTTTCAGCCAGAAGACTGGGAGTGGACATTGTTAACCATCTGGTGACTTTTTTTTTTTTTCTGTCTGTAGAGGTAGACCTCACCCACCTTTTGCTGTAGAGACAGACCTCACCCAAATCACCCAAAAATGTTTATCCCACCAGACTGTTAATCTTTAGTTCCCAGTTAATAGAACCCATTCTTAGGGGGGCTGTCACATGTGCTTTCTGGCCTCTGTGCTGGGTTGGTCAGAGAGCACAGCAGATTCTAAGCCTTCTAACGACAGAACCCACCGTCATGGCACTCGGACTTTTTAAACAGTGTCTGTGTAGTCACGCCTTAAGCTTTATTGTGCACCTGGAATTGGAGTGACTTTCCTGGAAACGTTTTCCCAAACTGTACTGTGTTTTAAATGTGCCAATAACGAATGACCTGGCATCAGACTCCCCAGGTTTGATCTAGGTTGATGACGTCAGCCTGAGCAGAGGTTGTTGTTTTTTTTTTTTTCTTCCTTTAAATTCATTTAATCTTCCCACTCACTTACATTTACTTCGTTGTTATTCATTAAGGCATAGATTTTGTTCAAGAAACCAGTAGGAATTCCCAGCACCACACTGGCAAAGCCAGCCTCCTTATCAAGTGGATTTTGATGGAGCCGAGTTTTTATTCTTACCTGTTCACAGTCACTTCCCTGTCTGAGCACCTGCGGAGTGGCACTCAAGAACCTTGAAAGTAACCAGCTTCATTTTTCAGGCAAGGAAACTGAAGTTCAGAGAGATTAAACGTGTTCAGTCAACATCACTAGGACTTGAAGTCGGGTCCTGTGGCTCGTAAGGCCCCTCTTTCTAGCTCACAAGGCCTGGCCATTGCTTGCTGACAACTCGGTTCCTCTGTTCCAGTCATTTGCCAGAAAAGCAGTTGCCTTCCAGTGTGTTCCTAGACTGTTCAAGCTCAGGTTGCTTGTTCACTGGCTTTGTGCTTCACTTGCTGTTGGCAGAACTGGCCTGAAATCTAAGGCAGTCCACTCATACTGTGCAGAAATGGGGTCACATGCTCAGACTCGCAGGCACTCAGCTTCTCCCAAGCCAACCCATTCAGTTCAGATCTGTGCATCAAGCCATATATAATGACAAAGGTTTGAAGTTTAGGTTTTGGGTTTTTGGTTTGGGTTTTTTTTTTGGGGGGGGGGTGTTAAAATGACAAGAAAACAGAGACATGTGTACAGATAGCAGCTGCTGACATTTAAGGCTCCCAGAAGATTCTGTTCTCTACTCATGGAAACTACCTGGCAAAGTCCAGTTTTTGTTTTTAGCTTCAGTCGGTGGCTGCCCATGCACTAGCCCCCCCCTACAGGTTGAACCTGTTTAAATGTAAGCATTTCTCAGCATACTGATGCTTGGGTGTGGTTCTTCCAGTTTCTTGTTTTCCCAAAGTGAAGGTTGGCTCTGAGGTTGCAGGTCCTTTGTTCCGAAGCCCCAGGCCATCCTCATTACTGATGAAGTAGGAGAGGGCTGTGGCTTGGATTCCTGGTCATTAGGACTCTGCATGAAGAGTCAGTGGGAGCTTGTGTGTATCTTGGAGAGAGATGAATTGAGACTTCTGGGCTAAACAGTGTGACAAAGATTTTATTTAAAGATGAGTAATAAGGTCCTTCAGTGTCTCCATCAAAATCCAGTTTTGGGCTAGAGAGATTGCTCAGTGGTTAAGAGCATCAACTGCTTTTCTGGAGGTCCTGAGTTCAAATCCCAGCAATCACATGATGGCTCACAACCATCCATAATGAGATCTAATGCCCTCTTCTGATGTGTCTGAAGACAGCTACAGTGTACTCACATATAATAAATAAATAAATCTTAAAAAAAAATCCAGTTTCATGCAAGGAAGTACAAGCGAGCAGCCCTTAAATCAATGTCTTCTACTTGGGCTTGGGCTGGTGAACATGTTTAATCCTAGCATGTGGAAGGTGGAGGCAGGAGGATCAGGAATTCATCCTCAGCTCTGTAGTGAAGTGAGGGCCAGCCTGAGCTCCGTGAATCCCTGTCTGAAGGAGCAGAGCTTTCTGTGCTTAGAGAGTGGAGACGCTACACTCAGAGACAGCAGCTCTTTCTCCCTACTAACTCTCCTGTGTTCGCCTTTAACATACTGTCGCGTAAACTTCCCTGCAGGGAGATGTCAAGAAACATCTATTATTTCCCAAGACAGAAGACCTATGACAGAACAATATAATGATTCCTCCAGAGCTAAGACAGTGGAGGTGTTGGGTTTTATCTACAGCCCCCCAGGGAAGGGGTTACTCACAGGAGCATGTGTGACTGAAACAGCCTCACAGCTGTCTCACCCCAGTGCAGGCCATGCCTTCCCTGTAGTTGTGCCGATGAGCCTCCCCATCAGCTTCTGTGCTGTGTGTAAGCTCACTCCAACTACAAAGGAGAGCTACGTACAGATGTCAAGGAAGTAGAGGAAGGAACGGATAGTGTCTCAGGTAAGGGTCTGATGATCTTCCTCCTATGAGGAGCAACAGGCCTGATCTTGACAAGGGTCCCTTGGGTAGTCACAGCTGCTAGATTCAGGCACTAGGCTGGGAAGGGAAGTGTTTTATAGTGTGCACTGAGGCCAAGATCTTAGATGAAGCACTTCTGTGCAGCATTTATAAGACAGCCCTCTTGGTGATAGCATGCCCTCATCCCAAACTAGACATGTCCCCAAGAAGAAGCCAGTGGTGCTGGGAGACTCATGGGAAGTGATGGGAGCAGGAGGCTTGTTCCCCTGACAGGCTGTATACACTTTTGGTTGTTGCTGTTTTGAGATAGGGTCTGTGGTGGTTGGAATAAAAGAATGCCTCCCCTCTCCAATGCGTTCATACATTTGAATGCTTAGTCATCAGAAAATGGCACTATTTGAAAAGGATTGGGAGGTGTGGCCTTGTTGGAGGAAGTGTTTCATGTGGGCTTTGACATTTCAAAAGCCCATACCAGGCCCAGTGTCTGTCAGTATATTTGTCTCCCAACCAGTGGATCACGATCAGGATCTGTCTGTCTGTCTGTCTGTCTGTCTGTCTTTTCCAGTGGATCAGGATGTAGCTCTTGGCTGCTTCTTCAGCACCATGCATGTCACTGTGCTCCCTACTATGACAATACTGGTCTACACCTCAGAAACTGCAAGCAAGCCCCAGTTGAAAGCCTTCTTTTGTAAGAGTTGCTTTGGTCCTGGTGTCTCGTCACAGCAGCAGAGCAGTGGTGATGGCAGGCCTCACTCTGTAGCCCATGCTAGCTTGAGCGCCCGCTCCTTATTTCTCAGCCCCCACTGCTGGAATGATCCATAGGCACCACCGGCTCAGCCCTAAGAGCTGTTTGCTTGTTTGTTTGGTGGGTTAGCTTGAGGCACAGAGTCTTACTGTGTAGACCAGGCTGGCCTTGAACTCACAGAGATTCACTACCTCTACCTCGTGAGTGTAGTTAATGCCAATTGTAACCTCGTGGTTTTCCAGCCATCCAGAAATGGTGACTCTGAGACATATTTCATGAATAAATACCTAAGCCAAAGCTTTGCTTGTTCCCGGACTACCTCTTAGCTTAATTGCTTATTTACTCTATTCTAAGCCATGCCATGTGGCTGGCTACCTGGTCTTCAGTTTCCCGTGGCTGTCTTCTGTGTCTGGGGCAAATCTTTTCACGTCTGATTCTATTCCCAGAAATCCTCTCTGTGTACTGGAACTCGCAGCTCCCTGTTTCCTGCCTAATCTAGCAGGCCATAGGCTTTTGTATTGACAGGTGGATGCTTCCACACATAGAACAAAGGTTCCCTCTACACCTCAGTGCTGGAACCAATGGTGTGAGCCACCATGCTGGGTGCTTTATCTTTTAAAATTCAGACACAAGAGGTTTAAAGGCCCAACCCATTTCCCATTTTTTTGCCTTTACCCACAGGAAATTCTGATTTCAAAAGTGTCTGCAGTGTCAGTCCCTGCAGTGAGTTTTCTAGCAGCGCTTCTGTGACTTCTCAGCTCCCGCCCCTCCACCTCCTTCTGTGGCTCTAGTTGGGTTTGAGTGAGGAATGAGATGACCCTCGGACATTTAATTTTGTCCTAAAGACAGTACAGGATCTGTCAGAGGTTTTTAAAAAATTGTGTTAGGAAGAATGTTGTTGCATTTAAAGATGGGGGAATATTTGGTTCTCAACCTTCCTAGTGCTGGGACCTTTAATACAGGCCTCCCCCAGTCAAAACTACCTTCGCTGCTTCTTCATAACAGTAATTTTGCTGCTGTTATGACTTACTATGTAAATACCTGGTATGCAGGGCCCTGTCTAGAGGTTATGACTTACTATGTAAATACCTGGTATGCAGGGCCCCTGTCTGGAGGTCGTTTGACACACCTCCAAGGGCTCATAAGCCATAGGTTGAGAGCCACTGGACTGGAGGGTCTGGAGCCCAGCCATGCTGACAGGGAATCTGGGCATGAGCTTGTGGCTGTGAGTCTGGAGCAGTCTACTGTAGAATGCTCTCCTTCAAGCCACCGTGTGGTCACAGTAGCTGTGAATTTTAAGAGTGGGGCCTGGTGGCTCCTGATAATCCATCATAGGAGGATGGGTATGTGTGCTAGGCGGGGCTTTGTTGGGCCCTCACTTCATCTCAGCCACTCCCCCTTTTACTTCACAGATAGCTGTATATAATTCTTCCTAATTGCGTGTGGCCTTATGGCCTTGGGAGATGCTAGTGTATATAGACTCTAGACATTAGCCGAGGAGAGATTCCATCTTTGCAGCTTTGGGGAAGTCATCATCCAGGCTAGGGTGAGGCTTTCTTGTGGCATGGCTCCTCAATTTGGACTTTAGACTTGTATTTTGGGTTGTCCTATATGGGTAGGCAGATGTTTGTTTGGCCTCCACAGGATGAGAGTTCCCACAGTGGGGCTACGATGTGTACATGGCCCTCACAACTCCTGCTTTCTAGTTCTTCATTTCCAATGAGACACTGACTTTAGAAGCTGGTTCCCTTAGCCCTGGCTGTCTGACTGAGGTTGTGTTGTTGTCTGCAGGACCTGAATGCCTACAAGAAGCAAGGGATAGCATTGCTGAGCAGAGTGGGTGAGTCAGTCAAGCACGTCACCGGAGGCTATAAGCTGAGGAGTCGGCCTCTGGAGTTTGCGGCCATCAGCGACTACTTAGACACTTTTGCACTCAAACTGGGAACCATCGATCGGATAGCCCAGCGGATCATCAAGGAAGAAATAGGTGAGCTCTTTGTTGAGATTGGTGGTGCCCAGAGTGGCAGGAATGGCGTTCATTTTGCTGTGCTGAAGCAACCTGCAGACATTCTGCAGTGACAGAACCAGGCCTTATTCTGCTTAAAAACCAGATACAAAGGGGAGGGGCTGGTGGTGCCTGGAATGCGTTTTGCACTCAGCCCTTGTCACTTTGCACTCAGTCCTTGCAGTCAGCGTGGTGTTTGCTGTTCCCATGCCTCATCCATGGGGCTGATGATTACAGAAATAAACGTAGCTGAGAGATGGCTCAAAAGAAGAGTGTGGTGCCCGCTCTTGCCAAGGTTATGACCCAGTGAGCTTTTGAACTTAGCATCTGCTCCTCCCTGCCCCGCATCGCTTCATATCCTCTCCTCTGTCCTTGTCACCACTGCCTGTCTGCCTCCTCCTGTCATGGTCTCTTACTTAACTTTGTCCCTTTCCACAGGTGTGGGCAGACACCTGAACAATGTAATAGCCATGCTGAAACTTGATGCACATCACACAGGCCTGTTCAGTTAAACAACAGCGGCCATGTTCTGTCAAATGACAGGAACCCTGAGACAAATGGAGGACTGGGTTTACTCTTGTAGGGGTGAAGAAATAAATTTTTTTTTCTTATTCCCTGAAACCACTGATAGAACCATTGAGCAAGGGAGCGAGTTGCCTCTATGAGACCACATCTCTTTCAGCAGATTGTTCCCATAATTCCATTGTTTTTCCATTGTGACTGATTTTTTTCCATTAAAAAAAAAAAACCCACCCTCAAGTACTAGAGATATAACTCAGGTTAAGAACACTTGTTGCTCTTGAAGAGGACTCAAATTCAGTTCCTAGCACCTGCATTGTGGCTCACAACCATCTATAACTCAAGTTCCAGGGGCTCCCTCATTGCTTTGCAAAGCATTTCACTTGCAGTATTATGAGTGGGGGTAATTATTTTTGAAGAAGTTTGTTGGATTTGGCTCTTAACCATCTTCTCCCATAAGGTATTTTGGTTCCTAGTAACAAGAGTCCCAGATTTGTATGCTAGCAATAATTTATATTAGCTTTTAGGTATTAAGAAAATGTTAGGAATATATTACACTTAAAGGGGAGTGTGTCCAGGAAAGACAAAAGCCAAGGCTGTGTGTCCTAATGTAGGGAGGTCTGGGCTGTGGATCCGGAGTCAGTCACACCAGTGGGTGCTCCCCTGCCAGATTCCAATTCCTCTCTTCCTCTAGAGTACCTGGTAGAGCTGAGGGAGTACGGGCCTGTGTATTCCACCTGGAGCGCCTTGGAAGGCGAGCTGGCCGAGCCCCTGGAGGGAGTGTCAGCCTGCATTGGGAACTGCTCCACAGCCTTGGAAGAGCTGACAGATGACATAACAGAAGAGTTTCTGCCTGTGCTCAGGGAATACGTTCTGTACTCTGACTCCATGAAGGTAAGCTGGCTTGCTTTTTGCACACTCACCAAGAGCCTGTGGATTATTGCCTGTTTGCATGTGGTATACATCCCTTTGTAGTTGAGAAGACTACCAAGGTCATATAAATAGAACATGTGGTGAACAGAGGGTGTGAATTAAGTGGAAGAACAGGTTAGAAGAAATGTTCTCAATGTTCTTATACTGGGAAAATAAAATAGCTCCTAATCAGGAGTGGACACTGTGGAGGAAGGATGGTCAGATAACTTTGAGAATTAAAAACACAATTTGTTGGGGCTGGAGGGATGGCTCAGTGGTTAAGAGCACTGGCTGCCCTTTCAGAGGATTTGACTTCAATTCCCAGCACCTACATGGTGGCTCTCAATTGTTGTAGGTCCTGTCCCCAGAATCCTTTTCTAGCCTCCTCAGCCCACTGGCCTTACATGCTGCACAGACATAAGTGGGAAAAGCACCCATATGCCTACAAACTTAGTTTAAAGGTATATGATTGGAAAGTGCAGTTTGAGGAAATCTTAGAAAGTAAGACCAAAAAAGGAAGTTGTTTGATGGTGAGATACAACTGCAAACATGTAAAACTGTTTGGGTGGGGACATTATATGTTTTATCTCAAGGTTCCTGAGAATTCCTAATTTAGAGAACAGGAAAACCACGGGAGGGAAACTGAGGAAGAGATAACTTAAGGGAGAATGAGGGCATGTATGAAAGGCAGAAGAGCAAAAAAAGCTTTGGCTCAGTGGCAATCGAGAGCACAGCGATCTGAATGGAAGGTTCTCATGCCCACGCGGTGGCTCCCAGAGACTGCCTGAGAACGCAGTTTCAGGGGGCACCCGGCAGAGAAAGGATCTGTCTTTCAAAAGTTCGGGAGGCTGTGTGTTGAAAGCCCACTTCCAAGCAACCCCCTTCAGGTTGCCAAGGATGGCCCCAGCTCTGATCCTCCCACTTACAAGCAGATACATACTGTACTAACTACAATTGACAATTCTTTTAATAGAGGCTGAAAAACCAAAACTTCTGGCCTCAAACCTGTTGCTTTTTTACAATAGATATAGATAGGTAGATGAAAGGAAGAATTTCTTTTTCTATTTTATTTTATTTTATTTTATTTTATTTTATTTTATTTTATTTTATTTGAAAAGGAAGAATTTCTAATGTGTGGCTGAAGTAAGACCTCCCGAAATTAGGAAATGAACCAAAATGTTTTCACTTTGCTTACAAGGTTCACAGTGCTTGCTTTTGTAAACAAAAAGTAACTTTTCCAATCCCGGGTGTTTGGGTGGATTTGACTCTTGTGCACACACCGCCTTTATCAGGATGCTCCCCAACCTTGCTCAGACAGAATCCAATACGTGCACAGTTTTAGGGATTTTCTATTCTAGCATGTGGTAAATATGTTAATACTCAATATACATTTGTGGTTAGAGCAGGGTTTTACATTGCTGTTAAGCAAAGATTTATCTGGTGTCTTAATTAGAGCATGGACTGCAGTGTGAGGCATGAGGTTGCCAGAGCAACTGAGACACAGCAAGGAAGTAGTGGGTTGTTCCTCTTCTTCACCCCATGTGTGAAGCACTGTACTAAGTTTCTTAATCATTGATCCCTGAAATACTGCAGTCAGGTTAGTGGGGCAGGAAGGAGGATTTACTACAGTGTCGAGGGGAAGGCATGGGGAAGAGGAAGGGTTGATTGGCAGCCTCTGAGGCTGGAGCTCTGGCCCAGTGCCGGCTGAGGTAAATAAGTAAAGGAGAAGACGGCTCAGGGATGCGCAGGGTGAGGCCACGGCAGAGCCAGCATTGACCTAAGGTTGTTGAGATCCAAGGTGCTCGGATAAGATTTGCAGACAGTGATGCATGTCTTCATTGGTTCCCTTGAATATTCATGCTGCCTAAAAAGTCTGTTTCCACATTTTACTTCCCTAAGAGAGTTCTTTTCAAAAAAGCTTTCTGATCTTTTATTTTGAGACGAGATCTCTGTGTGTAGCCCTGGCTGGCCAGGAACTCTGTGTACAGACCAGGCTGACCCTGAATTCTCAGAGATCCTCCTGCTTCTGCCTTCTAAAGTGCAGGATTAAAGGTGTACACTACCATGCTTGGCGAACATTCTGGTGTTCTATATTTGTGTGAGAGGCTTTGGAGTTTGCTAGGAAAAGGGAAATTGAGAGTGGGTTTACTGGAGGCCTGGATGAGATCATTTGCTGCAAGTGCTGGGTGGCCTGCAGGATTAAGCAGGTCCCACTGACTTTGCTTCCAGGGTAGTTATTGGTGCTAGCTTTGGATGGACCAGAGGGAGTCTTTGAGGAAACCTCTTTCTCTTCCCACCATTTGTGAGCTCCCTGCCACACCATTGGAAGGCATGGGCTTGAGCTTGGGGGCGTGTAGTGTGATCTCTGCTGTATACCCTCAACTGTGGTATTTTCTTGGAAAAAAATCCAGTGTTGATGTTGGAAGTCAAAGCACGGAATGTGCCTGTGCCTCCTCCGGGTCACTCCGTCATGGTAGGCAGAAGGCTGCTTGCCACAAACCTGACACAGTTGACAATTCTAAGTCTCCTGTTGCTACTGTTGGTTTATTGAAAGCGTTTTGGATGACAGGCATTATGTTTGTATTGTTTGATGATTCTTTGTAGAAAATTTCCAACATGTCCAGAGAGGATGGGGGCGAGGGTAGCAGAAACAGGAGGGTTGCTGGGGTTTGCAGAGGGAGAGACACAGAAGATTTAAAAAACCAGTTTCTTAAACTATGGTCACATATTTAGTAGTACTCAAATTGTCTCACATAATTTTTATAGTTCTTTCCCCCAAATCCACCAGAATCCATATATTTATTGATAGGTTTCTTAAATATTTTATAATTTCTTTCCATTTTTAAAAATTGTTTTCCTCAACATTTTCTTGTTAAAAGTGAGCATTAAGCTGAGTCATTAGCTTCTTTTCATCTTCACAGCACACTAGTGACGTTTCAGATTTTTAGGGCCAGTTAAAGTCATGCTGAAGTGCTCCACTTCTGGACATGCTATCCAAGACAAGCTCATTCTGTCTCGAATTAAATTCACCCTGTCCCCAAATCCCCAGTCCTTCTCACATTTGGTGACACATGGTGACACTTCACGCTGCCTTCAATACTGTTTTCTTGTTTGTTGTCTGCCCCTCCTCCTCTGGCATGGAAGCTCTACCGAGGCAAAGCTGTCTTGTTTGTTCTCTGCCTCTAAATTGATGAATCAGGATACCCAAAAGGCAGAAGCAGGGGAGGAAAACTAGTGACATGGAGAGAGGCTCAGGTGGCAGGAGGGGGACTCTGTAGATAGAGCCTCTTGGCTTTCACCCCATTATATAGGGTCAACCCTTTCTGTCATAAGCTGGTTTGGCCAGCTGTACCCACAGATACTGTTATGAGAGTGGGGAGCCATCTTTAACGTGGCCAGCAGTGTATAGAGCGGTCCCTAGAGAAGATGCCTAATCTTCAGCATGGTTGGGTTATGGTCAGACTGTGAAACTTTAGTCAGAAGATGGTGGAAACTGAGTTGCTGCTGTCCTACCATCCAGCAGTGTGGCCTCAGACAGGTCCTATATTGTCACCATGCCAAGTGTCCTAATTTAGACAGTAGGTTCTATGTCCTTCACCTCCACCAGGGTGTTGGCAGCCTTTTATGCTGCCCAGTGATTCTGGGATGTAAGCCCAGGTCCTTCCACATGCCTGCTCATGGAGACAACATTCCACTCGCTCCAGGAGAGCTGGGGTGACACAAGCTCAGACAGAAGAGCCGCCCAGACCAAGTGGAAAGCGAGGCATGACATCATCCGAGGTCCTCTTGCTCTCCTTGTGGGATGGCATGAGTAGATGGATGATGGTAACCATCCCAAGTGATGCATCTTCTCCCACATCCCCCCTTCAGGAGTCTCAGCATCCTCAGCCAAGTGATACTGTAAGAAACGGGAGAGAAAACCACACACTGGGCTGACAGTCCCAAGGCATCGTCTCAAGAATGCTGGTTCTGAGATTCCTGTCACACCAACAGGGGCATGTCTGTGCAGCGTCATTCCTGGAGTGCTAGACTGAAAATGATGTCTTTTCCAGTAAGATGTGCAGCGTTCTGTGAAGGGGGTGTGTATACACAGACAGACAGACAGACAGACAGACAGACAGACAGACGGCCATTATCATCATGTGTTTATTTCTCTTGGGTGGAGATGATGATGTCAGTATTCCTGGTACCAGACCAGTAGTTTTAGGTTATAGCCTATGCTTTGTGAAATCAGAAATGACCCATGGTTTTTGTTATTTTCCTTTATAGATTTACCTAGTCTAATGTGGTACCCACTGGCCATAAAAAGACTTATTTAACTTTAAATTTAAATAAATAAATAAAACACACACACACACACACACACACACACACATCCATTTCCTCAGTCACACGAGCTACATGTCAGGTACTTGATAGGCAGATGGGGCTTGTGACAGCTGTGTTAGAGCATGTTTCTGTCACCACAGAAAGCTCTGTTGGTGACTGTGTGGAGCACTTAGGAGAAAGTGAATGGGAGGTGAATGATGGCAGGGTCTAATGTGCAGAAGACTTCAGTTGCCGTCCCAGTGATGAGTTCCTTTAGAAGATGGGCCTTGAGGGCCCTTGGCTGTTCAGTCACCCAGCACTCCTGAGTGTCAGCAGGGACACCAAGTGCCTAACACTTAGTGCCCCAGGCATGGGGCCTTCCTGCCCTCTCTCCATGCTGTTAGGAGGACCTGTCTTGGTAACCTGTGGCTTCAGAGGCAGTGGGTAGAAAGGCTCTCACTATGTTCCTTGCTGGCCATTTTTCAATGTACTGTAAGGTTGAGGGGAGAACAGAGCTGTGCTTCTTCAACTGCAAGCTTTTTGCCTGGCCCTGAGGGTCTGCATAGCAGTGCTGAGGCCGAGGGGAGGAAAGGGAAGCTGGTGCGCAGGCTCAAGGGGATGTTCCCTCTCTGGTGCTGCCTGCTAGCATGGACAGAACAGTGAACGTGACCTTATGCCTGTCACCTGAGCTCCTGGCTCGCCTCATCTCTGTCTATCCCAGGCTGGATGTCACTGGGCCCATCTGCCCCTCCTCCTTGCAAGCTTGCTATATGAATCGAGGGGCTCAGACGCATCACTCAGAACTCTTGTACACACATCCTCTTCCATATCCGGATCTCTCTCAGACTGAACCGTTGCATAGGGACTGAGTCTCCCGCATCCTTTACCTGGCTCAGAATAGAGAACAAACAATGGGCAGATCAGTCTACCAGGCATCAGCTAACAGATGAGAGTCTCAAGAGCTCTCTTATAATCGTTCTATAGCATAGTGAGGGTAGCTGATTAGTGTATTCATGAAAATTGCTGAGGAGAGATTTAAATGCCTTCACCACAAAAAAATAAGTATGAGGTAATGTCTCTTAATTAGCTCAATTTAGCCATACTATAATAGGCATGTATTTTGGAATACTTTATGCAGAGTAAATATGTATGATTTTTGTCAATTATATAAGTTAATAATAATAATTAAGAACTGTCTTTGCTAAGAGTTTTCCACTGAACCCAGAGTAGCCCTGCATTTTAAGCATAAAGCTTAGCGTCTGCCCGAGGTCTTTGAACGTGGTGAAGATGAGGCCCCCAGCAGTGTGGCAGTGGTGCCAATCTTCCTGACTTGCCCTTTTCAAAATTGTTGCTGTCAACATCTGGCGGGTTACTCCCCGGCAAGCCCACCCTCCAGAGTTGGCTCTCCTTCCTTCCCTCCTGTCCTCAGAGCTGGTGTGGTATGCGCATGGTGTTATGGTTCAGGGCACTGTGATTTGGGGAGGACTTGGGGATGAAGACTGGTACATGCTTCTCTCTACCTCCCACAGGGTGTATTGAAGAAGAGGGACCAAGTTCAAGCAGAGTACGAAGCCAAACTGGAAGCTGTGGCTCTGAGGAAGGAAGAGCGTCCCAAGGTCAGGAGAACACCCAGCCGAGGGTGGGCCAAGCTGCAGGCTCCCTGCGGCTGCTGCCTTGTCCTTAGATGGAAGGATAGAATCTGTTCTATCTATTGGTTATTCTGTTTCTTACTTGTTCGTGATCCAAAGTTGTATTTCTGTTCACAGAGAGGATGGGAATAGGGAATGTTATTAAGAAGAAAATGGTAAAGACCAATGTTCGGGCCAATAATTGGATGTTAGAACTGTCACTCACCTGTCCTCTCCTTCCTGGAACAGACTTGGGAAATGTAAAACCCAGACCAGACCTCAGAGATAACACTCCTTCCCTTTGTTTATGCTTTTTAAAAAATTTAGTTGCCTCACATGATACTGTGCTAGTCATCTGGGACTCAGAGGGGGTGGAGAAGTGAGTCACAGAGGAGCTCTGGGGATTGCCTGGTCTTTCGGGGTGCAGATGTGTCTGTATCCAGTATGCCGTAATAGCAGGTGGATGCAAGTCTGCTACGTTGATTCGTGTGTTACCATGGATCCACACTAGAATTTGAAAGCTGCCTGCATCTTACATGAATCTCTGGTCTTGCTCTGAGAAGGAAATAGGTAGGGGTTTACATGTTAGTGCATGTAAATGCCCTATCTGTCCTGCCCACAAAAAGAACTCAAGAATATATATTTGTAATGTATTTCAAGAGGACTTAGGATACCACCCTGCACTGCAATACACAAAACAGAGTTTGAACACTGAACAAATAAGCAAACAGCAAGAACCCTGGGTGCCGTACAGACCACTACATCCGACATGGAGGAGCCTGTGTGAGCACTGTAGCTTGTCCTCCATTCAGACATTTTTTGCCACCTGAGGCCTAACAGGTGGTCCAATCCCCCAATCTTTTGTACCTTGGGATAGACAGCACTCATCCATTATCCTTGGATATTGCCATCCCAATGTCAGTCAGACACAGGAACACATGACTGCCTCGGTCACAGAACAAGAGTATTGAAACAAGGAGGAAATCCAGGTGTTCCTTGTCAGTTAATCGTCATAAAAACCCACAAGCAAGAAACAGTCACAGTGTCTGTCAGCTACTTGCAAGCCTGAGCGCCCAGCTGTCAGCAGTCCTGGCATCCATAAGTTGGGCAACTTCACAAGGAAAGGTGCCGAGTCCTTCAGCCCTGTCCACGCCATGTTGACATTGCTCTGGTTGGTAGATAGTGACTCAAACTCCTGTAGCTTGGGGACATTTGGGCTCAGTGGTCTGGGGACTTAAAACTTTCAAGGTTTAAGCACCATTTGCCTCTGGCACGGAACACTTGAGCTATGACAGAAAACCTGGCTTAGGAGAACCAGCATGACCAGGAGACCCTCCCTAGCCATGTGAGATGAATGTACCTTACCACAGCAAAGGGACGGTCACAAAACTCAGGGACACATGTCCTTTCTAAACCATAAGAAAAACCTGAAGCCACTTGCTATATTATGCTTCAAAACTTTAATACCCTTCAGGGATTTTTTTTCCTTTGTTCTTGAGCTCTGTGGTTAACTGCCACCCAGAGTGCAGAATGGTGCCCCGTTTATGTGTGATGGGGAGTTCAGAGGACCTGGCTGGTAAACTCCTTATTCAATTCACTCAGATAAATAAGGTAAGGTGTTATCAGACATCATAAGTATTGGGCTAGCTCATGTGACCAGAACAGGAACCCCTTCTCCTCTAGTTCTGACACAAGGCGACACTGTGCCCAGGGCTGTTTGTCAGCATGGCTGAGTAAATCCTAAAGGGGCTCCACACCGCCTTACTCTGACACGAAGGAATGGTTCCCCCATGTGTCTGCTCTGCTCGGTTGGGTCAGATGATTCTTGGGGCAGGACAGTGCCTTTTACAAACCCTTCCAGGGCCTGCTTTCCAGGGAGCCTCTGACATTCTAATTGAGAACAGTGTTTGTGGAGGAGGAGAACCCAGTCACACTTTGGAGCCAAGGATATGTCTTCCTTCCAGGTGCCAGCAGATGTGGAGAAGTGCCAGGATAGGATGGAGTGCTTCAACGCTGACCTGAAGGCTGATATGGAGAGGTGGCAGAGCAACAAGCGGCACGACTTCCGGCAGCTGCTCGTGGGCTTGGCTGACAAGAATATCCAGTATTATGAGAAGGTGAACACATGCCACTGTGCTTCCCAGGAGCTACGGCCTTTCACGGGCATTGCCTTACTTAGGGATTTACTGCTGTGAGCAGACACCACGACCAGGGCAACTCTTATAAGGACAACATGTAATTGGGGCTGGCTTACCAGTTCAGAGGTTCAGTCCATTATCATCAAGGCGGGAACATGGCAGTGTCCAGGCAGGCGTGGTGCAGGAGCTAAGAGTTCTGTACTTCATCTGAAGGCTGCTAGGGGAAGACTGGCTTCCAGGCAGCTAGGATGAGGGTCTTAAAGCCCATATCCACAGTGACACACCTACTCCAACAAGGCCACACCTCCAAATAGTGCCACTCCCTGAGCTAAGCATATACAAACTACCACCGGTGTCTTCCAGATCCCCCACGTCCCATCCCTAACCTGCCTCATGTGAGCTACCCCAGTTCCCTGGCAGACTGTGCTGAGTTTCAAAGCTCAGACACCCACTCTCCTAGGCCTCCTCCTGCTGGAGGAAGTGGCTCTGTGACTGGGCAGCTGCTTCCCGGTGATACCAGCATGTGGGCACCCCCAGTTAATGGAGCCTTTGGGGTTACTTCATGTTACCTTGTGGTTTTACATAAAGGTGTCTTCACTCTCACTATGCTGTGGGCCCCTCCAGTCATCTGTTGAAGCTGACAAACATCAGACACACCAGAAGAAGGAATTAGGTCCCATTACAGATGGTTGTGAGTCACCATGAGCTGAACTCAGGACCTCTAGAAGCAGTCAGGTGCTCTGAACTGCTGAGTCATTTCCCCAGACCACACTAATACTTGTTGTTAATGTTGAACTTTAAAACATTCTTTGTGGACCTCAGAGTTAGCATTCCCATTAACACACACACACACACACACACACACAAGGAGAGGATAAAAGAGCCAACTCCTAAAATCAAGGTCCATTCCTTATGTATCTAATTTGGAGTCATTTCTAGCAATAAGTCCTGATGTCCTTTTGTAGCCTAAACTTACAGTTAAGCAATGGCCCAGTTTTAGTTGAAATAGCTTGGCCTTGAAATTCAGCTGTTGGGAACAGAACAGAACCCTGTAGGACGATGCTAGAGATAGGCCTCTCTCCTAGATTGTGGCCCTAGGACTGTTGAGCTAAATCTCCAATCCCAATAAGCCCAAATAAGTACAAACAGCACACAACTCAGTCATAATGTTTATAAGCTGCACGCCTAGATTGGGCAGATCTACCACTACACTGCTCTCTTCCCCAGCCATGAAATCCCTTGCTACTTGCGGTTCCTCCAGACCACGTGGTTCTGTTCCATCTTCCTTCCATCTCTTCTTCCTTGTCCTCCTCTCTCTCCTCCATCTCCTTGTCTCCCCCTCCTCCTTTACCCTCTCTAAAACTCCCAGCCCCACCTTTTCCTTCCTCTGCTCAATCACGGGCTCTAATCTTTGTTTGGCCTGTTAAAATGGGGAGACGTTTCACCTGAGATCACCTCTTGTGGAAGCATAATTAGCATCAAAATACAAACTGCACCAGGGCAATCCACACAGAACAGTCCTTGGCCCCTGCTGTCTTGAGGCTTAGGTGGTTGTGGCTGCTGCTCTGAGCAGATGTGCCCGCACTCGGCCTGGTTTACTAAAGGGAGCTGGGGGAGAAAGCCGCCCACTACTCTTCCACACCTTTTCTCTGGAGTCCCTACTACTTCTGAACTGGATTAGCTCTGTGCTTAGCAGTTGCCAGCTCATTAAATTTAACTCTTCATCCTGCCAAGCGGTGTAGGTATCAGAGGAGCCCTGAGTGAGCCAAAGTCCTGAGTGTATGTGCATTGTTGACCCATTCCAAGGACCCCGAAGCCTCCAACCCATAGATGCATTTCATCCTATGTGCCAGGCATGGGGGACAGCAAAGCTTTCCTTAGGGTTTGAGTATGAGTGTTTGTGAATAATTGATCAGGGTGTTCGAAGACTAGAACTGCTGCTTCCTCCTAGATGTTTGTAGCAGGAGATCTTCAGATACTAGCAACCCCTCCCCCTATGCTATTCCTAATAAACTCACTGAGGTTCCATGTTGCTGGCAGTATGAGCCCTCAATCACAATGAACACACACCCTCCTGATCCGAGCTTTGCTGTGTGTGTGTCTGTGTGTCTCTCCTTTCTCCCTTCACGTCTAGTCAGGATTGCAGGACTCAGGACTCCGAGGGTCACGGCAGGTAGTGTGATAGAGAGAATTTTATGACTGAAACCATCATTCACAGAAGTTTAAAAATTCCTCCCAAGCTGACCAGTCTTGGAGTACCAAACTAAGTATTTAACTGATGGAATCATCAGTCTGGATTGTCCCCACCCAACCAGCTTAGGAGAACAGGGGTCATACACTGTTGGCGACAGGTAGAATGTCCTCCCCATGTGAAGTCAAGGCCTCTTCTGGCTGGCTGTGTGTTAGGGGAGGCACCTGCGCAGCCTCTCTTTCTTCGTTTGTAAGTACTAATCATCTTTGCAGGGTAATTGCAAAGATAAAGTACAATGCACATGCAAGTTACCAGAACGTCCAGCATGTGGCAGACACTCAATTACAGTTTACCTCCATGCTCGTATTTGAGAGTCTAAAACCAACGAGGTCCAGTGTCTCCAGCATGCCTGTTGTGGATGAACCACCATCTCTAAACTCCCACACTTGCATCTGTCTCTTCCCATTGTAGCCTGACCTTGGTGTCTCCCTGTATCTGAGGTTGTTTCTCTGCACATTTCATATGCAAGGGACCAAATAACCCGCTGAGCAACAGCAGACTTTGCCGAACCCTGTAGGCATCCTAAGTCCATCAGAGAAGCATTAGTGATAGATTCCCAGAGGTAAGGATGGAATAAGTGTGCCAAAGGGAAGGAGCAAGGAAAAAAGTCCTCGGGGCCATGGAGTGGTCAGGAAAGAGCAGCCCGTGGAGTCTCGGAGCAGCCTTAGAACATATACTCTGGGCAGAGGGCACAGCACATGGAGGTCCCTAAGTGAGGAAAGAGCTTGGCACATTTGATGACTGAAAAGAATGATCAGCATGTCCCTCTTGGGACAGGAAGGAAGGAAGGAAGGCAGGCAGGCCGGCCGGCTGGCCGGCCCTTTTAGCTGTGAGGGGTGGCCTTGAGTTTAGAATGCCGTGGGCCTCCCTCCCAGTCCGTTGCTGGAAGCAAGCTCCACGAGGCTGACTAGGCTTTCCTTGTTTAGGACAGGCGTCCGAGTCTGGCTTCCTCGCCAGCCTCAGAGTGGACAAGGAAGGTGTGAGGGAGAGGTTTCAGCACTCACTCCTCTTTCTGCTTGGCCCCATGCTGCCTTTCTCCACCCACCCTGCAGACCTCCGCCCAGGTGACTCAGGGTAGAGTTCTTCACCCTGAGCCTGTGTGTACAGCGGGCTTGCCCTTCCCTTTTGCAAAAGGTTTTTCAGAGGGAGGACAGTGTGTCCTGGGTCAGCCACTCTCAGGCAGTGCCCAAGTCTTCTAAGTTCTTGTCCTGTCAGAAGGATCTGGAACGAGAAGAGTGTCAGTGTGCATTCATGTTCTTGCTCTAACTGTGGACCGTGGGATAATGAGTAGAAAATACACAACAGGATGTAGGCCTAGTAAAACCTGATTGTTGGCTCAGTGGGGCGGGTAAAGGTGCTTGTTGCCAAGCCTGACAGCCTGTGCTTGATCCCTTGAACCCACATGGTGGGAAGAGAGAGCTAACTCCTTAAGGTTGTCCTCTGACCTCCACACGCATGTCATGGTACATGTGCCCTCACCCTTTACATACGCAGAAATAAATGTAAACATTGCAGTCTTTGGGGATATATAAAATTGTCCAAACAAGCAAACCAGACTTCAGGTGAGCAAGAGTGTGCTTTCCACCCACCCTGACCCAGGTGGCTGGCCTCTCGTGGCTCCATCCTTAGACAAGCCCTGCCCACACCTCTAACAATGCCTCTATCGGTTCTCAGAGCTGCCGTCCTCATCAAGCGTTTCCTGCCTGGCCTGGTTTTTGCTTAGTGAGAGTGGATCTTTCCACACATTGGGTGTAGGCTTCACACTAGAGTGAAGGCATGCAAGCCTTATAAGGACATGCCTCTTTAATAAAGGTAGGGGTGACAGATTCCAGACAAACACTTGTCACCTCCCCTATTGATAACAGACGTAGGCGCCACTAGATAGAGGTGACCTGGCAGGATGAGGATTAGCAGAGTAGGACTCAGTAGCTGACCTTGTATGCGTGTTCTCGTTCCAGTGCCTCATGGCGTGGGAGTCCATTATTCCACTACTGCAAGAGAAGCAAGAGACTAAGTAGGTTTTGGAACAGAGACTCTTCTGCCTCCACAGGGCATGGAACCCTGAACCAGAATGTCCCTGCAGTGCCGGAGAGGTCGCCGTGGGAAAACAGCACAACAGCACCTCTTGTGTGTGTACTTTCTACCCCCGCCCCCAGTTGTTTTCAGTTAGTATTTATTCCTTGGAGTCTATGAGACTGTAATCATCTCTCAGCAGCATACCTCCGTATTGTGAAGGAACCTCTTAAATGGAACACTAAAAGACTTGAAACTGAGGGGCAAGATAACCCCCACATGACACGTGACATCACTTTGGGGACAGCCCAGTTGCCATTGTGGGACAGAACCCCAGTCCTGCGTTTCAGGGACATGGGGAGACATGAAGAAGGCAGCTGCAGCTTGCTGTGGAGACCCCGTGGCTCTGCACTTTACCCGTGAGGGCATTAACCTGACCCAGCATGGAAGGAGGTGTGGGTACCTTCTCAGAAAGTCCTTAATTTACAGTGGCCTGTAGCCTGTGGCCGTGGCCGTGGCTGTGGCCTGCTGCCTGCTCATGATGAGTGGCCTCTGTTGACTTGTTTCTGGTTCACGTGGGGCCACCTGAATCCGTGTCTGTGAGCATTGACGCTTGAGTGAGCACGCCAGCGTCCTTGTCCTTATGGGATGCCTCAGGATCTTGTTTCTGACACCAGAATGCAACAGATGAGAAGCTTTTTGGTGTGAACTGGAAAAAAAAAAAAGGTGCATTTTTCTCCGTGAAGGTCTTAGTGTATGTGTTTTGCTTGTTAACTGTCATCGTGGTTGGGATTAGACCTGTTTGGAAACAGCTGCTGTCAGTGATGCTCCGGTGTGCCAAGCCCCAGCTCCGATGTCTGCTTTGTGCAATTTGCCTTTACCTCACCAAAAATGTCTAGTTTAATCTTCCTGCCGTGCCCGCTGACTGTCTGGGCAGCCTTGCAGTGGGGGCTGATGTGCTGTCTTATTTTTGCTGTCACAATTTGTAAACTCAGTGTGACTTCTATATGAGTGTTTTAACCCTCAGCATTCTGTGGTCAGGAAGATAAAAGCATCTGCAGGTCCCTCCAAGACGAGAAGAGCAACATCATGCTCTTTGCTTCTGTCTATGTGGAAATCTCCGTTTGCAGCCAAAATCTGGGGGCTGCCACTGTACTTAACATCTTCATTTGAAGCCTTTCAGATTTCCATAAAGCCAGCAATCAGAAAGGATCTCTCTTCCATACCACTGTTCTTGCTAAAAGGAAGCTGCATATTTGTGTTCTTTCATCTGTGGCTCTTTGCTAAAAATCCGTAGATCTGAGCTGCAGGTAAACGGAAGGGGCGTCGTTGTCTTTAAGGTGAGGCGGCCAAGCACTGCTCCGTATATAAGTTAATTTGTAAATCCGGAGCAGACGGCATGCTAAGTCCTGTAATTCCCTCTAACATTGAGTCAGATACATCATGGGACATCATGGGATGGCAGCTAGATAGCATGAAACAATTTATCTTCTCATATTTGACAAATTTGTGATAGAAATAATAATTCCCACATCTACCGGTACTTGCCTAAACCCTGACTGTGCCATCCCAAAGGCCTTGATGTGAATTTTCTTTGGTACAAATAGGAATGGCCCACTGAGGCAGAGGAGTAAGAGTGGTCCATACACCCAAATGCCAGCAAATTGGCATCTCATTCTACCTCTAAACCACTGGGTTGGTATGGGTATGAATGCTCAGAGCTCACCCGAGCATGCTGGTAGAGTCAGGGTGTGTATTTAGTCACCAACCGGCCTCCATTGTGTGTATCAGCAAACACCAGACTCGCTCAGAGGTGATGTCCATCTTTGAGAAACATGAAGCTTTGCTTTGTGGATTGTATGCCTGATATGATGAATAGTCATGTGATGATACATGGGAAGAACTATAGAAAGAATTATCCAGAAGCTAAGATTTGATGGCCAGCTGGTTGCCAAAACCTCAAGTCAATCCTGTGTGCTGGTTAGTTATGCAAGAAGAAAGCCCCGTAGAAACAGCCTCCAGCTGCACTGGGAGACGTAGGGAGGGAAGCAGGGTCCACAGCCATTCCCTCATGAGAGGTGGCTCTCATGGCATCTTGCAATGTTTGTCTTGTTTTGTTCATTTGGCCAGTAAGGAATGTCCCTGGGCTTTGAGTTTCCAGAAAGAGATGGAATAATGGAGACTTTCTTTCCCTGGGGACCAGTGTCAGTGGCAGAGCCAGGGACACCCATGCACAAGGAGGCATGCTTGCCCTTCTCCTTGGGATGGCAGCTGGTGAGCTGAGGAGGCTGGCCTAGAGGAAAAAAGGCAGCAGACAGTGAAGAGGCCTTCCTCCCTCCCTGCTCCACAGGCCCCCTCAGTCCCTGGGAAAGTATGCACAAAAGAGACTCCCTACATAGCTCAGAGACTACAGTGCCAAAATGCCCCAGAGAGGCTCCATTACTTCTGGAGCCTACAAAGCTGTTCCCTGATGTCACAGGTCCCTCCGACTCATTTTCCAGGAGACTTTGCCTTGAGGGTGCCACAGGTGGAGAGATAAAGATAGCTTTTGAAGCTTGAACACATGCCAGTGAGATGAAAGTTGGCCTTAGCAACTGCCCAGGTCCTGAGAAATGGAGGGCTTGTTCATGGGGTTAGAAACCTGCAAAGGCAGCCGGGCGTGGTGGCGCATGCCTTTAATCCCAGCACTCGGGAGGCAGAGGCAAGCGGATTTCTGAGTTTGAGGCCAACCTGGTCTACAAAGTGAGTTCCAGGACAGCCAGGGCTACACAGAGAAACTTCGTCTCGCAAAACCAAAACCAAAACCACCACCAACAACAAAAAACAAAAGTCCAAAAAACCAAAAAACCTACAAAGGCAAAAGAGGTTTGAGAGCCGTGGTTGTTTAGGACAGTTGTGGTTTGTAGCAGGAAAGGACACTCCTGATGTTGGGAATTTGCAAGAAGAATCTGGGCTGAGCTGCTTCAAACAAGGAGGCTTTGCTCTGGAGTGAGGAGGGAGTGACCCCTCAGCCTGTGTAGGGTCCAGTTTTATGCTCTCGGAAGGCTCAGCAGTGATTGCTGCCGAGTGGGAAGTAGCTTCTCCCAGCTGTTCCTCACCTCACCAGATATTTTCCCAAAGCCGAAACAAGAAAAGTCAGCATGCCTGGGGCTAGAAGCGGAATGTAAGATACGTCTCTATGCCAAATGGAGTTGTAGAATGTACCCTCTCAGCCCATAAACAGGAGGAAACCATATGTGAACACTACAGCCTCTGGCGAGGGCTCTGTGGAGATTTTAATTTTAGAAGGGGGCATGATGGCAGTGTTTCTCTTTTAGGACAACACCCACGGAACACTCAAAGGCTGTGTGACTTGTCCTGTCCTGTGGCACCGAAGCCCTAGGTAGCTGGCTGTTTTGATGAGGTCATTTGAATCATGGGAGTGTCCTTACACTACACTATCCTGAGCTGGTTGGGGTGGGTAGAAGAAGGCAAGGACTGCCTGAGAGGCTGCGTTGACCCTACTGATGTGGGTCTTGGGATGGGCTGGAACAGGGTTCCTGCCTGAGTAGGTGGAACTGGCAACCTTGAAGGGTGATTCCCCCCCACCCCCAGAGGATCAGCTGCCTGTGGTTGGGACAGGGCACACCACCTTCCCTCAGACGGTCTTGCTAAGTATATGACTGGGAGAGTTTGGTCATTTTTGTGTACCCTATGGTGGGAATGTGGGGTTGCCTTTCAAAAGCCTTCAGGATGGCAACAGATTGGATGTGCTATCTCAGTGCCTGCAGGTCTCTCTGCTCGAGGCAGCAGGGGGCGCTTTGCAGTATAGTTGAGGAAAATGACCGCTCCTTGACCAAACTGAGATGCACTTGGTGTGTGGGAACTGATTGCTTCCTCCCTGTTTATAATTCAGTGAATAATCACGGGCCCAATATTTTACTAACCCACTCTGTAGGTTGTCAGTGTTCCATTTTGAAAGTGTCCCCGTGGTTGCACACTTCAGAGGACAGGGACTCTGTGTGTCTAAGAAGGCTGGGATGAGGGCTCTGTTACAGGGCAGACTGTTCTCTCATAGTCTTATCTGTTTGAATATTCCTGGGTATGACTTTATGTGTGGCAAAAACCCACATTACCAAAGTAGTTTTTAACTACTGTAATTTGTAAATAAGTGTTGTGGCAGGTGGGAACCTTTAAAAGATCAGTAAGATGTTTCTCATATTTATGAACTTAGCACTTGAAAACCAACACACTCAGAAAAAGCCACAGATTGTTAAAAGCCTAATTGTAGTTCGTAACAATTTGTCAGTACGTACTAATTGCCTTATTCTTCAGCTAGTGGTTTATAAAGAGGCTGCATAGAAAGTTTTACACATGGAAGCAGCTGATGTAGAGACTTCATATAGGCAGCTGCAGTCCTAAAGTCTCAAGCTAGAGGGTGGGGGCCACGGAAGGAAGGCAGCCTTTCAGGTAGCAAGATTAAATATTGCTGTTGCCAAATAGTATTTGAAATAATACCAGAAAACGGGGACCACAGTACTGTTCGATGTTTTCAAGTGAGAAAGAGGAATGTAGTATGCTTTGGCATAGTTTGGGAGTGGAGAATACAGACATTATCAGCAGTGACAAATCACATAGCTTCAAAAACTCCTCCAGTTTGTGACAACATGACAGGTGTGACAGCATGACAGGTTTGCTCTGCTTCTGCAGAGTGGGCCCCAGAGGTCACTTAGGACTGAGATGCTCCAAAGTTTGAAGTGCCAAATAACATGAAACGTGCTCTGTCGACTCAATATTAAAGCCAGGGTGAAGAGTTGCAAACCCCTCTGTCCCTGCAGTACTGCCTGAGTGTGTGGTGATTCTGGGCTCTCCACAACCAGCTCAAAGCAGCTAGCACCCGTGCTCACTGTTGTTGGACGGGCTGGTCCACAGCCTCAGACCCACGCTCTGCCGAGATACTGGACGGGAGGAAGGATTTTTCCTAGACTGCGGATTGGCGTGACAAAGCAATGGCTGTGTCAGCTGGGCCTTCATCCAGGAACAGACCAACATAAACCAGCATCTTCTACCAGTTAGCACTGTCCTCCTGGACCATGCTGAGGGTTGGGCCTCTCCCTCAGAGTCCTTTCTCACTGTAGTTCTGTGTGCCTGTTCCCTTCATGCCTGAGTCAGGAATACATGGAGAGACAGCCTACATCTGACAGACTCCCACAAAACAAACTGCCAGCAAACTTTCTAACTCATTTTAACCGTTCAAGCGGGGAATTAAAACAAACTTTTGGACTATTTTTTTTTAATTGTTCTTTATGTTTAAAACTTGCAGAGATAGAAGCAGGCTTCTGAGGTACGGGGTCTTGCTGTGTGCTCTCTCTCCGTGCTGCCGTTAAGCCAAAACAAAAGCTGTGAACATAGGTGCTTGAGAGAATGCGTGTTGACAGGAAAGTGACTGATTTACAGACCCAAGTCTTTGTCTCATGAAACTACCAAAAAAGAATGTCACCTTTTTTCTTTGTTGTGGAACCAGAGATTATAAAAAGGAAAAAAAAGGAAAAAAAAAAGTTGTCTTGTTGTATTTTTGATGCTGGCACAAGGTTCTTGTCCACTTTGGTTTTTCTTATCTCTGTATGTAAGAAATTCTGTTTGTTGTTTACTATGGAATTAGTATTACATTTTGAGGTAAACAAAGAATTTGTATTGCTTGATAAACTATTAGCTTGTAAATTAAAATTTTTTTCTTTACCTCAGTTAACTTAAGTAATGGACCAATAAACCTATCAAAGCTGCTTCATTTCTTCCGGATCATGTGCTCATTTTTGTCTCTGTTAGGACTGGAAAAGCAGGGCATCTGCCTTTTGGGCTTTTTGAAAGTTTCTCTGAACACATGGTAATTTTCTTGTGAGAATCAAAACACAGAGCAACCGTAAAGACACACGCATGTACACACACAAACTTTGTATTCACTCTGCTATAGGTCCTGACTTAGTTTCCTTCTCCTGCATCTTACAAGTTGGCAAATGAAGAAACTGCTGTAGTATCATTGTGATTGCCAGGTAGATGATACACAGAGATTTCCTGCATGGAACCATAGCCAAATGTTATATTCTGGGTCAGGGCAGCACCTCCTGTTTGGTTGGTTTTTTTTTTTTTTTTTCTTTTTCTTTCTTTTTTTTTTTTTTTTTTTTTTCCTGTTTTCAAGGGTTTTCCAAGAAAAGGAATGCCTACAGTTTGTGAGAGCGTTAGCATTTCTAAGTAAGCCACCAGGGCTGAGAAAGAGGCTCAGTGTAAAGAGCTTTCTTGCACTGTTTTCTCAGAGGACACAGTCTGAATTCAGTTCCCAGTCCCTGTGTCAGGCAACTCAGAACACTGTAACTCTAGCTCCAGGGGATCCCAGAACCTCTGGGCCTTCTCATCCACACTCAATCACATATATATATGTAGTTAAAATGAAGCTGGATGTAGGGTACACACTTGTTATCCCAGCACATGGGAGAAAGGTAGGCAGATCTCTGAGTTTGAGGCCAGTCTTCTCAGCATATTGAGTTCCAGGTCAACCAAGGCTACATCCCCTGTCTTTTCCCCATACACTCAGGAAAGTATTGACTGAAAGTGGTCAGTTGTGTATTCCACTAAGGAAGTCTGCTGGGATTGCTGGGAAGTCTGCTGGTGGGTTTTGTTTTCTATTGGTGGTGGGTGCTGTTCCTGGGTTTGTTTTTGCTGTTTTTGAGGCAGGATTCTGTGTATTCCTGGCTGGTCTCAGACCGGCCATATAGCTAAGAATTGATCTTTCCGCCTCTACCCCCCAAGTGCTGGGATTACGGGTGTGTGCGACCATGCCTGGCTTATGTGGTGCGGAAGATTAAACCCAGGGCTTCGTGCATGCCAGGCAAGCACTCCACCAACTGAGCTGCGGCCCCAGTCCTGATCTGTGCTTTTAAAAGCAACAAAGGCAGCAGATATCACCTTGACTTCCAGCTGAGGAATGCTCAGCCAAGAAAACTCTTTTTTTTTTCTTTTTTTTTTCTAAAGAGTTTACATTAATTTAAAAACTGTTGTCATGCATACAACTGTTTTTAGTTGTCAGTTTTTACAAAATGTCCATTTCATGTTCATTCCCCTTGGGTTGGTTAAATTTAGGCTTTAGTCACAGTCTTCCATAGAACTAGCACGATTCCATGTGCCCCATTGGCGTCTTTTAGACAGCAATGAGAAAAGGGGGCTGGCTGGCTGGAGCCCGAAGCCCTCCAGGATCCAGAACACCTGTGCAAGCAGCTGGTACACACAGACCTCAACCTCAGCCTGGCAGAGGCATCTGAGAACTAGGAAATCTTCTCCAACACCCAGAAAGTGATTTTCCCTCCCACCAGGGACCTGCAGGCCAAAGCAGGTTATTGGAAGACTGGAGCTTGGGTTTCACAGGCAGAACCTGGTTATGGCTGGCGTTTTCAGCTCCTCTGTTTCTCTGCACACTCTCCTTGTTGTGACCTCGGGACTTGTTTGTAGGCCACAACACTGTAAGAAATTGCAGAAGAGAGTTGTAAAAGGCTGGAATGAGGCAAAGCAGGTGCTCCCCCCCCCCTCCTCACCCATGCCTGAGTCATCTCCCACCCCTCTTCCTCACCAATGGAGTCACTGATGTTTGACTCCATAGTGCATCAGGGTGCTACTGAGTGAGAGGCTTGGCTCTAGAGGACTCTCCGGATGCCTTCCAGTCCCATGATAATGAACTTCTCCCTGTCTCTAGTGACATAGTGAACTAGACAGCTGCCCCATTGTCCTAGCAACTCTGCCTCGCACTCCTGCCTAGTGATGACTTCTTGTGAATATCTCAACAGCAAGTTAGCCTTTACTGATGCCAGAGCGGCCTCGACTGCAGTTAGCAGTTACCTCTGAGGACCTTCTTGCCTACACCCCGTCCCCAGCACTGGGGTTGCACTTGCTTTTCCTGAGGTGCTGAAGACCTGACTCGTATCATCTCGCTTACACAGCAAGCATTTACCAACTCGTCTTCATGGTCCCAAATCATTCTCCTTATTGTTTAGACAGGCCTCAGGAAGCCTAGGCTGAGGCTAGCCTGGAACTCCTGATCCTCCTGCCTTCACCCTCTGAGAGCTGGGGTGACAGAGAAGGCCCAGCATGTCTGGTTTATGGTGTGCTGGGAATTGAACTCAGAGCTTCATGCTTGCTAGGTGAGTGTTCTAACAACTGAGCTATAGTGCCAGTCTCAGGTGCCACGCCTTTTTGACAAAGCATTTATTCATTAAACAAATCTTTCTAGAATAGTTCTTAGGTGCTGGGCTCTCGTTGAACACAGTGGACACATGGGAGCCACACAGCTGTGGCCTCTGTCCTCGGCAAGCCTACAATCTAGCGGGAAGCATATTAAACATTAACACGGTGGTCACCAGCTAGTGTGCTCTGAAGGAAAACTACAGGAGCTTAAGCAGGACTCAGATTAGAGCAAGGTAAAAGGAGGAGCTTTGTTTTCTCATCTGTAAAGTGGGGATAAATAATAGTCACTTCGATGGAATCCTTATGAATCATCATATATAAAATATCTAACACTTTTGTTAGTACCATTTTTTTTTTAAAGTCTAGGATGGAGATGGGATAGGGATTCACCTAAGTGTGCAGGTTGGAGAAGATGAAGTCATTCTCTTTTGGTCGATTATATTTTCTCTGTGCAATACAGAGCATCCATGAGTACCTGTGTGCTTGTGTGTGTGTGTGCGTGGTGTATGGGGTGGGGTAGGGAAACAGGCTGTGGCAGCAGCAGAGCCTCACAAATACTTCCTTAGCATCTCCCTTTTCACGTAAAGAAGAGCAGGAAGGGAAGACAGGACTCCCACAGTGACTGTGACAATGCCTGCCTTTTGTTATAGGGACTAGGCGGGGCCAGCATGCACACACTCGAAAACACACACACACACACACACACACACACACACACACACACCATTTATGGACAGCCCTGGCCTCAGGACCTTTGCTGGCATCAAGGAGAATGCAGACGACAACTGGTCCAGCCTTCTGACTTTCTTGGCCGCCTCTGCTTTGCCCCACCTCCCTGGGACTCTCTGTGATTGGAATGTAGCTTTTCCCTCTGTGACCAAAAACCACACAGGTCTTTCCTGTTGCTTTTACTTAATGACTGATGACACAGCTTGGCAACCTCCAGCTGGAAGAGATTTTCAGATTCTTATTGAGCGACCTTGGGGAAGGGGAAGGTCATAGAAACACTGCTGCCACGCCATCCGTGTTCAATCTTCCTTGTACATTCAAATGACCTGCGGAGCTTTAAAGTAATGTCTAGCCCAGATCAGTTGAGTCCTAGTCTGTGAGACCTGAGAGCAGTCATTCTGAAATCTTCCCTGTCCGTGCAATGTATAGAGAATGTGTTTGTCTGCACATGTCTCTCTGCTGCAGAAGGGAGGGGGCGGAAACACATAGCAGGTAGGTGCCTGAGCCACAGGAGCATCAGCTGCTCACTCGGATGTTTCCAGAGCCTCTTCCTGCTTCTGGGACAAAAAAAATCATGAAGGCCCTGTGTGGCCAGTTGAGATTTGGTGTAGGGCTGGTAAGATGGTTCTACAGGCAAGGAAGCTTCCAGAGCGCCTGAGTGTGATTCCCAGCATCCATGTCAGAGGCTGACAACCACCTATAACTCCAGTTCCGAGGGACCCAACACCTCTGGCCTCCAAGGGCACTCAGACACACATGGCCTCTCTCTCTCTCTCTCTCTCTCTCTCTCTCTCTCTCTCTCACACACACACACACACACACACACAATAAGTAAATAAATGCACCAAGCCTGATGACCTGAATTAAGTTTCAGAGCCTACATGGTATCATGGTATAAGGAGAGGTTGAACTCCCGCACACACATACATGCACACACACACACGCACACACACACAGAGTAAATGTAAAAAAAAAAAAATTAAAAGGAACTGGTGCAGAAGAAAATGGCTGGATCCAAGTGCATTGGGTGAAGGGTCAGGGCTGTTCCATGCTCTCTCAACCCTGTTATTGAAGAAGGCAAGCCAGCCTGCTTAGCACAACCCATGTGAAACTGGGAAGGATCCAGTCATTGCATTTGTTGGTCTGTTTATAACCTGATGACCTACATTGGCTAGTTAGACTTGTTTCCTACTATTGTTTCTGGGTGTTTATTTGGGTTAGAAAGGCTGTGTCAACCTTCAGTGAAATGGGATTGGCTACTTGGATGAAATTATTAATCCATTGCAAAGCTGACCAGGGAATTGGAACTCCTCAAAAATCTATACTGTATGCTAGCTAGCTCTCACCAAATTAGTCCAACCCATGCAGCCACGATCCAATGGAAAGGTCTAAAGGATGGACAGTCCTGGACAGTCCTGGACAGTCCTGGCTCAGTCCCCTCATCTTAAGACATGAGACTTGGCCATGGTCCTCTGCTTGGCTAAATATCCCCACCTGTTTGCTTTTTGTGTCTTATTTTTCTCACCTAACAAAGCGAACAGCCTTACCAACTGATGGCTCCTATCACTGGAGGTCTGGCAGAGAACTAGATATTATGATATAGTGTGAGGATTCAAAAAAATGGCTTTGGCCTGGAGAGATGGCTCAGTGGTTAAGAGCACTGACCTCTCTTCTGAGAGGTCCTGAGTTCAATTCCTAGCAACCACATGGTGGCCCACAACCATCTATAATGGGATCTGAAGTCCTATTCTGGTGTGTCTGAAGACAGCTACAGTGTATCCATATGAATAAAATAAATAAATAAAGAAAGAAAGAAAGAAAGAAAGTCTTTAAAAAAACCCAGCTTCATCAAGTCTGCCTTCAACTATTTATTATCTACTCTGCTGTCAACAATCAGCCATTCCTAATACTAATAAATATAATACTAATGCTGATATCTAATACTAATATGGGAACCTCAAAGAGTGAGACTGTGTCAAATCCATTGTACCCTAGGGCATATTCTGTGGCTGTCCTGAAAGATACATTTCTCTTATTGCTAGCCCCCACTGGTACATGAGAGAGCTTCAATTCAGGGCAGTGGTATTTACATGTAGATACCAAACACTTAAAATGTGCCTACAAAATGGAATTTACACACATAACATTATATAACTGGATCTCAAAGATTTGGTCATTTTAAAAAGTAAAGCATTCTTGGGTGGAGAGATGGCTCAGTGGTTAAGAGCACTGACTGCTCTTCCAGAGGTCCTGAGTTCAATTCCCAGCAACCACATGGTGGCTCACAACCATCTGTAATGGGGCATCTGATGCCCTCTTCTGGTGTGTCTGAAGACAGCGATAGTGTACTCACATACACGAAATAACTCACATACATGAAATAAATAAATCTTTTTTAAAAAGAGAGTAAAGCATTTCTATTGCCTGATTGTGTGTGCTGGGTAGTTACGTGCTGGAATATTTGTGTACCAGCTATATTAAGCTATATTATTATAATTAGTTTCACCATCTTTTTTTTTCTTTTTGAAGACAGGATCCCATACGATCTAGGCATAACTCAAACTCATTGTGTGGCTCAGGATGGCGTTGAACTTTTGATCCCCCTGCCTCCACCTCCTGAGTCCTGGGATCACAGATGTGTGGCACCACACTGGCTTATATGATGGGAGGGATGGAAGCTGAGGCTTGTGATGCTAATCAAGCACCATACCAACCAAACTACACCCCAGCCCACCTTTCCTGTTTTAACATGGGCCCCTGCCAGATATAGGGGCACACCCTTGCAATCCTAGTACATAGGAAACTGAGGCAGGAAGGTGCAAGTATGAAGTCAGCATGAGCTTCACAGCAAGATCATCTCTCAAACAACAAACAAAATGGGGGCTCCTTGCGTCTGGGGTGGGGATGGCTCAGTGGTTAGGAACACTTACCACCCATGTTCAGTGGATATCACTAGGAGGCCTGCTCTTTTCCAAAGGTATGGGGGAGATAGGTGATGAGAGGATATGGGAGGAGAGGAGGGAGGGGAAACTGTGGTCAGGGTGTATTCTATGAGGCCAATAAAGGGAAAAAAACAGAGCACTTGCTGCTCTCTCAAAAAGCCTGAGTTATGTTCCCAGCACCCACATGGAAACTCACAACCATCTGTAACTAATTCTGCAGGATCTCATCTCCTCTTCTACTTCTGTGCACTACATACACATGGCATACAGATGTATATGCACACAAAACACTCGTACACACAAAATAAAAACAGCTACACACACACACACACACACACACACACACACACACACACACTCACTCACTTATGATTTACACTCATTGCCGGGGAAGCCAGAGCTAACCCTTCCTTTCTTTCCATTCGGTTGACTCCTGGGCTAGTGCCTGGCCATGGAGCCGCTGCCTCTTCTCCTCTGCCGGGTCCTCCTGCCTGTGCTTGCCTGGAGCTGAGTGCTCTTGTCTCACAACTAAGAAAGTTTTCCAGAGGAAGAGGTCAAGGGACTGTTGCCTAAGGCCTTGCTGGGGAACTCACATGGTGCACTGGTCATTGAGTGCCTTCAAAGCACAGAGAAGAGACAGTCCCTGGAAGGGACAAGCTGGGTGACTTTTGCCTAAAGGGATCCAAACCAAAGAGGTCAGAATGGCTCAAGCAGCTTTGTTGCCTGGCCTCCAAATGGAAGAAGGCAGATGAAGCACCTATAGGTAAGTCATCTCATGAAAGTGCCCGAAAGGAGCCAGAGTTTTGGAGCTGTCTATTCATTACTGTGATTTAAGGATTGCTGGATTTTCAGTTTGAAGGAACTTCTTTGTGAGAGAGCTTATAATTACCAAAAACAAAAAACAAAAAGCAAACAAACAAACAAACAAACAAAAGAATCTACAATTGACCTACGCACTGGGGCCCCAACCCACACAGCAGGCAGTTTCTGTCTTACCCAATTGGGACAATGGCCAAGAAGGAGAGAAAAGATGATAGAACAAAGCAGGTGCCAATGAACTTGTCCAGCGTAAGCTGATAGATCTTGTTATATATGGTGGATGTCACCACCCCAGTCAGAGTTAGGCACAGCTGTAGTATGACGAAAATCTTTCCTGTGGAAGAGACAAAGGTTATCAACAGATCTGCTGTTGTTCCGTTCTTGTTTCGCCTACCTGGTCTCTGAGGAGCTCCAGGAGACTTCCCCCACCCCCGCCCTCCCGAGGACTCCATTCCAGTCTCCGTGGCGCAATTTGATGAGTGTCCTGCCTCCATCTAGATGAAGCTTCCCAAAATAGCTTTCTTTGACTCTGGATTTCTAGTGATAGCTTTGTGAGTTTTTTTCCACCCTCCTTTCTCCATCCCAAGAGACCAATATGTTCCTTATGAGTCCAAGGATGCTTCTAGAACGTGTGTGTGTGTGTGTGTGTGTGTGTGTGTGTGAGCAAGACATAAAGCTCCAGGTGCCCCCCTCTTGGCCTCCTCAGTACTGGGTTTACAGACACGTATTTTACACCATCGTTTTACAAGTGCTGGAGATCCAATTCCAGGACTTCATGCAAGCCTTTTACCAGCTGAGCCCTCTCCCTGGCTCCACTTCTGAGTCTTCAGGAAGTCGGTGCAGCAAGCTGAGACAGCCTGGGCAGGACATCGCCAAGAGAGTCCTCGCACTCACCATAGGAAGAGTCCTTTATGAGTTTGGACATGGCTGACCTGATGGTTGTGATCGGAATAAGCGCAAACAGCATGATGGCTCGGGCTGAAACAGATCGTAAGAATGAACACCTCTCACCTGAGTCCAGTGTCCACCCAGGAGATGGGAACAAAGCAAAGGCTTCCTTCCAGCCCCTTCCCCCACAGTCCCTGTGGCCTTGGCCTGGAAGCATTAGTAGCCCCCTGAGTGGCCCAGACTGAATCGTTAGCCCTTCCAGAAAGGTTCCTTAGTTCAGTTGCCACTCCTCCCCACAGCTGCGTTATTAACTAGTCAAACTTAGGGAGGGGGAAGGCTAGCTGCCTCTCTGAGGTGTATGATCTGGGGGCAGTTCTCTGATAATTTTCTAGACTTTTCCTTTCCAATTTGTTAGCTATTAAGCACATGTGGCCTATGTAAGCTAACATGAAGTAAGCCTTAAACTCTTCTTTCATTACACCAATCACCTATCAAATGCTCAATAGCCACACATGGCTAGTGGACATTGTGTTGACAGATGGAGGCCACTCTACACCTGTAAAAAGTTCTGCTGCAGCACAAGTCTAGAGCTTTCTGCTTGGGCTTGACCATTTCTCTGTCCTCCAGTAGAAACCTCAGGCCACTGTCTTGTGGGAAGGTATCGTAGGAGCCAGTTATTGAGAAATTTTGCGCATTGCTAAAAAGCCCTTTTTGGGGCCTCGACTAAGGGAATATTTTTGTGTGTCTTACTGCTTTAAAGCTAGAAAAAAGACTGGAGAGATAGCTTGGCAGGTGAAGGTCTGAGGCCAAGCCGGAGAACCTGAGTTCAATCTCTGGAACCTACACAGTGGAAGGAGAAAATAAACTCTGGCATTTGTCTTCTGACCATGCCCACCTCCCCACTCTGAGTAAATAAATATGATTTTAGAATGTACTAAAGCTAAATGAACCCCAATCCATCTCCACTTAGGGCTGTGTTGAGCCTTCCATACTGACTCCAAGATCCAATGACCACATCTTGGCCCAGAGCCAAGGGTCCCACCATGGCAAGATTCAGACAGCAATACAGGTGATACACAGTCACAACACAGATATGTCTATTCCTGTCTCCCTTGTACCTCCTGGATAACAAGTTTAGTCCCTGGTACTGAACTGGGACTCCTAGACCACAGTGCCCCTTAACATCAGACCATGACACAGAGGGACCCCATTGCCCTGCTTCTCTAAGCCCCCAGACTTACCAATGTAGAACATGTATGTCTCCTTCACAAAGGCCAAGAGAAGGGCTCCGGACCCAAAGGAAAGCATCCCGATTATGATCATCGTGGTGTCCCGGAAGCAGCGGGAGAAAACCAAGACACCCAAGAAGCTGGTTATGAAGATTATGTACCCAGAAGCCATCCCATAGCCCAGCTGCACTTGGTTCCAATGGAGAGGCTCCTTAAGCACAAAAAGGGCCATGACGTCTACTGTGCCCACAGCAGCCAGGTCATAGATGATGGCACCCACAAACAGCAGAGCAACAACTTCCCTTTGGGAAGACTTCCCTTTCCCAGGAGTCCGAGGGTTCCTTGGTACATTCTGTTTGTCTTGTTGATCTGGATCCAGGGTTCGATAGGTGCCCATCATGCCAGACACAGTATCTACAGTGGGGTGCACCTTGTTGGGCTTGGACTCAGGGACCTTCAGCACAAAGAGGCTGTAGAAAAGGGCAAACGCCGCACAGCCAACGCTGCAGGCAGTTAACAGGAGGCCTTGCGCAGAGTGCCCAACGATTTGCTTGAAGAGATGCCCCGAAGCCATGCTCCCAGAGAACCCAGCCAAGCCCAGGACTAAATCGATGAGGATGAGGCGCACGGAGCGGCGGCCTTCGGAGCAGCCCAGGGATCCCAGCGCCATGACCCCGGACCAATAAGCGGAGAAGCTCCCGCATAGCCCATTGAGCGCTGCTGCTCCGTACATCACCTCCACTGGCCAGTCCAGCATCACTTTGAGTAAGAGTCCGATGCGGGACAGCAGGAAGCCCAGCATCGCTGTGCAGATAGAGATCTTACGGTGGTAGCGGTCACTGAGCCAGCCCAGTCCATAGGCGGACAGCAGAGGCGTCAGGCCCAGCACGAGGTTGTAAATGATGTTGAAATTGGAGATAGCCTTCTGCTGTTGGTCTTCCTGATACTCCACCAGCGACTGGTTGGCACTGTAATTAGAGGAGCCTCCAGCCTCAGACTTGAAGGACTCCTTCACTACCAGGAGTAGTCCTGCGTCGTAGAGGGAGCCGGCCACCTGGGTTGAGGCCACCACAGGCTCAATCCAAGTCCTCACCCGGAAGCCAGAGAGCCGGCTGCTCCACGGACAGGTGCCCCCTGGACCCATGTGACCTGCGTGACAGGGAACAG
Source organism: Mus musculus (assembly GCF_000001635.26). NCBI lineage: Eukaryota > Metazoa > Chordata > Mammalia > Rodentia > Muridae > Mus > Mus musculus. Next base: position 59,914,945 of record NC_000070.6, read on the forward strand.
GGCTTGCTGTCTGCAGAGTCTAGGAGATGCTCCCGAATTTGGAGGGTCAGGGCTCAATCCCAGAGTGTGTTTCAGGTGCGTGCTTCAAGAGCAGAGCTGGGGCGGCTTGTGTGACAGTAGCTACTTTAGATGCCAAGGAACTTGCCTGGCTGCGGCCCCTCCTCCTCAGGTCAGAAAAAGCAGCGCCCCACCTCCACCTCCACCTGGGTCTGGCTGAGCAGACTGGCAACAGCCCAGAGAAGCTACTCACTCGGTCAGAGCACTCGCAAGCCTTGGCTCCCTCCCCACGAACCTAGAGCAGCTCAGACAACCTGCTTTCCCTGACAGCTGAGGACAGAAGTCTCCGAAGCTCAGTCAAGCATGCAAGCAAGCTCTGGGACCTGCCCAAAGAACGTTTCCAATTCTTCCTCCTTTGAGGCAGGTTTGGGCAGGGGTCTGTTGCCTAGGCTTCTGCTTGATGCAACTCTGAGGCGTCAAGTTTTCCTTGTTGGAAGTAACAGGAACCTTGGCGCACGCAGCCAAGTACAACGCTCAGGATGCTAACCCCAGCTCCATGTAAACCAAGGATGATGGAACGTATCTGTGATTCTAGCCCTTGAGACAGGGAGGCAGGAGGGTCAGAAGTTCAAGTCATCCTCCGATACATAGAAAGTTTGCTACAAGAGACTCTATCTCAAACAAACAGACGAACAAAAACAGACAAACAAAAGATGATTCAACAGGTAAAGGGTCTGCCATCAAGCTTTGTGGCCCTGGACCAATCCCTGAGACTCATACCACGGAAGGGAAACACACACACACACACACACACACACACACACACACACACACACACGATTGATTAAAAAAAAAAAAACGATAAGGACCCATTTGTCAGAAAATAGTAACACAGACTTCAAAGAAGCCATCTCAACGGCAGCTCCTTCAGGCCAGGCCTCTCAGAGCAGTGACGACCTTGGGCATCTGTATTAATGGGCTTTTCTCGTTGAACTCCAGCCTCAGCTTCAATCCCAGATGCCTCTCCACAGCACACAACTGGACTCTAGCAGGACCTGGTGGAGCTTACTGAAGTCAGCAGGTTTGTCTGAATAAAGAAGGGAGCAGAGATCTTTTTGCTTCCTAGTAGTTGCTCTTCCCATCTCATAGCCTCAATCTTGTCTAGCCTGGGCTAAGATTTCCCAGGCCCATTTCTTTCTTCTTCAAGTGTATGCATCTGGATGAGGTGCTCCTAGGTGACCCAGGGAGTAAGAAGACCGTTCTCTTCCACGTGGATAGTTAAAAATCACCCAGTCCCTGCTTTTTTGTTTGTTTGTTTTGTGTGTTTTGTTTTTCGAGACAGGGTTTCTCTGTATAGCTCTGGCTGTCCTGGAACTCACTTTGTAGACCAGGCTGGCCTCGAACTCAGAAATCTGCCTGCCTCTGCCTCCCGAGTGCTTTTACCTCTCCATCTTCAACCCTGACACAGTAATGGTCACATGACTAGCACAGATTCAAAGTTACAAAAAGGATACAGGTGCCTGCCTGGGAGAGTCTAAAACGTCAGATGCTTCTACAGTGGGTCGGGATGAGATTCCAGGCAGTCCTTGTGTAACTCTGTGCCCCTTTGGTAATATTAAAGTGGCGTGTTCTCTCTTCTCCTTGTTACCACGCAGACTCTTTTTTTTGTGTGTCCAGATCCAGACAACTGTGACTTCTGCAAAGAGAAAGATGTACCCCATCTGCCCTTGAGAGCCGTGCCTTGTGGCTCTGGCTCCCACCTGTGTCTCCCTTTCTTCCTGACCTTGACCTGTTTTCACCAACCCATGCCTGGCTCTCCTACTCCATTCCTGACATATTTTTCTAGGGCTGCAGGAGGCAACTCAGCAACCTGCTCCTGTGTGTGAAACTCCAGGGATGGTTGAGTTACAAGAGCTCCACAATCAACGATAGTACAACCAGAAGGACCACTCCGACCGTTTTATCAATGGAGTCTTGGTGCTGTAGACAGCAGGAGGCAACCTTGCTCACTCTCTGGCAGGCTTTCTGGGTTTTCAGCTCTTGTCATCTATTATTATTATTATTATTATTATTATTATTATTATTATTATTATTATTATTTCTTTTGTGGAATGTAAGAAACCTCTGAGGGATTCACATCGGACCTGGGAGAAGCCAGGTGATAGTCAGCCTTGGGGTTCTCCAGGCTTGAGAACTGAATCATCTGGTCTAGAAATGAGCTAGAGGCTAGAGAGATGGCTCAGCAGTTAAGAGCACTGACTGCTCTTCCAGAGGTACTGAGTTCAATTCCCAGCAACCACATGGTGGCTCATAACCATCTATATATGGGATCTGATGCCCACTTCTGGTGTGTCTGAAGACAGCAACAGTGTACTCCTATAACTAATACATACATTTAAAAAAACTTTAAAAAATATAGTTTAAAAAATATAGAAATGAACTAGTTTCAGATCTGATGATGTCTTTCCCAATTTAGACTACCATGGGTTGGATTATACTCTCATTCTGTTTGTTCTCTCCTCTCCATCTTTGAATGCTGGACCCAACTGAAGTCATACTGGCCATCTTCTGTGACCCAGGCTACCAGCAGGTTGAGCCTTGACTCTCTGCCACATCAAAATAAGTATCTTTTACAGACTATCTTAATTTTCTTATTCCTGGATTTTCTGGAAAAGGTTTCCTCCACTCCTAAAGCACCAGCAATAAAGTGAATACCACTGCCTTGTATATCAGCTGTGGCGATTGTTCTGGAAACCAATCTGCAGTCATAACTGGCTAATCTCTATATGAATAAAGATACACTATTTCACTATCTCACGTGGTCTAGGCTAGCCTCAGACTCACCGTGACATTAATGGTGGCCTTGAAGTTCTAATCCTCTTCCTTCTACCTCTTGATGGAATTACAGGGAGTATGCTGTGCTTTTGTGGCGCTGGGGATAGAACCCAGAGCATTGGGCATTCGAGGCAGGCTCTCTACCAACTGAGCTACATCGTCAGCTCTACCCTAGCCCACAGTTTCTAGGAAGAAAGGAGGCCTCTAACAGTAACTGAACTTTTACCCTATACTAATCATAGTATATTAATGAATTCAATGAATTGTCCTGGGAAGCCTATGAGCTGGAATCCTAGATGTTGAAGTAATTTGCACAAGCTCACACAGAAAGCCAGTATTTAGTGTCAGGGAGTCTTTGAAAGCCTACAGCTGTGGAGGGGATGCTGCAATCCATCTGAAGATGCCTTCGCAACCAGGATGGAGAGATGCAAAAACATCATTGTCGACGATGTGGGCAGGGACTTGTTGCTCAATGGTGGATTGCAGAAATGAACAAGAGGTGTGGTTGAAAGCCTCCTTACTGAGATACATTCCAGGTACTTTACAGTCAAATAGGAAATACTTTTGTTGCTTTTTTTTTTTTTAACTTTTATTACCTTAATTAATGTCCTCAAATGTATTTTACAAAGGAGCAGAGAGGAGAGAAGTTTCTTCTTCAAGTTCTCTCCTGACCTCTACATGTTCACTGTGGCATGAGTGCACACACACACACACACACACACACATACACACACACACATGCACCAAAGGTAAATCTTTAAAAGGAATATAGTTCATAGGAAAAATATAAAATAAAATTATATGGCTAGAGAGATGGCTCAGCGGTTAAGAACACTGGTTGCGCTTCCAGAGGTCCTGAGTTCAATTCTCAGCTAATATGTGGTGGCTCACAACCATCTTTTCTTAAAAAAAAAAAAGATTTATTTATTATTATATCTAAGTACACTGTAGCTGTCTTCAGAGGCACCAGAAGAGGGTGTCAGATCTCATGGTTGTAAGCCAACATGTGGTTGCTGGGATTTGAACTCAGGACCTCTGGAAGAACAGTCAGTGCTCTTAACTGCTGAACCATCTCTCCAGTGGCTCACAACCATCTATAAATGGGATCTGTTGCTCTCTTCTGTCATGCAGGCATACATGCAAATTGAGCACTCATACACATAAATAAATAAATAAATATCTTTAAAAATATTTTAAAAAATTTTATAAGCAACATGTATGCACACGTATATGCATATACATGTATGGATACAACATGTATCCATATATGTGTGTATATATGTTGTGTAAACATATACATATATACATATGTATACATATTTGTGTATATACATATACACACATATATACATATATTAGCATGTATATACATGTATATACATATATAAGCAACATATATAAGAACAAACATGTTCTCTTTCTAAAAGTGTCCTTCAGTTTCTGTCTTCCCTTTTCTTATTCTTTGATAATTCCATACATGTATTTGCTGTGTTTTACTGTTTTCAATTCGCTCATGTTTCAGGAAATGGGACCCATTCTTGTTCATGCCAGCAGTCACAGTTAAACTCAATGAGTCAAAATAAAACAATAAAATAAAGATAGCTGGGAGAGATTTCCAACAGCTCACTGTCTCATATCTGAAAGCTTCCCCATTCCATGAATGGCCAGTGCAAGTCTTTGCTCTTTTATTCAGCAGAAACTGGTGGAGAGTCGGTGACTTCCACATGAACTGGCACGAAGCTGAGCAAGGACCACAGAGCACACACACATCTCCCATAGGTGGGCTGACGTATGGCGCAGGCTCCGGCTTTCACAGGCCACAGGACTGAGGAGCTAAACCATTTTACCTAGATCTGGAGTAACAAGAGAACCCCTCAGCTGACATGCAAGACAGAGGTGTTCTTTTTATTGCTAGTGTTTCTGGGGCTGAGGTAAACCTTTGCACCCAACAAAATGGTAATAAGATATGAAACATAAATATACAACAATAGAGCCTGTGAGATACATCATCTGGTAAAGACGCTTGCCAAGCGTGAGGGCCAGAGCCCCTCAGGATGGAAGGAGAAAACCAACTCTCATAACTTGTCTTCTGACCTCCACATCCACACCGTGGCATGTAGACACTCAATAAATGTAGTAAAATTCAAATTATAGCATCCAACAAAGAAAGATACACACACTCAGCCAAGAAGTCAGGCAGTTCTTGCCGTGAGCATCCATGTGTAGCAGAGATTTAGCTGCTGTTGGCTGGAGTGCTGCCTCTTCACTTGGGCTCAGAGGCCTGACAAATGACCAAGAAAAAGGATAGCAACTGGGCATCCGTGCGGTCATATTGCTTCTGCCCCGTTGGCTACTTTAAACTTTAGTTCAGATTTCTGCTTAAGTCTGTATTTAATAAGTGTTCAACTGAAACTGTTAACACTCCCCACCCCCCCAATTCTGCAAGGCTGAACAATAACTAAGGTATGGTTTATTAATCAACAAATAATCAACAAGTTGTCAACTGCCAGCCTTTTGTGTATGTGATTTATTTTTTTATCAAGTCTTCGAGAATTTCACGTGTACATGCAATATATTTGATCATACTCATCCCTGACCTCTTCTAATTCCTCCCAGCTACACCTCGACCCTCATCTCTTCCCAACTCTGTGTCTTCTTTTTAAAAAAATATATCTATTTTTATTTGTAAGTATGTGTGTGCCTGTGTATGTGCACTTGAGTACAGGTGCTCAAGGGGCCCAGAGTTATTGAATCTTCTAGAACTGGAGTCACAGGAAGTTGTGAGCCACCTGACTATTGGCTATTGATGCTGGGAACCAAAAGTGGGTCCTCCACAAGAGCACATACTCACTCCAAGTCTCTGAGCCATCTCTCTAGCCCAGCCCACTCCACCTTTTTATAACCCAACAAGCCTAATTTGTGATATTCATATTTACGTGTGTGGAGTCATCTATGGGAACATGCTTAACCCACCAAGGGTCACATTCTTAAGGGAAGCTAACTCTCCCTCCGACTGTCAATATCTGCAGCTTGTGAGCCTTCTTCCCTTGCCCACGGGGCTGTTAACTGACAGACGAGCTCTTGTACGAGCAATCACAGTTGCTTTGACTTCATCAGTGCAGTGGCCCCCTCTTGTCCAGAAGACACTGTTCCACTACAGTCCTCGATCCCCAAACCTACTGCTATTATTCTGCTAAGTGAGCATGGTATGAAACTCCCTCTTAAATTAATATCTCTATGCTCATAGATGAGCACAGCTCAAGCCTCATCAAAGAAGCTTCTCTGTGCAGTGGACTGTGGTTAGTGCAGAAACACAGCGCAGAGTGCAGAGAAAGTGTCTGTGGAACGCTCAGCCACAAGTGCAACGTCTGCATCATAGACTGCCCCATTCCCCAAGATTCTCATGGAAGAGGTGGCAGAGAGGTTGACGAAGGGGGCAGTTCTGATGTTAAAGTTCTGTTCCCCAATTAGTTCTTGATTTGTCAGTAAAGAATGCTGGGGGTCAATTGCTGGGCAGAAGGTACAGGCAGGTGAGTCTTCCAGACCCCAGGAGGAAAGGGCAGATTCAGGGAAGGAGAGAGGGCTTTTCTGCCATTGCTTTGGAAGAAGAAGAAAATAACAACCATGTAAGGTCTTGGGGACAGGGATCTAGGGCCTGTAGCCTCCACTACAGGCAGGTGGCCAAGGATGTTTGGCAGGGGCTAGCCGCTAAGTTTAGGGCAGGTGGAGGGCAGAGATAATAAATTAATAAGGGCATGCTTTTCTGTGCCCAGCAATTGTGCCAAGAAGGCAGATGTAGAGGAACAATCTGTGTGTGTGTGTGTGTTTGTGTGTGTGTGTCTTTTGTCTTTTATTCAGATTGAAGGGTCTCAGGTGGGAGCTGGTATCAAGGTCACCTTCCAGAGCAAAGGCAGGTAAACCAAAGGGAAGTGGAGGGGCTGGTAGTGCGGGTGACCCTGGGCAAAAGCAGTAGCATTTAAAACTACATACAACAGGTTGTAGCTTCTAGCTTTAAGACGTGCCACTCCAGCACCAGAGCAGCACCTAGAAGTTTCCAGTCATTGTCTTAAACCTGAAAGAGGGTGCCATGGTTGACCTAACTAACCATCATGCTCCTGTGACTTGTCCTTTTTCTGAGTCATTCCTTCTTGTAGTTGCTGTGGGTTTCAAGATAACAGGTCTGACCGAGAAGCATGTTGCAACAAGAGTCAAAACTACTCTGAAGGTCGTAGCTCTCTTGTCACCAACCAGGTTCCTCATGATACTCTTGAGATCACCATCATACAGACCAATTTTGGTCCTTTCTTACATAGCCCGACGTTCTTCTTGACACCTCAAGGGCACACCTAGGATTCTGTTTCCTGTGGCAAGATATTTGATCACACTGTGACCCCCAAGAAGGTGTTATTTGCTGGGGAAAAAAACCCACAAAAACCCTGATTCCAGTTGTGATGTGGCTCAGCCCTTAACACATACCTTTAATCCCTCTGGCTGGAATACAGACACACTCTTAGCACACACCATTAATCTCAAACAATGAAGGTAAAATTAGTTTGTAAAAGGAAGCATCCGTGTTTGAAAGTGATGCCTAATTGAGTGGCAGACAAAGTGACGAATCAGAAAGATTTGACAGAATAGGATATACCCAAGTCTCATGAGAGAGGAAAAAGAGGTTACTTAAGAGAGAGCAGTAGGAGAGAGAAAGAGAGAGAGAAAAAGAAAGAGAGAGAGGAAAAAGGAGGAGGAGGAGGAAAGAGGAGGGGGAGAAGGAAGAGGAGGAGGGGCAATTTTACCAGGAGAGTTTTACAGAGATGGGTTGAAGAGAGAACAAGTTAGACACAGATGAAGATAGAATGAGCCAGAGAATGAGCAAGAGCCAGAAGATTAGAACATACTGCCAAAGTCAGTATTGGCAGCCCAAACTTACTCCAGCTTGGGACTGGCCTCCATCTTAAAAGAAAAAATCCTGAGAACTTGGCCCATAGCTGAACCCAAGCTGCACCCAGGAAGGCTCCCATGGCTTGTTCTTGACTGGAGTTACTCTCTAGCTACTTCCTATCAACAGTTAATCAAAGATTAGTCTGATTGTTTCAGATGTACTTTCAGACCATTTGTGATTGTGTACAGCTTTGCTTCAGAGCACCCATCTGTTGGCGTACAATAGTTATTCAATTAGATACATGCCAGGCTAAACTCCCCTTGCTTGCTCACCATTTCCTACATATAAAGCCTTATTCCCCTAAGAGCTCAGGACTGCACCCTCCCATTCTGCTGCCAGAGATGTGTGTCAAGCTTGAGCTTTTAAAATAAAGACCTTAATGTGATTGCATCAGAATCAGCTCCTTGGTGGTCTTTTGGGGTTCAAGAACGCTTCCAGGCTCAACAGTATAAGGCCAAGCAGAGCAATTTAGGAGAGGCTGAGTGAGAGAAGCCAGATTGAATCAGTCAGCTTGGAGAGGAGTTTGAGTCAGAACAGCGGAGTAGAGTCAGCCAGCCAGAGATCAGAAAAAGCTAGAAAGGGTGAGCTTATTGAGCAGTACATCTCAGAGGCTGAAAATATCTAGGGCTAGATAAGATTGTAAAGAGGCTAGGAGCTTCCAGGACTAGGTCTAGGTTCACAGACAGAGGCTGTAAGCTTCCAAGATGACTCAGGAGAATAAAAAACACATTTACAGGTCCCTATACTTGCTTCCTATATTCCACACAAATTCATCTTCTGCTCCCATTACTACTGTATCCTTGTTGGACACTTTGGGCAAGTGGCTGAGCCTGGTCCTTGGGGACCACCAGAGACAGGCTTCTGCCGTGTGTGACTTAGGATTTCAACACTTTCCCTTCAAGTGTTTTCCAGTGGTTGAGTTGTCACTGCATTAAGGACACATCTCAAGTCCCTTTGTTTGATCACAAACAATCCTCTAGTTATGATTTTACTGCCACCATATTGTTGAGAAGAAAATATGCTAATGATTTGGACTCTCCAAATAATTTTACCTGATAACTTAATAAGTGAATGCTGTGGTCTACTTGCTTTGCCCTCCTCCTCCTCCTCCTCCTCCTCCTCCTCCTCCTCCTCCTCCTCCTCCTCCTTCTTCTTCTTCTTCTCTCTCTCTCTCTCTCTCTCTCTCTTTCTTAATACACTCATTCAACCTCTTGGGATGATGATGATCAAATTGTACCTTTCATTTAATATTATATAGAAGAATAACCTAAAGTTTTGTTTGCTTGTAGGGCTGGAGAAATGGCTCAGAGGGTAAGAGTGCTTTCTGAACAAGCAAGTTCAGCTCTCAGCTCCCAGGTGGAAAGCCAGATACAACTGCCTGCAGCCCCAGCACTGTGGGACATGGAGACAGGATCAGTGCTGGAAAGAAGTCAGAGAGTGATAGAGGAAGACACCCAGTGTCTTCTCCTGTCCTCCTCACGCATGCAGGAGAGTGTGCCTCACACACACACACACACACACACACACACACACACACACACACAGACACACAGTCACACAGACAGAGACACACATAGACACACACAGACACACAGACAGAGACACACATACACACACACACAGACACACACATATTGTTTTTACTCATAAAGTACCTGATGTAGTTCACAATTGTGCCTACATTTGCATGTTTGTTTTATCCAAAATAATTGTTCTTCAGAGACATCTCATGCAAATAGGAACCCTGGATGATTCTCTAGCACCTAGGGTCTGTGTGGCACGTGGCAGGAAATCAATAAGTGCTTGCAAAGTGGCGAGTGGGTGACTTCCAGCTGAGGTTTTCAAAGCCCTTTGTGCGTTTGTGTTCAGCTCTTCCCGATTTAGCTTGCAGCAGTGAGAGAACTTGTCCAGGGCACAGAGTTAAAGAGCCCAACAGTGACTGCTGCTGGGGGCTGGAGGAGGCAGGAGGTGAAGGACATGAAGTGTGCCTGACCAGTTTCACTTCAGCTCAAGATGCGTGAAGCTGGGGGTCTGTGTTTTGATGTACCCAAGCCAAAACATCATGCATTTCACTGTAAAAGCTTGTGAGCTGGTCAGATCACGTGTTCATGTTAAGTGTTCTTATCCCAAGAAGAGAAGGGGGAATCAGGAGGAAGAGAGGGAGGACGAGAATTAAAATGTTTACATACCTCTCTTGCTATTCTCAGTGTTATGAAATCCATTCTCTGCCTTAAATAAATGCCCCTTTAACTTGTTAGGCATTTATGGTTCTTTGGTTTTTGTTTTTGTTTTAAATTTAATCCCTTAAAAAACTATTTAGTGTATGTGTGTATACATATGTGTGTATACACACGTATGTGCAATAATGCAAGTACGGAGGTCTTCCCTTCCACCATGTGGGTCCCAGGGAGCGAACTCAGGTCACCAGATTTTGCAGCAAGACCCTTTACCCGCTGAGCCATCTCTTTGGTCCTTTTGTTTCTCTAAAATGCTGTAGCTATTTGGGGTTCACGCCCGACTTCCTTTAGCATCCTAAACCACTTTTCACCCAAGCGGAGAGGGCACCATGCTTCTTTTCCTTTCCGTCAACAGGATGTACAGCTGTGGCTGAGTGCACCTGAGTGCGGCTGAAGGACTCAGGTGCTTGGTAGCTTAGTACTCAGTACCTGGGCAACCTTAAGAACCCTCCTACTGAGCTAGAGAAAGTACCCAAGAGCTGAAGGAGTCTGCAACCGTATAGGTGGAACAACATTATGAACTAATCAGTACCCTCAGAGCTCGTGTCTCTAACTGCATATGTAGCAGAAGATGGCCTAGTCAGCCATCATTGGGAAGAGAGGATCCTTAGTCTAGCAAACTTTATATGCCCCAGTACAGGGGAAAGCCAGGGCTAAGAAGTGGGAGTGAGTGGGTAGGGGAGCAGGGCAGGGGGTGGGAGGGAGGTATAGGGGACTTTTGGGATAGCATTTGAAATGTAAATGAAGAAAATATCCAATAAAAAAAAGAAAAAAAACTCTCCTACTGTGTTTTTCTTATCTGCAAAATAAGGCTAATATTAAGATTCATACTGAAAGCTGTCAGGATACGATGATTACTGCACGACATGTTTCAAACAGACCAGCCAAGGTCTGGGTTCTGTTATTAGTAGCCCAATGTACTTTTTAGCTGTCCAGCTGTAGGTTGAATCCTTCTTGGTCTGTTTTCATACTATAGTCACAGCATTGGAATAGCAACTCGATACTCCATACTCATCTTAAACTCTAGAATCTACATTGCCAGCTGGGATTGCTCTGAGAAGGCCCGAGGAAGAGGATGACTCTTCAGGGTGTTTGTGGACCTGCTTAAAGACTAATGGATTTTAAACAGGAAGAAGGGATTCATGAATGGCAGGATGGTGATTCAAGCTAACTCGAAAGACTCCTATTGGATCGGCTTGGACTTGTTCTTTGTGGTCCCAGAAGAAAGAGCTAGGGCCATGGCTGTGCACTTTGGTTTGGTCTCAGCAAAGAGCTTCTAACAGAGATTTCCAAGCCCAGCTGAGTGCTGCCGCCAGCTACACTCTCCTGAGCAGTGATACAGTAAGCCCCCGACTTGTTTCCTGCATTTTGTGTGTGTGTGTGTGTGTTTGTGTGTGTGTGTGTGTGTGTGTGTGTGTGTGTGTGTGTGTGTGTGGTGGTGGTGATGGTGGTGATGTGCACACATGAGAATGTGCACACATGAGAATAGAATAAGAAGTCAGGAGTCCCTCTCTGTCACAATTCCCTACTTCCTTGAGACAAGGCCTCTCATTGAACTGGAAGCTCGTCCTTTGGCTAGACAGGCAGGCCAGTGTTAGCCCTTGTGATCTGTCTCTCCCACCCCACACCAGAGATGGGATTGTGGGCACATGCAGCCATGCCAACTATTTATATGCATTCTGGGGATTGGAACTCCGGCCCACTTACTTGCAAAGCAAGCACTCTTTCTTATTCATCAGCCCATCTCCCTGACCCCTCAGACTTTCTCTTCCACATGGAACATACAGTCTCTGACACATCCACATAGTGAGTGTCCTTCTCAATACGTTAAGCCACACTGCAGCCCAAGTCATTTTGTCAAAGCATAGGTAAGATCCTGTTATTTCCCTGGGTATGCCCCTTTGATGACTGGCAGCTATCCTTGGATTAAGGTCCAAATTCGTATTCTACCCAACAAGGCTTTCCTGACCTGAGGCTCCCTGTTTCTCCAGCCTCAACTCATCCGACACTTCCTTCCAGCGATCCAGCAACTGTTCTCTGCTGTTTAGTACTCCAGATGCCTTCAGAACCCCAGAACACATTTTCATCTTTGTTATGACACTCCATTTCCACTGTCCCTGTGAGTGCACCCTTTCCCCCAGGAGATAACTTTCCTGTTCTCTATGTGATGCTGTCCCAGTGGCATTTCTCATTTCTCATGCTAATATGCAAATATCAATGATATTTGTATGGGTTCTTTCTTGTTCTTTTAATAATATTTAAGGGCTGGAGAGATGACTTAGCGGTTAAGAACACTGGCTGCTCTTCCAAAGGTCTTGAGTTCAATTCCCAGCAACCACATGGTAGCTCACAACCATCTGTTAATGGGATCTGATGCCCTCTTCTGGTGTGTCTGAAGACAGTGACAGTGTACCCACATACATGAAATAAATAAATAAATCTTTTAAAAACTAGTATTTTAAATTTATTCTTTGAAAATGTTATGAGTGTATAGAATGTATTGTAATCATATTTACCCCCCCCTACTCCTTCTGATGGTAACTTGTCTTCCCAACACATGTCTCTTCGACTTTAATTTTTTTCTTAATGTATGGCAAACTCACTGAGCTTGATTAGGGTTAGTTGCATGTGGTGGGTGTGGGTTTATTTACTGGATCCTGGACAATATACAACCCTAAAAAATTGGTCACAACCCTTAAGAGGATGATAACCCCCTACCCCCACCCCAAGTAGCTATTAACTACAATTAGCTCACAACCATTAGCTCACAATCATTAGCTCACAACCATTGGCTCGAAACCATTAAGTCACAACCCTAAAGAAGAATGACACTCCCTCACCATTAACTAGTCGCCATTAACTAGCATTAGCTCCTCAGCTAGGGGTGGGGTCTCAGGTGCCCCTCCCTTATCTACGCTGGAATGTTCAGAGGCTCAGTGTTGTGCAGGTCTTGTGCAAACTTAACCACAGCTGCTGTGGATTCATGAGTCTGACAGTCACATCATGTCTAGAAGACAGGATTTTACAGCACCCCTCCCCATCCTCTGGCTCCTGCATTCTTTCTGATTCCCTCCCCCCCCCCCCACACCCCCTCCAGCCTTGGGTGACAGTGGGCCCGTGGGATATAATTGTCTCCCTTAGAGTTAAGTACAACATACACTTGCTCTCCACACTTTCCCCAGTTATGACTCGGGACCAACCACTGCCCACTGTGTGAGTTCTTGAGTGATGCTTATCAGGCCCATGAATAGTGAGAACATGTCCTTTTCTTATTATCTCCACTTGAACCTCTTCCTAGAACACATAACCTGCTGCACAGTGATTTCTGGAAGAGATGCATGAAGCAATGACTGGGCAGTCTCCATTAACTGGGAGTTGTACTTCTGCCAATGCATATGTTTTTTAAGTTGAGACTAAATACACCCAAGGCTTCTTTGAGAATCAGGTTCTATAATTGCAAGACCTTTCTAATGAAGAGTTACTTGGCTCAGAAGATGGCAGAGACCTTACTGAATCCCTGCAAGCAGCTTTTGTACCAGTGCCACATGGTGTGGTAAAAATTGCCTGAGCGCCACCTAGTGAGTGAGAGGGGGATACACTTCTTTTCTACTCTTGTCTGCGTCTTCTGTGTGCAAGTCCCTAGGCTGCTCACACAGCGCCCCCGAGGGGTTGTGCAATACGGCATATAGGAAGGTTTTTTTTTTTTTTTTTTTTTTTTTTTTTTTGTAAATATGGATGTGGTAAGATATGTTGGAGCTGTGTTTTCTGGAAGAGCATGGCGTAGTATAATTTGGGAGGAAGGATTTAAGCCTCAGAGAAAAAAGGACTTCCTAGGAGAGAGCAGTGTTTTGCTTTTTGAATGTTTTGAACTTTTAAATTACTCAAAATAAAGCACTTTTCTATTTAACACGTCTTGGGGAAAGAATTTTTGTGCAAGCCAGTTTTAGAGAAAAATTACCTCCCTAAAAGTTTGTGTGTGTGTGTATTGCATAAAAGTGTTTTTCTTATGTGTGTGTTTTTGCACTGTGTGCATTCAGTGCCCATGGAGGTCAGAAGAGGGCATTACATCCTGGAACTGGAGTTACCGATGGTTGCAAGCCTCCATATGGGTGCCAGAAATTGAGCCTGAGTTCTCTGGAAGAGTAGCAAATACCCTTAACCACTAAGTCATCTTTCCAGGCCCCCAAAATGTATTATTCTCACCACAAAACCTTTAATTACTAGTAGGAATCAGATTACTTATTAATTTACTTTTTTTTGTCTTGTCTTGTCTTGCTGGGGAATTGACTGCTTAGCAACATCTTCCCCTCTAAAATCAAAGATTCCTGGACTGACAGCATGGCTCAGCAGGTAAAGGTGCTTGCTGTACAAATTTGGTGATCTGAGTTCAATGCCCTGAAATCTACATAAAAATGGAAGACAATAGACTCCATAAAATTGTCATATGACCTTTGTATCCATTCTGTGGCACGTGTGCTCTCATACACGTATCTTGCACATACATAAATTCATAAATAAAGATTTTAAAGGAAGATACTCAGTGTGGGTCTGGGTTATTAAAAACCCTCCACAGGCGGGGGAGATGACTTAGTTGCAAAAGTCCTTGCTTTACAAGGACGAGGACACGAGTTTGGATTCCCCCAAACTTGGCATGTTGGGATACATGTGTAATTCAACAATAGTGAGATGGGAGGTAGACACAGGTCAATACCTGGAGCTCTTGGCACATTAAGAGGTCACTGGAGACTCAAGAAAACATGTAAGGCACTCGAGGAACAACATCCATAGCTGTTCTTTGACTTGTGCCCTGATAATGTGCATGCAAGTACCTGTGCCCACTACAAGATCAGTGACCCATCCCAAACCAGTAAACACAGTCATCTCGCCATAGCATCAACCAAACAAAACTTTTTTTTGTCTGATCATGTGTGCTCATAGGAAGAGTAGCAGTGTGATCCAGAGAAGCCAGAACTCTTCAAGCCCTCAGTGACCTTCTCCCAAAGGAAGGGAGATTTATCCTCACAACAGATGTGGGATATAGATCAACACAGTGGACATTCTAATTTAAGAATCAAGACCACGCAATTGAGCCATGATTGACCAGGACACTGGATACAGACAGGAGGGAGGAGAGATTCACTTGTCCTTCTTGTCCTCCTTGCAGCTTATTTTGATCTTATCTTCCCTGGCCCACAGCCACCCATACCATTGATGTGCTTTTGAAGTCTTGGACCAGGAAGCTCAGTCTGACCATCCAGGGACCATCCCCACAAAAGTCATCTGCTTCTAGCTTGGAAATGTCCCATGATGACCCACGTTCTCTGGGGAGCATGTATACTTGAAGTGGAAGGTCCATTTAATTACTATTCATTCTCACTCTGTGCATGCAAGGTCATATAAAACATCTCTGCATTTGATTGGTCAAGACTTTCTACATAGTGCAAATAGTATACAATGTATCTTCTGAAGTCTATTATACATTATGAGTTTTGTTACATATAATATGACAAAAAAGTGTTTTGAGCATTAACATGGTAGGTATTCAAGTTCAGCATTTCTGTGCAAGTGTTCTGTAATTTTCTCACTTTCCCATGCTTAATCAGAACTTTTGAAAATTCTTACAATTAATTAAGGGCAGGAATGTATTAGTCTAGCTGATGAATCAATGTACAACCCTATGATGCAAAGGAAGAAAATCCCTCTTGTGGGAGTTATTGCATTAATCTACTTCAGATTTTTTTTTGGTAGTGAACATCTATTTGATAAATAGAAAATTCAAGACAATGATTAAATGAGTTTTCCACAGATGGTGGCAATTTGGAGAAATCTCAGACCATACAGCCATTCCAAATCAACAATGTTCAGTGATCTATTGTTGTTTTATAGATAGAGAGATGTTAATGCTAGTTCATCATAAAAAACTGTTTGTGTATGATGGTCTAATTTGATTAACAGGCTAGTCTGAGAAATATTTCAAGTTTAATGCTATATTTTATGCCTAAAGAGATTCTGTGCTGCAGTGATAATACATTTGTAATATTATATATATGCCTTATATATATGCTAAATAATGTATAGTCTCTTATACAAGCATCTGACTGAAGAAAAAAACATATCAAGTAGGGACACAGCTGGGTAGAAGTGTGCTTGCCTTGCATGTGCAGGGCCCTGAGTTCAATCCCCAGAACCACAAAAACTTGTTAAGTTGTAAAACCATATAATAAATTCATCTCCAGGGTTTCCTAAGGGGGAGATGAAGCCAAGTATATACTTAAATATACTTCAATCTCCACGTCTTGATCCAGCCATATCTGGAATGGCTCAGAGTCTGGGGGTCTGTAGAGAAAGGATGGAATCCAGGCCAAAGACGCCGTGCAAGATCTGCACAACCATCTCTCCTCCTACCTGGGCAGGGTGAGAAGATAGGACACCGAGAACCAACTCTAGAAGCACCTGGAGAAGAGAGAGTCTTGGGGGGTCAAGAACTGGGGCACCACTTCAAGACCATTGAGCACCTGAAGGTCCAGGCCTTGCTGAATTCTGTTAACAGTGCACCCATCGTCTGAGATCAACAATACTCACCTTGCTACTGATGATTTTAGAGTTGAGTATGAGACAAAATTGTCCATGCACCAGTCTGGAGTGGTATCCATGGACTTGGAAAGTCATTGGTGATACCAACATCAGGAGGCTGCGGCAGTTTAGAAATAGAAATTTAAGCTCTCAAGGAGGAGATGAAGTTTGTAAAGAAGAACCCTGGTATTAATGGTCTGGAGACCATGTGATGGTTCGAATGAGAAATGTTGGGCATAGGCTGGGGTATTTGAATTCTTGGTCCCCAGCTGATGGTACTGTTTGGAGAGAGTTAGGGGATATGGTCTTGCTGGGAAAAGCATGTTACTGAGTGTGGGTTCTGAGAGCTTAAATCCCCACTCTACATCCAGCTTCCCCTTCTCTCTGCTTCATACTTGCATTTGAAGAAGGGAGCGCTCAGCTTCCCACTCCTGTCACCGAATCTGCCATTTGCTGCTGTGCTTCAACCCCACGATGAACCCTTATTCCTCTGGAATTGGAAGCCCAAATAAACTCTTCCATAGTTTGCCGTGGCCATGGTGTTCTATTACAACAATAGAAAAGGGACCAATAGAGTCAAGATATCCAGTTCTGGGTTGAACATGGACATGTATGATCTCAGATCTCATAACCCTGACAAGACTATGGCGACATCAGAACTCAACATGTCAGGTGGCTTAGAAGAACTGAAAGGAAATGGACAGGTACTGGCCCTGGTAGACTGCGGAGAGCACCAAAGGGAGCACCAGAGGGAGCACCAGAGGGGTCATTACTCAGGCTTCCAAGATCAGAGATGGCAAAGTGACATTTCGGAGCTGAGATGCATCTCCCAGGTTTTGGATTCCACGAGAAGTCGGAAAGCCATCTCTGAGAACAGTCTGAGGGAAGTGGAGGCCTGTTATGCTACATACATGGCCTAGCCTGGTCTGACTGCACCTGGAGTGGAAGTCAGCACAGACATGGAAAGAGGATCAGCACCAGACCCAGGACTCACATGCCTTGTGAACATCAAGATCAGACTGAAGACTGAGATTGATAGCTATCACTGTTTGCTGGAAACCCAAGGAGACGTTAGTCTTTGTGATGTCCTGGAAAAGCAACTTCATGCAAACCAACCACAGTACAGCCACCGTACAGGACCATGCATGGCAAAAGTGGTGTCTGAGATCAGTGATTCCAAAGTTCTGAGGCTCTGAGACAGAGAAGCAGGGTACTTACTACCCTCTAGGGACCAACGTGCCAAATCCCATATGTTCATTACGTCATTGTGTATATAGGCATGTGCACATTCGTACATGTGGCGTTCAGATGACAACTTTTTGTGTCCTTTTCCAGGTATCTTTCACCTTCTTTGGGATTGTTTCTCACAGGCCTGGAGATTGCCAAATTGACCACCAGATGTCACTGTTGTAAAAAGTACACATTTCTTTACATTATTATCAAAAGACCTATGGGGTTGCTTGGAAAAAAAAATACTGTGGATTGTATGGGTGCACTCACTCTGCTTGTTGGCTTGACAAGTGATCAAGCACCCTCTTGGGCAGTGGTGGGTGAGTGGGGTGTCTTGATTCCACTGAAACCTACACAGCCAGGTGTCTTGAGAGCTGCAGATTTCTTCAAGGCCCTGGACTCACACTGCCTGGAGCAGTCTGGGGTGCTATACAAACTGAATACCCCTAGGTGTCACTCTTATACCTGATACTATGTCCTATCTCTGTCCCTGGGTGTTTGAACAGCCTGTGTTCCTGGGTCCCAGGCTTCAGAACATGAAAGTATCAGCAGCCGTTTTATGCTCAAAGAGTTGTGGTCACCCTAGGAGGTGACCACAACTGCTGGGGCCTGTTTTCCATCCTTTGTGCTGGACTTTGGAACAGCTATGCTGCCAACCCAGTTCCCAAGGCTCAGGCTCATAGCACAAAGCCCCAGCAATTGCCCTCTTGATTGCTGAAGCCAGCCAGAGACCTTGGTTAGGCCTTGACCCAAACAGGGGGCTACCTTTGGAAGCCTTAGAGCTATTCACTGGCAACGGGCCACGGATCTGAATCTACCTGGTGGCATCCTGGCTCCCGAGCACAGGTGGTTTGAGGCTCCCCATGATCCCACCAGGAGACTCTCCTGCCGGGATTCTGGCTTGGCTGAGTAACCTGGCTCTGCCCAGCCTTTCACTGGCTCTCCACTGGCTCTCAGCAGGAGCAGCTGAGCAGTTTGAGAACAGTCAGGGCAAGAAGAAAAGAGGAGGCAGAGATATCAAGAAAGCACAGATCTTGCAAAATGCTAACAAGAGCCAGAGAGGAGGACCTGTGGGCACTGGTTTCCAGAATTTCCTGAGAGCCACCAAGTCTTCAGGTTCCATTGTCTTACATCCCAGACTGAAAGTTGCAAGACTGGATGCTGCCGTGGGTCACACAGTACACAGCTCAACTGTGGACATGCCAAGGTTTGTCTGAAATGAGGAAGATTGTTCTCTGCTATATTGGAGAGATATTGGAGCTTCAGAGATAATTGTAGAAAAATAGTTTCTTTTTAAAAATTTATTAATTTGATGTTATTTAAACTCAGTGCATTTGTGTTGAGAGAGTTTGCGTGAAGGACTTCATTTCAGTATCAACGAAGTACTTTCAAGTGCACATCCATCAAGCTCATCTGAAGATCATGTTAGACCGTCTCCTACCAAGCTTCTCGACCTTGATGTTTTGAGCAGGGTTATTCTGTTGTGACAGACTGCCTTGGGCAGTGACTACATTAAGGGGAAGCTCGGTGGGATTCAAATTTAAGTTTGATGAGAATGTTGTGGTCTCTTTGGGGCTGGGGAAATGGCTCAGTGGGCAAAGCCCTTGTGGTGCAAGCATGGGAGCTGAGTTTGGATACTCAGCACACACACAGGAGCCAGTGTGGTGGCGCTCACCTGTAATCCATTGCTGAGGTGAGCACACTGGATCCTGGGACTCTCTGGATCAGTCTTGTCAAAATGATGCGCTATATAGGTCCAGTGTAAAAGCCTGTCTCAAAAATGTAGAGAGTGACATCTGGGTTCTTTCCAGCTTCTGGCTATTATAAATAAGGCTGCTATGATCATAGTGGAGCATGTGTCCTTCTTACCAGTTGGGACATCTTCTGGATATATGCCCAGGAGAGGTATTGATGGATCCTCCGGTAGTACTATGTCCAATTTTCTGAGGAACTACCAGATTGATTTCTAGAGTGGTTGTACAAGCTTGCAATCCCAGCAACAATGGAGGAGTGTTCCTCTTTTTCCACATCCTCGCCAGCATCTTCTGTCACCTGAATTTTTGATCTTAGCCGTTCTGACTGGTGTGAGATGAAATCTCAGGGTTGTTTTGATTTGCATTTCCCTGATGATTAAGGATGCTGAACATTTTTTCAGGTGCTTCTCAGCCATTCGGTATTCCTCAGGTGAGAATTCTTTGTTTAGCTCTGAACCCCATTTTTAATGGGGTTATTTGATTTTCTGGAGTGCACCTTCTTGAGTTCTTTATATATATTGGATATTAGTCCCCTATCTGATTTAGGATAGGTAAAGATCCTTTCCCAATCTGTTGGTGACCTTTTTGTCTTATTGACGGTGACTTTTGCCTTACAGAAACTTTGCAATTTTATGAGGTCCCATTTGTCAATTCTCCATTTTACAGCATAAGCCATTGCTGTTCTATTCAGGATTTTTTTCCCCGGGGCCCATATCTTCGAGGCTTTCCCCCACTTTCTCCTCTATAAGTTTCAGTGTCTCTGGTTTTATGTGGAGTTCCTTGATCCACTTATATTTGACCTTAGTACAAGGAGATAGGAATGGATCAATTCAGATTCTTCTACATGATAATTGCCAGTTGTGCCAGCACCATTTGTTGAAAATGCTGTCTTTTTTCCACTGGATGGTTTTAGCTCCCTTGTCAAAGATCAAGTGACCATAGGTGCGTGGGTTCATTTCTGCGTCTTCAATTCTATTCCATTGGTCTACTTGTCTGTCGCTATACCTGTACCATGCAGTTTTTATCACAATTTCTCTGTAGTACAGCTTTAGGTAGGGCATGGTGATTCCACCAGAGGTTCTTTTATCCTTGAGAAGAGTTTTTGCTCTCCTAGGATTTTTGTTATTCCAGATGAATTTGCAGATTGCTCTTTCTAATTTGTGTGATACATTTACACAATGGAGTACTACTCAGCTATTAAAAAGAATGAATTTATGAAGTTCCTAGGCAAATGGATGGACTTGGAGGGCATCATCCTGAGTGAGGTAACCCAATCACAAAAGAATTCACATGATATGTACTCACTGATGAGTGGATATTAGCCCAGAAACTTAGAATACCCAAGATACAAGATACAATTTGCAAAACACATGAAACTCAAGAATAATGAAGACCAAAATGTGGACACTTTGCCCCTTCTTAGAATTGGGAACAAAACACCCATGGAAGGAGTTACAGAGACAAAGTTTGGAGCTGAGATAAAAGGATGGACCATCTAGAGACTGCCATACCCAGGGATCCATCCCACAATCAGCCTCCAAACGCTGACACATTGCATACACTAGCAAGATTTTATAGCTGAAAGGACCCAGATGTAGCTGTCTCTTGTGAGGCTATGCCGGGGCCTAGCAAACACAGAAGTGGATGCTCACAGTCAGCTATTGGATGGATCACAGGGCCCCCAATGGAGGAGCTAGAGAAAGTACCCAAGGAGCTAAAGGGGTCTGCAACTCTATAGGTGGAACAACATTATGAACTAACCAGTACCCCAGAGCTCTTGTCTCTAGTTGCATATGAATCAAAAGATGGCCTAGTCGGCCATCATTGGACAGAGAGGCCCATTGGTCTTGCAAACTTTATATGCCTCAGTACAGGGGAACACCAGGGCCAAGAAGTGGGAGTGGGTGGGTAGGGGAGTGGGGGGAGGGTACGGGGGACTTTTGGGATAGCATTGGAAATGTAAATGAAGAAAATACCTAATTAAAAATATATTGTAATGATAATAATAAAAAAGAATGTTTAAATAAGGATAAAAAATGTAGAGAGCAGTAGAAGATATTTGAAGTCAACCTCTGGTCTCTATATGTGGACCCACACATACACATACACATACACATACACATACACATACACATACACACAGACACAGACACACACACACACACACGCACACGCACACGCACACGCACACGCACACGCACACGCACACAGAAAGAATGCCTTTGTCTTTTTCTTCTCACTCATCTAGATAGAATGTCTGGCGTATGGGAACTTCACAAATGAAGTTAAAATCATTGGAACATGACACCAAAACTCAGTGGAGGTGAGGGGAAAGGCAGGCATCTGCATCCACATCTGCAGATGGAGTGCTGTAGAGCCCAGGGGTGAGAAGTTGGAAGGATGTAGAGGCTGGGCCTTTCAGAATTGCCCTGAAGTCTTGATACCGAGGGAAGTTATGTGTCACAACTCCCCCCTCCCCCCCCCCCCCCCCAGATATCCACATGAAGTTTGCTAGCCTCAGCAAGACAGCTCTGACCCACTCTGTGAAGTGGCTAAAGATGAAGCGGCTGGGGCTGTGGGCAGTCTGGACTGACTGTTTTCAAGTGGACCCTCCAAGAGGATGCAGCTGGGAATGTCAAGGCTTCCTAGCTAACTGGAAAGTCGGGGCAGGGTCACTGTGAACCTGCATTCTCTGACGCTGTTGTCCTCTCCATGGAGGAGGGCAACAAAATGGCAACTACTCTGTTTCCAGGAGTGCTATATTCTCTGTTATAACTAGGTCAGGGTGTGAACTAATTCAAGAACTGACAGAGTACACTCTTAAGTTTGTACAGTAGACATTGATGACTTATGAGATCTGTTCTGTTGAAACCTGGGGACATGGCTGATGTCACCAGGACAGGATGTCTTGTTTCTGCTGAGAACACTGATTAGTTAACTGGAGTTGGTCTTAACTCATGTTGTCTGTATTCATCATAGAGGTTGATTGAGCAGCAGCTGTGGTGAACTGAAAGCTTTAAGTTTTAACTACTGTGCCTAAGAGATTCATAAAATAAAAGCACCTCTAACCTGTAGGCCCCTTGTCCAAGGACAGACGTTTCCTGAAAGGCTGTTGTTTATAGCAAATTACAAGCCACATGTTTTCACAAGTTTGGTTGACCCAACTGTACCAGATGTGCTTGATCACCTGTAGGTAGGAGGTACATGAGAAGGAAGTACAGCAGGATATATGCTGACCTCTGATTGGACCTGATGGGAAATATGGTGGCTTTATGGGTTTGCCTTTACAAGCCTCTATAAAATGTGACTCATGGCCATAGTCTGGGAACCCTGAACTGTACTTGGCCAGAGTCCATCATCCTGGCCAGTATTTAATTAAAGCTTCAAATTTGACTTCAAAATTATGGACTGGTTTTCCTCGCTCAATTTTCAAGATCAACAGTGCTTCCAATGATAAATGCCCTCCAGAGGCCCATGCATTTGAAGACTTGGTCCCCCGTGGTAGTGCACTTTGGGGGAGGTTATGTATCCTTTAGGAGGGGCAGCCAGTGGGGGTGGGTTCATACCCCTGCCCCTACTTCATGCTCACTGGCTTTGCTTCCTGTGTACAGATGGAAATGTCATCGGTCATCTTCCAGCCTCTGCTGCCACGCTCTCTCTGCCACCATAGACTCTAAACTTCTGGAAAAATAAGCCAAATGAAATCTTTTGTCTATAAATTGCTTCCGTTGTGGTGTTTTAGCACAGCTCCAGAAATCTAATGAATACAATCTTCCCAGGTAAAAACTGTCAGGAGTCAGGCAGTTTGAAACGGGGATGAATATTGTTGGGGAGCAGCCCTCATCAGTATGTCCACGCATCTTCTTCTGGTGGCTTGTGTCTCAGGCCATATTTCCAAAAGTGTTTATGTGACAAACCACCTGGAAAGAAAGAGAAGACATTCCTCTGGGGTAGAGAGCAGGTATATTTCCTGACCAAGACAATAAAGATAATGGCTTAGCTGTGTCCCCTGGCAGGTCAGTAGTCACTTCAAACTTGATGTATGACCTAGAACTCTCCGTCCTACTAGTTCCTGAAGCTCTCTATTCAGCTGGTGTTGACACCATGCCCATCTTTTCCTTTCCTGTTGTGCGGGCCAGAGATCTGAGATACCATTCTTTGTCCTCATTCTTGGCCAGACACCCTCCACATTATGAAATTCTTTTCTTTCAGAGTATACCTCAAATCATACCACTTCTTACTGTCTTTCCTCCCACACTGGGGCCAATCTGGACTGTGCCCTGTCTGCTTTACCAGAGGTGCTGAAGGACATATTGGACCCTATGTCCAGATGTCCTTTTGCCTGACTCTCAGATGACCTAGAGCTTTTGCCCTGAGACTTTGGTTCTTCTTGGCTCTTCCTTCCCTGGGGGCTTTGGGCTTTCTCTGCTCGGCTAACTCAGCCTTTGTACCCCAGCTACCAGCTTTTGAGATTACTGCCATCCTTTCTGGTATTATGCCCTCTACCTTCTTTTCATCTTTGATTGTGTCTGCTGCAACCCTTCTCTTCTCTTCGCTGTGAAGGTTTTAGCATTTAGACTTTTAGTAAGGCTTCAGGAAGAAGGAAAGACAGCCACACATCTAGTTTACCATGTTCAACTGGGGACCTGTGGTGATTTCTTTTTAAAATATTTATTTAATTTAATCTCTCTCTCTCTCTCTCTCTCTCTCTCTCTCTCTCTCTCTCTCTCTCTGTGTGTGTGTGTGTGTGTGTGTGTAAGTTTATATGTAACATGTGTGTGCAGGTGCCTGTCGAGGCTAGAAGATGGCATCAGATCACCTAGAACAGGAGTTATAGGTGCTTGTGAGCCAATGCTAAGAACCAAACCTTTAACTTCTGCAAGAGTAAGTGTTCTTAACTACTGAGCCATCTTTTCAGGCCCCATGATAACTTCTTAAATATAGGTTTAAATGGTCCCCTTGTAGCTTGTTTTGATTTTCTTAGTTTCAGTTACCCTTGGCTAGCTACAGCCTGGAAATATTAAATAGAGAATTCCAGAAGTACTCTGCAAGTTCTGAATAACATGTTATAGCATACTACCATATGCACAATATTAGCTGCTGTTTTGATCTTTTAATATACCCAAATTATTTTTTAACTTTAATTTTATTTATGTTCCCACTCTCTCCTCTTTTTCCAGTCTCTTCCTCCACCTTTCCTCTCCCTTCTCCCATCCACTCCTCCTCTGTTTCTCTTCAGAAAAGGGTTGGCCTTGATGGATATCAAACCAGTGATAACATTAATATATCCAAATTCTATATTAAACTTTATTGTGGATATATGCATAGAGAAAGAACACTGAGTTTGGTAGTCTTTCTGGCTACCAACATTCACTGGAAGGCTTAGGGTATAACCCCATGGATAAGAGTTTGTGTTAGCAGGGTCCTCAATGAAGGAGCCAGAAAAAGTACCCAAGGAGCTTAAGGGGTTTGCAGCCCCTTAAGAGGAACAACAATACTAAGTAACCAGTATACCCAGAGCTCCCAGGGACTAAACCATCAACCAAAGAAAACACATGGTGGGACTCATGGCTCTAGCTGCATATGTAGCAGAGGATGGCCTAGTTGGTCATTAATGGGAGGAGAGGACCTTGGTCCTGTGAAGGTTCTATGCCCCTGTATAGGGGAATGCCAGGACCAGGATGAGGGAGTAGGTGGGTTGTTGAGCAGCAGGAGGGAGGAGGGTTTAGGGGGTTTTCGGAGGGGAAACCAGGAAAGGGAATAACATTTGAAATGTAAATAAAGACAATATCTAATAAAAAAAATTGTGTTAGGATTTGGGGTCCTGGCTGCCAAATGATAATAAACACTGAACCTTGTCTGTGGCTAGAGGAACAGGGCCAGGCTCTCTGGATCAGCCTGCTACATCCTGTTCTCTCTTCAATGAGTGGTTAGCCAGGAATTGTCCATTATTCTCTCAACCAGAACCAGTTCCATCAAAAACTTTTGGAAGCCCTGTAAAATGGTTTTGAAATGGTAATTTTTGTGGTCAGTAGTTAGTACTGTAGAAGGATCCGGCCCACAGACAGTTTCAATTAAATTCAATCTTGGTAGAACAGCATCAAAGGGACAAACTCTTCTAAGCCAGGAACAGAGATTAGGAGTTTTATCCTGTCATTGAGTTTCACTGAAAAAACAACCTGGAAGTTCCCTGGTTTGATATTTACTCTAAAGATCTATTTGACATTGATCTGACTTTCCTCTACTCTGGCTAGGGTGGCACGGAGGTGCTTAAACGGAACAGTATTAAGACTACTTAAAAACAAACAAGCAGACTGTACCTTAAATCATACCATCCAATGTCCATTTGAGTGAAATGGTTCAGTCAGTGCTGGCTCTAGTTTGACAGCTTTGTTCAACGCAGGGAAGGGAGTGTGAAACAAGCAGCCACAGTGCACAGCTGTTAGAGGTAACATGTGGAAAAGGGTATCAGTGTGCCTTTCTCCAAAGGGTTGGTAGTAGAGACTTTAGACTTTGTGGGTCACAATGCAAAACAAGGGTATGCATATACCGTCTAAATAAGTACCTGGACTCTCCCAGGACTGTCATATTGGCACAAGAACAGACCGATCACCCATGGGCCTATTAAGGGACACCTCTGGATGCATTGGATTGCCTGTATGATAGAGGCAGCAATAAGAATCAATGAATAAAGACAAGCGATGCTGGAAAACTAGACTCCTGCTTCACCTGACATATAAAGTTGGAGTCCAGCTAGACTGAAGACTTTGCTATGGTTTGGATGATGTCCCTCAAAAGCTGATGTGCTCAAGACTTTGTCCCTATGGTGGCACTATGATGTCTATGGAACCTTAGGAGATACGGGGCTCATGGGCAACCTTAGGTCACGATCGGGGAGAGGAGCCATTGAAGGGCATTGTGGGACCTTGGCTTCTTCCTGATCTCTCATGAGGTGGATGGTTTTCTCTGCTATGTGCTCCCAATTGGGGTGTGCTGCCTTTGAAGACAATGGGCCATCTGATGCTAGATTGGAGCCTTCAGCATTATGAGTCCAAATAATCTTACCCCTAACTCTGTGTGTGTGTGTGTGTGTGTGTGTGTGTGTGTGTGTGTGTGTGTGTCTTTCTTCAGGATGGCCTGAAACTTACTGTGTAGGCTAGATTGGCCTTGAACTCACAGAGACCCACCTGCCTTTGCCTTCTGAATGCTGGCATTAAAGGTGTGTGTCACCACAATCTTGTTTCTTTATATGTTAGTTATCTCCGACATTTTCTTATGGTAACTTGAGGCTAGCTAATAAGCATTTGATGTGTTAGATGATACTATGAAGTTGATAAGAGAAAAGACAGAACACTTATGTACAAGAAGCAAAACCTTCCTCAACAAAAACTTAAAAGCTGGAAACAAATCCTGGCTCCAAACTGGTAGATCTGGTCATATCAGATGCAATCAGTGTCACTGTTGGGCACTCTGGGTAAAGGTAACAGTGATTGAGGAAGAGAAAATGTTCACCATATGTGCAGTCAACTGACTACACTATTCTAAGAACTCCAGTATACCTGCCCACAAGAAAATGAAATGTTCATAAGAAAAGGAACAAGAAGCTGGGCATGGTGGCACACCTTTTGATTCCCCGAACTCGGGAGGCAGAGGCAAGCAGATCTTGTGAGTTCAAGGCCAGCCTGGTCTATATAGCAAGTTCCAAGCCAGCCTGGGCTACACAGAGAGAGCCTGTCAAACAAACAAACTACAAAACAATTTACTAAAGATGAAATGTCACAGTGGAGGAATGAATTCTAAGTTCACTGGAATCCAGGAACATGCTGATCACAAAGATTTCAATCTGGACTAGCAAAAAATGGAAGGCAGTTCTACCCAGGTTGGAAGAGGCATGGAAATACAAGAACACTTAGAAAACTTTGGTGGACGCATGGAAGGGGCAGAGTTTCTGGAGGAAATTTACTTTGACAAATTGTATTTGCTCATGTTCCGTGGTGGTGGAGACGTTCCATTTGAGAACAGCCAGAGGCATTTTGAAGATCCTCAAGGGGAGGTGCAAATTCCATTCAGTGCAGCTTCGGAGGTTGGGGGAGGGAGCTGGCAAGGGGCTGGAGGGCACAGGGCGTATGGCTGATGGTTCGTGGAGGGCACAGGGCGTATGGCTGATGGGGCTGGAGGGCACAGGGCATATGGCTGATGGTCCGTGGAGGGCACAGGGCGTATGGTTGATGTTCTGGTAGGACTTCTGGGCAGTGGCTAGAAACCTTGCATTTATATCTTCTTTTCCATCTGTCTCCCCTTTCTTTCTCTTTCCCTTTCTACTCGGTTTCTCCCCGTCCTCCCAGTCGTTTTCACTTTTGAAAGGGAGAGGATGGTCTCACTAGACAGCCTCACTCTGATCACAACTCATAGTTCAGGTTGTCTCAAACTCATGATGTATTCTAGTTTTCCCTCAGACTTCTGGTCCTTCTGTCTCAGCTTCCCAAGTCCTGGGATTATAGGCATGAAACACCATGGATGACATTTTAGTTTTGATTTATGAAGTCATCTTCCTTGTTGGCTTATTTGTTAGAAGTCTTTATTTTGTCAGTGGAATGGTTACTCTACGGTTTGAGTACATTCATACCTTTCTGTTATCTGACTTTAAGGGAGGCTGAACCATTCATCCTTAGATGGAGAGCTTTAAACAGTGCTTCCAGTCTTCACTCTTCTCCTTTGTTCTCTTTTTATCACACTTTCCTCTACATATTAAAGCGGCACAATATGTCACTATTGTGTGGTTCGAACAGCCGATTGCCCTTTAAGAATATAGGTAAAATAATTGGACGCACCTGTGGCAGGCATAGCTTACTTGCTTTGTACAGGTTCGGGGCTTCATTTGGCATGGTTTTCCCTCCGCCTAGTGGGCTTCCTTCAGAATTCTGGCTGGTGCGTAGTAATTTTCATAGAGAAGTCGGTCACTATTTTAATACCTTGATGGTAACAAAAGCATCACTTTCTACTGCTTTGCTCTACTCGCTTTGGAAATCATATTTTTCTGTTTCTCTGTGGGCAGGTAATTTTTAAAGTTAGATGCCAAACACCATGGTTGGCTCATTTACATGTCTATCAGTGTTCTTGAACTTTGCTTTGAGAATTTAATTACTTATGAATAACTTGATTTTATTTGATCTTGTTTTTAGTATTTACTGGCTGGGATAAGAAAGCCATCGGACATAGGATGTTTAACATCCCCTTATTACTGAGAATTGCACAGGATTTAATTTGCTTTCATCAATGTATATTATGTTTGGTCATTATTTAGGTTTGAACAGATCTACAATGTTACCAGTGTAGTTTAATTGCTCCTCTTCCTTAATAAAAAGGAAATAAAAGAAGATTACTGTCTAGAAAATAGTGGGGAAATGACTTAAAAGGGAGACAAGGGAATAGAGAAATGGCTCAGTGGTTAAGAACACTATTGCTCTTCCAGAAGACCCAGGTTTGCTTCTCAGCACCCATAGAGCAGTTCACAACCATTCATAGTTAGTTCCAGGGAATCCAGTTCCCTCTTCTGGCCTCTGCAGGCAACATATACACCCACACCCAGGCAAGCACTCATACATATAAAACAAAAATAATCAAATTTCTCTCTCTTTCTCTCCTTCCCTTCTTTCTTTCTTTCCTTCCCTCCTAGTCCTCTTCTTCCCCCTGTTCTTCATTCTATGAAAGAAATAATCAACAACAACTCATCCCGTCAGACTACAGAGTCTGCATGGAGGCTGGAGGTCTCCTTGGGGCAATGTGTAGAAGGCTCCTGAGAGACCTGTGGCATACACAACAGTTTTCTCTGAAGAAGCACCCATACTTATTTCTATAACCAGAGAGTACTTTCAGTATGAGAGTCAGGGTTAATTGAGGTTGTTGCTGAGCTGACACTGAGGGGGAGGAGATTGGCCTGTATTATACTAGGTTCCTTGTAACTTCTGGGTGTTTCTGAGTAGAAGAGTGGACACGGTCGTTCTAGAAGGTGTTAACCAGACTCGCCTGGCTCTGAAGATGGAGAAAGGGGCTGTGAGCTGACAGATGCACCCAGCCTCAAGAAGCTCTGGAAGGATTAGAGCCTTCAAAAAGGTACTCAGCACCGAAGTCTCCACATTTTTAAAAACAAAATTCAGAAACTGCCCCACCCCCAAAAATCCACCTACAAAGTAGAAAATAAATTGCTGCTACAGTTTGGATCTAGAAGGTTCCTTCGATGGCCTGTATGTGAACAGCTCAGTACCTAGTCCTTAGGAGGTAGGCTCTAGTAGATGCCTTTAGAGTACTGTGTTTCTACCTCTGAAGAGGACCTGGGGAATCCTGGTCTTTTCTATTCCTTTGCGTGTTTCCCTTGGTTATAAAGTGACTGGTATTGTTCAGTAGCATGCTTCCACCCCAGTGGACACACATTACAGGTACAAACAATGGGGCCAACAGAACTTGCACTAAAACCTCCAAATGATGAATTTTGTGTGTGGGGTATGTGTGTGTGCATGTGTCCATGCCTGTTCAGAGGCCAGAGGCCACTGGTAGAGGACTCTGTTACTGTCCACTTTATTTTTTGAAACATGGTCTCTCACTGAGCCTGGAGCTTAACAGTTCAGGTTAAAATGGCTGACCAGTTGGACCCTGGGGTCCACCTGTCCCTGTCTTCCATCACTGAGGTCCACCTGTTCCTGTTTCTGTCCCCCATCCCTGAGACCCACCTGTCTCTGTCCTCCATCCTGGAGACCCACCTGTCCTTGTCCTTCATCCCAGAGACCCACTTGTCCCTAGCCCTGTTCTTCATCCCTGAAATCCACCTGTCTCTATCCTCTATCCTCTATCACTGAGGACAAACTCAATCCCTGACCTACTGAATCAGAGTCCCAGTGTAAGAAGATTACTAGTGCCTTTCATCAGACTGTATTGTACACACACAACGATATAATATTCACAAACAACACAGTGAATTCCCCTGCATGGTATGTCAGTATTACAAGTGACATCGATCTCCACCCACACTCAAGGAATTGACTTTTTAGGAAGATGATGCTAACAAAGATCGAGAATAGTCCCTGTCAACTCCTCCAAGAAAACTCACATTTTTTTGACTGATAACAAAATCTGCCATTGAATCGATGTTAGTGGTAATGATGTATTGTAGTCAAGTCAAATACTGTTTCCTTAAGTAAAACAAGATGCGGTTTTTGTTACCTTGAGGCATCATGGTCACAGAAAGGGTATCATTCCTAATGAAAGAGATTAATATACACTGAGGAAAAAAAAAAACCAAGGAGTTTCCAAAGTCTAGATGTTTCTCGGGCATAGGCTTGCTCACAACAAATCCAAGTTGTTGTTGTTTCCCCCACTTCCTGATAACTTTTACATTATCAGGAAAAACGAGGGAATATTAAGGAGAGTTTACTCCAACTTTAGGTGAGAGTTGTGTTCTTGTATCTTTAAGGAGATTAGCTAACATCTCAAGGCTTTAAGTTCAGAAGGCACAAACTTTTTTTTTTATTTTAGAGATACACCCTTTACAGTATTTATTAATAGAATTTCACTTGAGATTGGAGAGACGCAAACTATTGTGTTTTTCAGAGGCCATCTGATACCCTAGATCTTTGTGAATGCAGCATCTAGTTTGTTGTGAGTTCTGTTGGCCAAGGATAGCTTAGAGGTGTGTGATGTGGTGGAGACAGACTAGCTAAAGCCAGTGATAGATCTTAAGCTTGACAACCAGTTCGCTAGAAGTTTGGTATTGGGATCAAGAATTCAGATACCAGAAAGCTGGTGCCTTGAATTACATGGTGGCAAAACATTTGGCCAAGTGGTTGTTGATTACTACACACTGATAAAGGCTGTGGAGCAAGAGGACTAAAGAGAAAACTCAACTGTTTTGTTGGTGATTACTTATCTTCAGCAAGTCCTACCGAAGCAAACATGTAGGCTGGATCCTGCCAAGTGGGAAGTGAATGTTGGGGCAAAAGCACAGCTCTCACTTCCAACCAGATAAGAAAGAGTTTATTCTGAAGCTGGCCAAATAGCGCAGCAGAGAACGGAGCTGACCACCAAGCCTGATGACCTGAGTATAATCCCTAGAACCCTCACTGGCAGGAGAGAATGAACTCCAAAAGATGTCTCTGACCTCCAAACATACCCTCCCTCAACAATAAATGTGTGTGCTTGTGTGTGTATCTATGGGTGGGTGAGAGATAGACAGAGAGAGAGAGAGAGACAGAGAGACAAAGACAGAGAGGGTCAGAGAGACAGAGACATAGAGAGATATATGTTATTCTAGAGACAAATATTAGTGACCATGGTACAGGAACACACTTTTACACTACCCCAAATACCATATTCCAACATGGCAACAAGTCTATAACTCTTCATAGTGTTATAACAAAGGGTAAACCAAGAGACTTTAAAAACGCATTGGTGGGAACATCAGGATCTTAGAAAACGCACTGGGTCACATCAAAGTGGAGGAAACTCTGCTACAGGCCTCAGATGTTGAAAATATTATAGACCTGATTTACCTAAAAGTCATAAGCATATTAGAGTCACCCACAGAGGCAGGGAATGAAGGATTTAGGGGGTTAATGGTAGCCTGGAGAGTTTAGCTCCAGGTCTGCATCATTCCACCTCTCTACAGTGATTGAAGTCTTAATGAGTTAATCTGTCTGCTTGCCTGGGAGCATCAGCTCAGGGGAAGTGAGTGTCACTGAGTCAGGCCTCCCTTGACTGCAGCCTCACTCCAGCCTGACTGAGTCCCTGCTTGAGCATCCTGGACTGAAGCAATCTAAATGATGTCTGTGTAGTGAGGGACTCGATTTAACAGCAGATGAGGCAGCTGCTGAGGGCTTGTAGGATTTCTGGGGAAGGGGTTAAAGAACCCCTGCACTCGAGTCTGTTGATTTAGACAGCTAAGAAATGGCCAACTTATGGACAGGGAAGGAAAGTAGGCGGGTCACAGACAACAATGTAGAAAATTCCAGAGTATCTAGGCTTAAATCCCTATCTCTATATATTGTCTATACAGAGAAAGGCTGGGTGTTAAACACAAGCTTCCTTTACATTTTTGGAGAATTTGAATTGCCAAGAAATTTATGCCTGGTCTTTGACTAAGCATGTGATACTGAATTGGAGCCAACAGGAAGTGGGAGTCAGTAGAGGGAGATAAGAAATAAGGCAGAACCTGGATTCAGAGCAAAGAGTGGAGTGAAAAGAGGACAGCATCACTCCCTGCCTCCTCTTGTCCTGGATCACTGGAGAAAGAACCAGGGTTCTGAATGAGAACAGGGAAAGAGAAATTAGTTCCATCCTCACTGAGCCATATTAAATTATGATTGGGGCTGTGTGTGTGTACACATGTGTGGGTGTTCATATGTGTGTCTGTGTGTGTGTGTGCTGGTGAACATTTGCATATGTACTTGTGTGAGTAGGCCATATAACAACCTTGCATGTTCTTTGCCAGAGTCTGTCCACTGTATTTGGAAACCAGGTGTGTCCTTTGCCTGGAACCCAGTAAGATAAGCTAGAGGCTGGGCTGGCCGCTGGCAAGCTGAGCCCTAGGGATCTGCCTGTGTCCATCTGCCCAGGGCTGCTATTACAATCATGAGACACTATGCTCTACTGTCCTCCACCAAGCTCAACTCCTTTATTGATCTGAGGATCAAACTCAGGACCTCACACTGCACAGCAAGCTCTTGACCAGTTGAGTTGTCATCCCAGCCCTGGGCCCTTTTTGATACAGCAGTCAGTCTAGCTGAATACTTTAATGTTTGAAACTGGGACCTTTCCTTCCTCCCTATGCTCCCAAGAGACTTGGAGAAATAACAACCCTTTTATTCGCTCTCATAGCTCAGATTTAATGTCAACACTTCCTTGTTTCTCTCCTCTACTAAACCCACAGCCTCAAACCAAACACTGCATTTATGGTTTAGGTTGTTGCTCCCAAGTCATGGAGTAACCTTTGTTTGTCTTCAGATTTTAGTATCACCCCATGAAAGGCCACTAGGAGCAGATTTGTAAGTAAAATAAGGTTGTGCTTACTAGTACTACTGATGTTGTGAAGAAACACCTGAGGGCTGCCTGGAGCTTCTCAGAAAGAACCCGACCTGGGGAGGTAGCTGGGTTATTAAGGTGTTTTCCATGAAAGCCTGGGGTCGTCTCTTTGGATCCCCAGCATCCACAGAAGACGCCTAGTGATGCAAGTCCTGTAATCCCAGCACTGGGGAACAGGGAGATCCTGGGGTTTGCTTGCCAGTAGGTCTAGCCACATTCATAAGCTCTTGGTGAAGAGAAAGACTCTGTCTCAGAAAACTAGGGGGAGAATGAGAGAGGAAGACACTTGACATCAACATCTGGCTTCTACATATACACACACACAGGTGCACAAGAACCTGCACACTCATGCATGCACACACACAAGCATATGACAATCTATTTTTGTACTTTATTTTATATGTATTTTCTTATTTATTAGATATTTTCTTTATTTATATTTCAAATGGTATCCCATTTTCTGATTTCCCCTCTGAAAACCCCCTATTCCCTCCCCTCTCCCCTGCTCACCAACCCACACACTCCAGTTTCCTGTCCCTGGCATTCCCCTACACTGGGACACAGAGCCTTCACAGGACCAAAGGGCCTCTCCTCCCATTGGTGACTGACAAGACCATCCTCTGCTACAAATGGGGCTGGAGCCATGGGTCCCTCCATGTGTACTCTTTGGTTGGTGGTTTAGTCCCTGGGAGCTCTGGGGGTACAGGTTGGTTCATATTGTTGTTCCTCCTGTGAGGTTGCAAACCCCTTCAGCTCCTTCAGTCCTTTCTCTAACTCCTCCATTGGGGACCCTCTGCTCAGTCCAATGGTTGAGTGAGAGCACCTACTTCTGTATTTGTCAGGCCCTGTTAGAGCCTCTGTCAGCAAACACTTGTTGGCATCCACAGTAGTGTCTGGTTTTGGTGACTGTATTTGGGATGGATGCCAGGAGGGGCAGTCTCTGAATGGCTTTTCCTTCAATCTCTGTTCTACACTTTGTCTCTGTAACTCCTCCTATGGGTATTTTGCTCCCCCTTCTAAGAAGCACCAAAGTATTCATGCTTTGGTTTTACTTATTCTTGAGCTTCATGTGGTCTGTGAATTGTATTTTGAACTTCTGGGCTAATATCCACTTACTAATGAGTGCATACTATGTGTGTTCTTTTGTGATTGAATTACCTCACTTAGGATGATATTTTCTAGTTCCAATCTTTTTCCTAAGAATTTCCTATTATTTTTTAATAGCCGAGTAGCACTCCATTGCGTAAATGTACCACATTTTCTGTATCCATTACTCTGTTGAAGAACATCTGGGTTAATTCCACCTTCTGGCTATTATAAATAAGGCTGTTATGAACATAGTGGAACATGTGTCCTAGTTATATGTTGGAGCATCTTTTGGGTATATGCCCAGTTGTGGTATAGCTGGATCCTCAAGTAATACTATGTCCAGTTTTCTGAGAAACTTCCAGAGTGAGTTTCAGAGTGGTTGTACCAGCTCACAATTCCACCAGCAATGGAGGAGTGATCCTCTTTCTCTACATCCTCATCAGCATCTGCTGTCACCTGAATTTTTGATCTTAGCTATTCTGAGTGGTGTGAAAATTTCAAGGTTATTTTGATTTGCATTTCCCTGACGACCAAGGATGTTGAACATTTCTTTAGGTGCTTCTCAGCCATTCGATATTCTTCACTTGAGAATTCTTTGTTTAGCTCTGTACTTTTTTTTTTTTTTTTTTTGGAGACAGGCTGTCATGGAACTCACTTTGTAAACCAGGCTGGCCTCAAACTCAAACTCAGAAATCTGCCTGCCTCTGCCTCCCGAGTGCTGGGATTAAAGGCGTGTGCCACCACCACCCAGCCTCTGTACCCTATTTTTAATAGGGTTATTTGGTTCTTTGGCATCCAACTTCTTGAGTTTTGTGTATATATTGAATATTAGCCCTCTATTAGATATAGGGTTGGTAAAGATCTTTTCCCAATCTATTGTTTGCTGTTTTGTCCTATTGATAGTGTCATTTGCCTTACAAAAGCTTTGCAATTGTATGAGGTTCCATTTGTCAATTCGTGATCTTAAAGCATAAGCTACTGGTGTACTGTTCAGGAAAATTTCCTTTGTGCCCATGTGCTCCAGGCTCTTCCCCACTTCTTTTCTATTAGTTTCAGTGTATCTAATTTTATGTGGAGGTCTTTGATCCTCTTGGACTTGAGATCTGTAGAAGTAAATAAGAATGGATCTATTTGCATTCTTCTACATGCTAACCACCAGTTGAACCAGCACTATTTGTTGAAAATGCTGTCTTTTCCACTGGATGGTTTTAGCTCCTTTGTCAAAGATCAAGTGACGATAGATATGTGTGTTCATTTCTGGGTCTTCATTTCTATTCTATTGATCTACCTATCTGTCACTGTACCATGAAGTTTTTATCACAATTGTTCTGTAGTACAGTTGAGGTCAGAGATGTTGGTTCCCACAGAAGTTCTCTTATTGTTGAGAATAGTTTTTGCTCTTAGGTTTTTGTTATTACAGATGAATTAGCAAATTGCTCTTTCTAACTCGATGAAGAATTGAGTTGGAATTTTGATGGGGATTGCATTGAATCTCTAGATTGCTTTTGGCAAGATGGCCATTTTTACTATATTAATCCTGCCAATTCATGAGCATGGGAGATCTTTCCATCTTCTGAGATCTTGGATTTCTTTCTTCAGAGACCTAAAGTTCTTGTCATACAGATCTTTTGCTTGCTTAGTTAGAGTCACACCGAGGTATTTTATATTATATGACTATTGTGAAGGGTGTTGTTTTCCTACTTTCTTTCTCAGCCTGTTTATCCTTTGAGTAGAGAAAGGTCACTGATTTGTTTGAGTTAATTTTATATCCAGCCACTTTGCTGAATTTGTATATCAGGTGTAGGAGTTCTCTGGTGGAATTTTTGGGGTCAATTAAGTACACTCTCATATCATCTGCAAATAGTGATATTTTGACTTTTTTCTTTCCAATTTGCATCACTTTGATCTCCTTTTGTTGTCTAATGGCTCTGGTTAGGACTTTGAGTACTATATTGAATAGGTGGGGAGAAAGTGGGCAGCCTTGCGTAGTCCCTGATTTTAGTGGGGTTGCTTCATGTCTCTCTCCATTTAGTTTAATGTTGGCTACTGGTTTGCTGTATACTGCTTTTACTATGTTTAGGTATGGGCCTTGAATTCCTGATCTTTCTAAGACTTTTATCATGAAGGGATGTTGGATTTTGTCAAATGTTTTCTCAGCATCGAATGAAATGATCATGTACATTTTTTTTCCTTTGAGTTTGTTTATATAGTGGATCACATTGATGGATTTCCATATAATGAACCACCCCTGCTTCCTTGGGATAAAGCCTACTTGATCATGATGGATGATTGTTTTGATGTATTCTTGGATTAGGTTTTTGAGAATTTTATTTATTATTTTTTGCATCGATATTCATAAGGAACATTGGCCTGAATTTCCCTCTCTTTGTTGGATCATTGTGTGGTTTAAATATCAAGGTAATTGTGGCTCCATGGAACAAATTGGGTAGTGTTCCTTCTGTTTCTATTTTTTGGACTACTTTAAGGAGTATTGGTATTAGGTCTTCTTTGAAGGTCTGATAGAACTCTGCACTAAACCCATCTGGTCCTGGGCTTTGTTTTGGTTGGGAGACTATTAATGACTGCTTCTATTTCTTTAGGGAATATGGGATTGTTTAGATCATTTATCTGATCTTGATTTAACTTTGGTACCTGGTATCCGTCTAGAAAATAGTCCATTTTTCTAGATTTTCCAGTTTTGTTTAGTATACTTTTTTTTTTTAAAGTAGGATCTGATGATTTTTTTGGATTTCCTCAGTTTTAGTTGTTATGTCTCCCTTTTCATTTCTGATTTTGTTAATTTGGATACTGTGCCTGTGCCATCTAGTTAGTTTGACTAAGGGTTTATCTATCATGTTGAATTTTCTCCAGGAACCAACTCCAGGTTTGGTTG
The DNA here is from genome assembly GCF_000001635.26 of Mus musculus. Lineage (NCBI taxonomy): Eukaryota > Metazoa > Chordata > Mammalia > Rodentia > Muridae > Mus > Mus musculus. Next base: position 59,952,562 of record NC_000070.6, read on the forward strand.
ATTCTATTAAGAGTTCTTTTTGTTTCCACTTGGTTGATTTTAGCCCTGAGTTTGATTATTTCCTGCTGTCTACTCTCTTGGGTGTATTTGCTTCTTTTTGTTCTAGATCTTTCAGATGTACTGTCAAGCTGGAAGTGTCTGCTCTCTCCAGGTTCTTTTTTGGAGGCATTCGGAGCTATGAGTTTTCCTATTAGCACTGCTTTCATTGTGTCCCATAAATTTGGTTATGTTGTGGCTTCATTTTCATTAAACTCTAAAAGCTCTCTAATTTCTTTCTTCATTTTTTCTTGACTAAGTTATCACTGAGTAGAGTGTTGTTCATGCTTTCCATTGTTTTTGTTGGTATTTAAGACCAGCCTTAGTTTGTGTTGATTTGATAGGATGGATGGGATTATTTCAGTCTTCTTGTAGCTGTTGAGGCCTGTTATTTGACCAATTACATGGTCTATTTTGAAGAAGGTACTGTGAGGTGCCAAGAAGAAGGTATATTCTTTTGTTTTAGGATAAGATGTTTAACAGATATATGTTAAGTCAATTTGGTTTATAACTTCTGTTAGTTTTACTGTGTCTCTGTTTAGTTTCTGTTTCCTGGATCTGTTCATTGATGAGAGTGAGGTGTTAAAGTCTCCCACTATTATTGTGTGAGTTGCAATGTGTGCTTTGAGCTTTAGTAAAGTTTCGTTTATGAATGTGGGTGGCCTTGCATTAGGAGCATAGATGTTCAGAATTGAGATTTTTCATGGTAGATTTTTCCTTTGATGAATATGAAGTGTCATTCCTTACCTTCTTTGATAACGTTAGGATGAAAGTTGATTTTATTTGATATTAGAATGGCTAATCCAGCTTGTAATTTTGGGACCATTTGCTTGAAGAATTCTTTTCCAGCTTCTACTCTGAGGTAATGTCTGTGTTTGTCCCCGAGGTGAATTTCCTGTTTGCAGCAAAATGCTGGTTCCTTTTTAAGTATCCAGTCTGTTAGTCTATGTCTCTTTATTGGGGAATTTAGTCCACTGATATTAAGAATTATTAAGTAATGATTGTTGCTTCCTTTTTTTGTTGTTAGAGATGGAATTATGTTAAGATGGCTATCTTTTTTCTGGTTTGTTAAGAGATTACTTTCTTGACTTTTCTAGGGTGTAGTTTTGCTCCTTTTGTTGGAGTTTTCCATTTATTATCCTTTGAAGAGCTGGATTTGTTGAAAGATATTGTGTAAATTTGTTTTTATCATGGAATATCATGATAGTATCATGGAATATCTCTATCTAAGGTAATTGAGAGTTTTCTGGGCATAGTATCCAGGGCTGATATTTGTGTTCTCTTAGGGTTTGTATGATGTCTTCCCAGGATCTTTTGGCTTTTATAGTCTCTGATGAGAAGTGTGGTGTAATTCTGATAGGTCTGCCTTTATATGTTACTTGACTTTTTTATTCCTTGTTGCTTTTAATATTCTTTCTTTGTTTTGTGCATTTGGTGTTTTGAGTATTATGTTACAGGAAAAATTTCTTTTCTGGTCTAATCTATTTGGTGTTCTGTCTGCTTCCTGTGTGTTCATGGGCATCTCTTTCTTTAGGTTAGGGAAGTTTTCTTTTATAATTTTGTTGAAAATATTTACTGGCCCTTTATGTTGGGATTTTTTTGCTCTCTTCTATACCTATTATCCTTAGGTTTGGTCTTCTCATTGTGTCCTGGATTTCCTGGATGTTTTGAGCTAGGATCTTTTTGCATTTTGCATTTTCTTTGACTGTTGTGTCAATGTTTTCTATGGCATCTTCTGCTCTTGACATTCTCTCTTCCATCTCATGTATTTTGTTGGTGATGCTTGCATCTATGACTCCTGATCTCTTTCCTAGGTTTTCTATCTCTCGAGTTGTTTCCCTTTGTGATTGTCTTTTTATTGTTTCTATTTCCATTTTTAGATCCTGGATGGTTTTGTTCAATTTTTTCACTTGTTTGGCTGTGTTTTGCTGTAATTCTTTAAGGGATTTTTGTGCTCCCTCTTTAAAGTCTTCTTTCTTTTTAATCTGTGTTCTCCTGCATTTCTTCAAGGGAGTTATTAATATTCTTCTTAAAATCCTCTATCAGCATCATGAGATGTGATTTTAAATTCAAATCTTGCTTTTCCAGTTGTTGGGGTATTTAGGACTTGCTGTGGTGGGAGAACTGGGTACTGATGATGCCAAGTAGTCTCGGTTCCTGTTTGTAAGGTTCTTGTCCTTGCCTTTTGCCATCTTGTTACCTATGATATTAGACAGTCTTGCTGTCTCTGGCTGGAGCTTGTCCCTTCTGTGTATCTGTCAGCATTTGCCAGGACTCCTGGGAGAACAGCTCTCTCCTGGCTGAACTTGTGTACAGAGGGCTGTGGAACAGCCCAAGCTCAGGGTGTAGATGGTGACTGGAAGGATCCTCTTCCAGCTGCTCTACTGTTTCTGTGCCCCATGTACTTTTTGTTGGTCCTTCCCTGGAGAGTTAATGGGGAGAAAGTGTCTATTTCACCTTCCAGCCCTCGAGTGGAAGCACTCCTGGGAGAACAGCTCTTTCCTGTAGGGACTCGTTCACAGCTGACAATCTTTATAAAAGGAATGAAGCAAGGAACTCCTGTAGGGTTCAGGGATGTCTCAGGAAACTCTAGGTTGGGTGCAATTGGGGAATTACACCTCAGTGATTAAATAGCCCATTATATCCTATTTATAATAAGTGGACACAAACGTAAAGCTAACTCTACAATTGGTAAAGAAGTAGCTGTCACTGATTTTAGCCAGAGGACAGACACCATTTTAGATTGCAAAATGATCTTGTGTTTGCAATCTCAGGATGATGGTGCCTAATGTTGATATTTTGTTAGGCTATTTATTCCCGATAAGACATTCTGGCCAACCATGAGCATCAAGCCAGCTTTTTCAAGTGGAAACTCCTAGATCAAGCTGTTAGGCCAGTCTTTAGGTGTCAGCAGTTGCTTTGATCTTTAGAATGGTTGGTCCTGTCACTTCTGCAGCTACAGATAGTTGTCTTCTTGGTGGATGTCATGTAAGGGTGGGGATCTTTCCTCAAAATCACTCTGCTTCAGGCCTTGTTCCTCTGAGGCTGCATGGTCATGTGACATCCTTGGGCTTTTGTGACAGTTGTCCCCAACCCTCTATGCTCCCTTAGCTGTAATCTACTCCCAGATCACAAAGCATTGTAAAGTTCTACTGTATCAACCCTCACCTCTTCCCTGCCTCCTTTCTTTACAAAGGGATTGTTTTGTCTGAGGTTTCAAATTCCTTCCTTGGCTTTGAATGTTTTCACTATTTCACATCTCATTTCTACAAAGAGTTTGGTGTTGAAAGTGAGAGGATTTAGAGTGAACTCAAGCTGTCATTTTCACCTGGGAGTAACCAAAGATTTTCTGTACCTTTTTATGGGTTGTAGTCTTTTGAGGTATTGTAGCATTGCCAAGCCTTTTCTATCTTAATCAGAGTCCTTGTTTGGAACTGTTAGTTAGCTATATAAGGATTTCCAATGATAGCTTAGTGTGTGTGTGTGTGTGTGTGTGTGTGTGTGTGTGTGTGTATATATATATATATATATATATATATATATATATATATATATTTCTTAAATTTTTGCCAACACTAAAAATGAAAAGCTGGGCATAGTATTCCATGGATTTAGTTGAAGCCACTTAAGAGGCTTTGGTCAGAGAATGACTTGGACCCAACCATCAGGGCAGTTGTGGGGAGGGAGGTATTTCATCATAATTTCTTGGGTTTCTCAATAATGTTTTGCCATCTTTTAGCAAACTACAGCAAGAACTCGTTTCATGTGTCCTGAGTTGAACCAATTTAATCTCTTGATCTAGAGGCCAGAGTATGGTATGGGGAGTTAGATAACTTTTTCTCTGTATCCAATGGGACTCTAAAAAGCTCCTTCACCATACCCCACCTCTTCTGCATGTCCTGAAATATGTTGAGCAGGCATAGCCTTAGAAATATGTGTCTCTCCTATGCTTTGTTGGAAAAGAGACTATGGATGGAGGAATCATGCAGCAAGTGTCATGCTCCTGCAGTCTTCATAAAGCACTAAAGCAGGAGAGCTAAAGAGCAGGCAGTACTCATCAGGGCTTGGGATTGCTGCAGGGGAGGCAAAATCCTGAAACTCAGGTTACATTTGGGGCCATAAGGAATGATCTTGGGTACAGGACTCAGGAGGTCCCCTCATCCACTCACTGTCAGTCCCACATTTTTCTAGACACAGAGACATATATTTAAGTGCAAGTGTAATCATTTATTGAACAGGAAGAGGAAGCAATTCTTGGAGAATTGTCATGGGTATGTCAAAGAGAAATTTAAAGAAAGTCTTTGATTCTTGATGAGTTATCCTAGGTAACATGCTGGAGAGACCAGGATTGCACTTCTCTGTGAGACAGGATGGAAAGCAGATCACAGAACTTGTCACCCAATGCTGTATCGATCGGAAGAGAGGATGCTGGAGTCCTGGTGAGAAGTCTCCACTCAACACTGTGCATGCCAGGAAGAAAGAATACAGAAACTCATTAAGTACTTCTTGAATTGACTTCGGGACAGAGAGACATTCTATTATATAGAACAAAGGGGATAAAGAAATGGATCTTCCCTTGCAATCTAACTGGAATTATTTGCCAGAACACAGGGAAGAAAGTCAGAAGAAATGTCCGTAACAGAAGATCTGAGGCTTGTTTCCATAACCTTTGTCATAAGAAGCTCCAATGAATGTTAGAATAATGTAGAATAATGATAAAAGCCTTGGCTACTTTTAAAGACTTCACACATTATATGAGTGAACTCTTGGACTAGATGAGAAGGGAGGGCCAGAGGAGTCTGCTCTCCAGATTGGTTGAGAAGTGGTGATCAGGTACATCCACTCCCAGGTAAGAAGCCAATGTTGTACAGAGTTCAGATTAAGATGTTATTATCTCGAGTGGGATGGAGGGGGACCACAGACACTGAAGAGCAGCTATATCACAGCCGGCTATTCTGTTTGTTAATGTCATTGAACCCATTGATGAACTTTTTTTATACAACCATACAGCAACTATGTAAAACTCAAATCCTTGTTTTCTTGCCTAAGTGCTTGGATAATTTTACTTCAAAGTTCAAAGTAGGATTAGATCACTAATCCATATAATTCAAAGCCAATTTTCAAGGTTTCCTCAAAGATTACTTATCAAACTAATTTTATTGTAATTTGGGCCTACAACGCTAATACTTTCGGAAGGGCCTCTCCATGACCACCAACCCCTCTTTTCACCCATTGAAGATTGCCCACCTGGAGGCTCAGGCCATTCTTCATTCTCGGGCCTTGAGGCAGCGATCTGTAGTGTGAGAACAAGAACATGTTCAGGTACCAGGTCCACTTTATTTTCGCCAGAGAAAGGATAGGACTCTCCAGTGCTCAACAAATGACTGGTATCCAACTGGGTTTGTTTCCTCTATTATAAAATATTCAGGATGAGAAAAATAAATGAATCCTGACTTACTGGTTTTGGTTAAGTCAATGATATTTTCTTTAATGATTCCATGCTCCTCACAAAGTTTTACAAACTTTTCCTTGATGTCTGAATTCAAATCTGCTTTTCGGCCTGTGAGAAGAGCAACAGTGAGCTGTATTATGTATATTGACCACAGCCTGAATGAGGGGACAGGGGCTTCCCCATAAGGATGTGAAAATGGTTGGCAACATGATTGACAGGCATGGGTGTGATCTATTCTGGATTTGGCATCCATAGAATATCCTTCTGTCACACTGAGAGATTTCAGAGTGCTTCCATCACTATGCTTGAGGGATGATGGAGGTGAGCATCAATCTTCAGGAGGTGAGAAAGAGGCAGGATAAAGCTGGGAAGACCATAAAGCTAGAGGTTCTTTCTTCTTTTCCCACCCCAAGATCAGTGTCTGTGTGAAAATACTTTACCATAGAGCTCCATCAGCTGGAAGGTTTTCCCATCCTTTTCGTTAATGAGATGAAACATAATATAATTATCATAGTCTGTCTTAAGTATAGTAAATGTATTGAATCCATCATCTGTGGAGAAAATGGAACACAGCTCAGAAATTCTTTGTTCTGCAGGAAATGATGGATACCCCTTTTTTGTTTTACCCCAAACATCAAATCATTAAAATACATATCCTGGAAGAGATGGGTGAAGTGTCTGAGCCTTTCTGTCTGTAGCTTTCTGAACTTCAAGAAGTAACTCCTAAGAAAAGAGATTCTGAGGGGTCCAGACCACTAGTGAACAGGCAGCCACAAGAGCACCACTCTCTCATCCTTTCCTAGGCTTACCTACCTCCCTCAACTGCTTCAAGTAACATGTTTCTATCTTTCATAGGTTTGCTGTATCAAATATCTGTTGCTACACCCTGAGTGATGTGCACCAGTGCTAGCAACCAGGCAGCATCAGATAGATTCCATCTCCCCATACTTATCCCACTTTCCGGCCACAGGATGTTAGCTATTAGATGGTGCCCATTTGACTAGTAGGTGCAAGTTCCTGAGTTCAAACTCCATCAAAACACACACACACACACACACACACACACACACACACACACAGACACTAAAGGTATTAAGGTTTACTAATCATCTAGTGGATACATATATAGACATTTTATATACTCACACATCACAGAATATTCACCAGCCTTCTCTGTTTTGTCAGCAACCAAAAATATTTCAGAGCACTCTCCATCTATACTGTAAAACAGAGTGAGCTGATGTGTAAGAGATTTTGATCTGGATGGCTTCTTGAACCACTACACTATACATATCTCCAGTTTCTGATTCCATTTAACTTTTGAATATTTTTGTAAAATTAGCAATAGGCTTTTATTTATGTTATTTCCTTTATATCAGATGCTTTAACAATCACAAATTTGCCGATTATTTAAAAAAAAGAAAACATCAATCACTTCTCATCCTTATTACAACTGCAAGTACTTCCAAGTTTCACCACTGCTGTGCTTCAGTCAGTGGTGTAGATTATCAGCCATATAGCCACCATCTGCCTTAAATTATCACTCTGTAATGGAGCCTGATGTGGCTCCCAGATCCTCAGAGGAGAATTATTACTATCATCTTTACTGCAGGAAAACGCAAGTAGAAAGGGGTTGATTTTTTGGCTAACAACTAGTAATAAAAATTTAATTCATGATCACATGATCTTAACTTGTGATATACTGTCTCATTAATGTGGTTTCAGAAGTATCTCTGATCTTCCTTATTGAACTTTAGTGAATTAACACCTGTCACCCCAACTCTTGTCTCTGACTTTTGAAAAAACCCTGGTTATAAGATCTTGGTTCTGTGTCACATGGAGCATTCTATTTTTGGATACAGACCCAGTATGTGTGTGCACATGTGCATACTGAGAGACATCACTCCCCGCAATCCCATGTGTGTTTGTAGGTGTGAGACCATGCCAGGTTTTCATTTCCTCTTTCTCAGCTAGGAGCATCTCACTTACACAGTATGGAATTTAAAAGCTAAGGAATTCTCCAAGACATGGATGTGCTCCACAAAAACTCTCATGCTGCCATGTTCTTCTATCTTTTCTCTTTTGTCAGAGGCCAGGAGAATAGAAAACCATTCCCCATTAATCTGTAATAGATAAAGCAAATGGTTAAGGGAGAAGGAGCAGGGATACCACATGCATGTTTCCACTTGAACTCCAGCCTATGCATTAGGGTCTGAGCATACACAAGGGTAGATCTCATGCCAGTTGTCACAATACTTAGCATACTGTCCCTGCCTCTCAGTGAGAAAAGAGGCCCCCAAACATTGTTAGATCTGAATAGCTGGTCTTACTTCAAGGTCTGGAGCCATTCATTTGTCTAATAGATTGGGGCACCATACCCATCCCCTCAAAGGACCCACTTGGCTTCAAGAGTTTCCCAAAGCACATTCTGAGTCAGAATCTAATATTCAGTGATCATACCTTTTCTACATTTAAGTTCTGTCCCTTGGAAGTAGCTTCTTCTGCATGAATACAGACTAGGGTCAGTCCCAAACACAGCAGCAGCTTCATTTTGGTAGGGAGTAGAATTGTCTGTCTGTCAGGACCACGTCCTTCTGGTGATGGTGCCTACACTCCACTCCCCAGCTCCTTTGCTTGTCTTTATATATGCTCTGGGTTCAGTGTTTTTTTTTTTTTTCTTCCCGTATGGGTCTGCTCTACCTCTGTCAGGCTTTGTGGAACGTTTTCTCATTTATTGATGAGAGGCCAAGGATTGTTCCTGACCTTTTCAAACTTGGTAATCTCATCACCTATGGATTGATTTAGTAGTCTTACATTTCTCAAAACATATTCTCAAGAAAACAGTGGGTGTTCAAGAGAGCTGACATCTGGAACTAGATGCACCTTTGGATCTGGCTTGGAATCAGAAAGCCAGTTTTGGAGGGTGTGGGAACTGAACTGGAGGGTCAAACATGTAGAGAATCTTTGGTTAAGACTTGAGTGTGGAAGAAGTTGAGTTACTCAATTTTTGCAAAAGATTCATTTATATTTCATGTGTATGAGCATTGGTTTTGCGTGTGTACCTAAGTACCATGCACAGGCCTGGTGCAGTGGAGGTCAGAAGAAGGAGTCAGATTTTTTAAAACTTGTTTTTGCTGAGGGCCCAGGTTCAAATACCGGCACTCACATGGCATCCCAAAACTGACTCTATCTTCAGTAACAGGAAACCATATACTTTCTTTTGATCCCTGTTGCCTCCTGTACACATGTGGTGCAAATAAACTCATTCAGGCACATACACATAAAAATAGTAAATCTTAATTTAAAAAAGTCTTCCAAGAAAAGTCTTCCAAGGCTAAGCTTATGGCTGTCTAAAAGGCTTCAACATTTACACTGATAGCACTAACCTCAGAATCCAAACTGTTGTCAGTGACCAGGTTGTATCAACTGTTTACTTTTGAGAATGCTGGACTTCAACTGACTGGACATAATCTGGAATTAGAAACATGAACTAGTGTTTGATGTGGGGAAATAAAGAATTAAAGAAGGAGGCAAGTACTCAATATACTTTATTTCAACTTTGTATCAGCTTTATATGGTATGCACTATTTTATTCTTCTTGCCATAGTATTAGTTAAGACTCAGAACGATTATGTAACTGTATAAGGTCATATAGTCGCATGATTTCTACTTGGACCTCCATCAGAAAATATGACTTTGAACAATACTTGTATTTTTCATTAATGATGAGATTATGTCCAGTCAGTTGAAATCCAATGTTCTCGAATGGTAAACAGTCAATGTGAGAACTTAGATTTAAACACAAGACTCTCTAACTGGGAAGCCTTTGTTCTTATTGACTCTACTACTCAGGTCAGGATGTTTTTACCATGAAGGAGGGATGGTTAAATAAGAGAAAGAGGAATAAACAGTTCTGTAGAGCTCCAGACATGTGGGACTGGCTACTAGCAAAGAAACTATACATGTTTTTTTTTTTTTTTTTTTTTTTAATATAGAGGAGTTGGTGTGGCCTGAGGCTGAATGAGGCAAGACAATGGTCTCTGACGTGGTCTACAAGCTTTTGGTGGATGCTCTACTAGGGGATTATCATGTTCTTCCCTCCTCTTACTTTTCCTCCTCCTCTACCTCCTCCTTCTCCTCTTCATACTCTCTTTCTTTTTTGGTTGATTTTGGTGTCTGCACACATGTGTACATGCTTGTGCCTTTGCTAGTATATGCAGAAGTCAGCACAGGAAACCAATTGTCTCCCTCTCTTTTTACTTCATCCCCTTGAGAAAGAGTCTCCCTCTGAGTTTGGGAATTAGTGTGTTTCAGATAGGCTGGCTGGCCACTAAGTCCCAGCAATCCTCTGTTTTGTCTGGCCAGTAGATCACAACCTGGGTTCTAGCCTGGAAAGGCATTTTGGAAACCTGGAAGAGAAGAGGGGCTGGGCTGCGCGAGATAAGGGAGGAACCAAGACAAAGCTCTCTGCTCAAGGTTTAATTTTTACTATTTCGGCACTCAGTTATAAAGGAAGGGGGAGGGGCCCAATTCCCGCCAAATAATTTTGGGGTCCAGTAGCAGGGTGATCACGTGATGGCTTTGGAACAGCAAAGTGGCAGGTTCCAGCAGTAGGCGTGGCAGAAAGATTGAGTGGAAAGCTCCACCCCTGAGCAAGCAGGTTTCAGGCTAGGGGAGGGGAGACTACATCTCTTCCCTGTTGTTAATAAAAATAAAAAGAAAAAAGAAAAGGTTGGCCTGAGGCAAAAAATTAATCTATGCTCAATAGTTCTGCCTGAATTCTTAGGGCTAAAGAAAAAACCTGTCTCCGTGGGATTCCCTAACTTTTCTATGGTAAACTGTATCTGGCTAAAACTGTCCTTTCTATCCTAGTAAACAACTAACAGAAAAGCCCTAAGCAGTAGGCTCTGACTTTATAATGTTAATTAGTGCTGAATAGGTAACTACAATCCTCCATTCTCCACCATCTACCCAGTGCTGGGGTCAAAACCAGACATGACCAGCTTTTTTTTTATTAAAGATTTATTTATTATTATATCTAAGTACACTGTAGTTGTCTTCAGATGCACCAGAAGATGATGTCATATCTCATTACAGATGCTTGTGAGCCACCATGTGGTTGCTGGGATTTGAATTTAGGACCTTCAAAAGCACGGCATTCTGTGCTCTTAACCACTGAGCCATTTCTCTAGCCCCATGACTGCCTTTTCAATGTGAGCTGAGCTGGACTTGAGTTTACACTGAGCTTCTGAATGGTCTTAGTTCTGTGGCAATCCTCCTGCTCCAGCCTCCTGAATACTGGGATTATGGGTGGTAGCACCTCATCTGGCTATGGATTATTGCTTTTCTAGTAATGAACTAGACGTTGCTTCTACAGCAGAAAGCAACAATGAGTCCCTTCTACTCCTGACTTCAGCTCAGGCACCTTCCTTGTCACTAAGCATGTTCACACTCATTAGCATGTGTAGACTGTTTATGTGACTGAAAACCTGAAGTAGTCAAGAAATGACTAGACAAAGTGTGTGGGTAAGGAGTTTACAAGTAACCAACTAAGAGCCCAGTTGTAACTAGCTAGCATTTCTGAAACTGACTCATAGGAAAATGATTTAATCACCTTGACCTGTTTCTCACTCTCAACTAATTGAACAAATAACTCATTCAGAAAGCCTGTGGACACAATCAAGGCACTTATATGATGCCAGGGTGTATTTGGGGCCAAGAACATCAGTGAAAACAGGCTTATATGATTCCAGTCCCAGAGAAGAAATATTCTGTAGTCTCTCTAGGAGCCAGAGTGAGAGTACATACTGCTGACTCTGGCTCAACATCAGTTCTGAAACACCTGCTGTGTCAGTGTCAGTGTCTGACCCCTGCCATCCCCCACCCCCAGCATTGAGCTGGCTGAACAAGCCTGCATACTGGAGTCATGCTTCTTGCTTCAATACAATTATACCTTCCTGTCAGACAACTGAGAACTGCCCACCTGCTGAGCTGCTGAAGAGCCTACTTTGCAACTCAATCTAACTGAAAGAAGCAACAGAACCCAGCCAAAACAAAGGGATAGGTCCTTGGGTTTTCCCATTAGTATTCAGTGCCTTACATTAAAGATTGAGCCTTGATCAGAGAACTTTGTCTTGGCTTGTTATTTTTCTTGCTGCCCTTCCTATCCATTCCTAGTTTTCCTTTCATGAGCCCAGTAACCCGTGGCTGCTGTTGGCTACAGTTGGCACTGGAATAAGAGACCTGAATATGGAAAGACCGACTGAGGACACTGTCTTGGTGGGGCTCCACAGAAAACAGAATGTGGTATCCTGTATGGTAAGCAATATACAGCATTAATGTTAGCACTATAAGTTTTATCGTTTGAAGGCTGTTGATTGCAAGGGTGAAAAAAGGATATAGACTAGATTGAGTAAGAGTTGTCCCAAAACTGATATCAGTTAGGGGTTGACAGTGGAAAATGGGACTGGAAAATCCTAACAGGCATTTGTCCACAGTCAAGAAGAGTATTTTATTATTAAAATAATAAAGTAAAGTAAAATAAAATAAAATGAATAAAATATACACACAAAAGGGAGATGCTAGATATACAAATGACATAAGAGAGAGAGAGAGAGAGAGAGAGAGAGAGAGAGAGAGAGAGAGAGAGAGAGAGAGAAGGAAGATAGATTTTAGAGCTCTCCAAGGGACAGAAGGACATCAGGAGATGTCCTGCTTTCTGGTCCCAACAGGAGACATCCTTAGTTCTGGTTACATCAAGTTTTCTACCCTCTCTGTATTGTGTTTGGTGCACCAATCTGTCCACATGTCAACTCATGTCTGTTTTTATTTCAGTGTCTGAATGACTGTTGATATATGTTTCATGTTGAAAAGAAAAAAATGGTTAAAACTTTATCTGCTGGCTATCCATCTCTTCATTCAGTCTCAGTTGCACAGTGGTGGCTGATTTAAGTTGCCCTGCACCCTTAGGCAGGAGTCAAGTGCAGCAGGAGAGGCACTGCTGAAAAGCTGTTTTTTAGAGATGTCAGCAGCATCTTAGTTCTAAGGCAAATAAGCTGATTGTGTGTGTGTGCTTTTTTTTTTTTCCTAAAAAAATCTCTGCAATTGTGATTTTCGGGTGCAGCAAATGATAAAGTGCTTTTTCTCTTGAAAAGTAAAAATTCTTTGATTGGTATAAATGTATTAAATTCGTGTAGCTGCTTCATTTGGTTTCTGATTGTTTTTTTTTTTCTTCCATTTTTATTAGGTATTTAGCTCATTTACATTTCCAATGCTATACCAAAAGTCCCCCATACCCACCCACCTCCACTCCCCTACCCACCCACTCCCCCTTTTTGGCCCTGGCGTTCCCCTGTACTGGGGCACATAAAGTTTGCAAGTCCAATGGGCCTCTCATTCCAGTGATGGCCGACTAGGCCATCTTTTGATACATATGCAGCTAGAGACAAGAGCTCCGGGGTACTGCTTAGTTCATATTGTTGTTCCACCTATAGGTTTGCAGTTCCCTTTAGTTCCTTGGGTGCTTTCTCTAGTTCCTCCATTGGGGGCCCTGTGGTCCATCCAATAGCTGACTGTGAGCATCCACTTCTGTGTTTGCTAGGCCCTGGCATAGTCTCACAAGAGACAGCTATATCTGGGTCCTTTCAGCAAAATCTTGCTAGTGTATGCAATGGTGTCAGCGTTTGGAAGCTGATCATGGGATGGATCTCTGGATATGGCAATCACTAGATGGTCCATCCTTTCGTCACACTTCCAAATTTTGTCTCTGTAACTCCTTCCATGGGTGTTTTGTTTCCTATTCTAAGAAGGGGCAAAGTGTCCACACTTTGGTCTTCATTCTCTTGAGTTTAATGTTTTTAGCAAATTATATCTTATATCTTGGGTATCCTAAGTTTCTGGGCTAATATCCACTTATCAGTGAGTACATATTGTGAGAGTTCTTTTGTGATTGGGTTACCTCACTCAGGATGATGCCCTCCAGGTCCATCCATTTGGCTAGGGATTTCATAAATTCATTCTTTTTAATAGCTGAGTAGTACTCCATTGCGTAAATGTACCACATTTTCTGTATCCATTCCTCTGTTGAGGGGCATCTGGGTTCTTTCCAGCTTCTGGCAATTATAAATAAGGCTGCTATGAACATAGTGGAGCATGTGTTCTTCTTACCGGTTGGGGCATCTTCTGGATATATGCCCAGAAGAGGTATTGCTGGATCTTCCGGTAGTACTATGTCCAATTTTCTGAGGAACCGCCAGACTGATTTCCAGAGTGGTTGTACAAGCTTGCAATCCCACCAACAATGCAGGAGTGTTTCTCTTTCTCCACATCCTTGCCAGCATCTGCTGTCACCTGAATTTTTGATCTTAGCCATTCTGACTGGTGTGAGGTGAAATCTCAGGGTTGTTTTGATTTGCATTTCCCTGATGATTAAGGATGTTGAACATTTTTTCAGGTGCTTCTCTGCCATTCGGTATTCTCCGGGTGAGAAATCTTTGTTCAGTTCTGAGCCCCATTTTTTAATGGGGTTATTTGCTTTTATGGAGTCTACCTTCTTGAGTTCTTTATATATATTGGATATTAGTCCCCTGTCCGATTTGGGATAGGTAAAGATCCTTTCCCAATCTGTTGGTGGTCTTTTTGTCTTATTGACGGTATCTTTTGCCTTGCAGAAGCTTTGCAATTTTATGAGGTCCCATTTATCGATTCTCTATCTTACAGCACAAGCCATTGCTATTCTATTCAAGAATTTTTCCCCTGTACCCATATCTTCGAGGCTTTCCCCTACTTTCTCCTCTATAAGTTTCAGTGTCTCTGGTTTTATGTGGAGATCCTTAATCCACTTAGATTTGACCTCAGTACAAGGAGATAGTACTGGATCAATTCGCATTCTTCTAAGTGATAACCGCCAGTTGTGCCAGCACCATTTGTTGAAAATGCTGTCTTTTTTCCACTGGATGGTTTTAGCTCCCTTGTCAAAGATCAAGTGACCATAGGTGTGTGGATTCATCTCTGGGTCTTCTATTCTGTTCCATTGGTCTACTTGTCTGTCACTATACCAGTACCATGCAGTTTTTATCACAATTGCTCTGTAGTACATCTTTAGGTCGGGCATGGTGATTCCACCAGAGGTTCTTTTATCCTTGAGAAGAGTTTTTGCTATCCTAGGCTTTTTGTTATTCCAGATGAATCTGCCGATTGCCCTTTCTAATTCGTTGAAGAATTGAGTTGGAATTTTGATGGGGATTGCATTGAATCTGTAGATTGCTTTTGGCAAGATAGCCATTTTTACTATATTGATCCTGCCGATCCATGAGCATGGGAGATCTTTCCATCTTCTGAGATCTTCTTTAATTTCTTTCTTCAGAGATTTGAAGTTTTTATCATACAGATCTTTCACTTCCTTAGTTAGAGTCACGCCTAGGTATTTTATATTATTTGTGGCTATTGAGAAGGGTGTTGTTTCCCTAATTTCTTTCTCAGCCTGTTTGTCCTTTGTGTACAGAAAGGCCATTGACTTGTTTGAGTTAATTTTATATCCAGCTACTTCACTGAAGCTGTTTATCAGGCTTAGGAGTTCTCTGGTGGAATTTTTATGGCCATGTATATATACTATCATATCATCTGCAAAAAGTGATAATTTGACTTCTTCCTTTCCAATTTGTATCCCCTTGATCTCCTTTTGTTGTCTAATTGCTCTGGCTAGGACTTCAAGTACAATGTTTAATAGGTAGGGAGAGAGTGGACAGCCTTGTCTAGTCCCTGATTTTAGTGGGATTGCTTCAAGCTTCTCACCATTTACTTTGATGCTGGCTACTGGTTTGCTGTAGATTGCTTTTATCGTGTTTAGGTATGGGCCTTGAATTCCTGATCTTTCCAAGACTTTTATCATGAATGGGTGTTGGATTTTGTCAAATGCTTTCTCAGCATCTAACGAGATGATCATGTGGTTTTTGTCTTTGAGTTTGTTTATATAATGGATTACATTGATGGATTTCCGTATATTGAACCATCCCTGCATCCCTGGGATGAAACCTACTTGGTCAGGATGGATGATTGTTTTGATGTGTTCTTGGATTCGGTTAGCAAGAACTTTATTGCGGATTTTTGCATCAATATTTATAAGGGATATTGGTCTGAAGTTCTCTATCTTTGTGGGGTCTTTTTGTGGTTTAGGTATCAGAGTAGTTGTGGCTTCATAGAATGAGTTGGGTAGAGTACCTTCTGTTTCTATTTTGTGGAATAGTTTGTGAAGAACTGGAATTAGATCTTCTTTGAAGGTCTGATAGAACTCTGCACTAAACCCATCTGGTCCTGGGCTTTTTTTGGTTGGGAGACTATTAATGACTGCTTCTATTTCTTTGGGGGATATCAAGCTGTTTAGATCATTAACCTGATCTTGATTCAACTTTGGTACCTGGTATCTCTCTAGAAACTTCTCCATTTCATCCAGGTTCTCCAGTTTTGTTGAGTATAGCCTTTTGTAGAAGGATCTGATGGTGTTTTGGATTTCTTTGGGATCTGTTGTTATGTCTCCCTTTTCATTTCTGATTTTGTTAATTAGAATGCTTTCCCTGTGCCCTCTAGTGAGTCTGGCTAAGGGTTTATCTATCTTGTTGATTTTCTCAAAGAACCAGCTCCTCGATTGGTGATTTTCTGAATAGTTCTTCTTGTTTCCACTTGGTTCATTTCGCCCCTGAGTTTGATTATTTCCTGCCGTCTACTCCTCTTGGGTGAATTTGCTTCCTTTTCTTCTAGACCTTTTAGGTGTGTTGTCAAGCTGCTAATGTATGCTCTCTCTAGTTTCTTTTTGGAGGCACTCAGAGCTATGAGTTTTCCTCTTAGAAATGCTTTCATTGTGTCCCATAAGTTTGGGTATGAAGTGGCTTCATTTTCATTGAACTCTAAGAAGTCCTTAATTTCTTTCTTTATTCCTTCCTTGACCAAGGTATCATTGAGAAGAGTGTTGTTCAGTTTCCACGTGAATGTTGGCTTTCTATTATTTATTTTGTTATTGAAGATCAGCTTTAGTGCATGGTGATCTGATAGGATGCATGGGACAATTTCAATATTTTTGATTCTGTTGAGGCCTATTTTGTGACCTATTATGTGCTCAATTTTGGAGAAGGTACCATGAGGTGCTGAGAAGAAGATATATCCTTTTGTTTTAGGATAAAATGTTCTGTAGATATCTGTCAGATCCATTTGTTTCATAACATCTTTTAGTTTCACTGTGTCCCTGTTTAGTTTCTGTTTCCATGATCTGTCCATTGGTGAAAGTGGTGTGTTGAAGTCTCCCACTATTATTGTGTGAGGTGCAATGTGTGCTTTGAGCTTTACTAAAGTTTCTTTAATGAACGTGGCTGCCCTTGTATTTGGAGTGTAGATATTCAGAATTGAGAGTTCCTCTTGGAGGATTTTACCTTTGATGAGAATGAAGTGTCCCTCCTTGTCTTTTTTGATGACTTTGGGTTGGAAGTCAATCTTATCAGATATTAGGATGGCTACTCCAGCTTGTTTCTTCATACCATTTGCTTGGAAAATTGTTTTCCAGCCTTTCATTCTGAGGTAGTGTCTATCTTTTTCTCTGAGATGAGTTTCCTGTAAGCAGCAAAATGTAGGGTCTTGTTTGTGTAGCCAGTTTGTTAGTCTATGTCTTTTTATTGGGGAGTTGAGACCATTGATATTAAGAGATATTAAGGAAAAGTAATTGTTGCTTCCTGTTATTTTTGTTGTTAAAGTTGGCATTCTGTTCTTGTGGCTGTCTTCTTTTAGGTTTGTTGAGGGATTACCTTCTTTTTTTTTGTAGGGCGTTGTTCCCGTTCTTGTATTGTTTTTTTTTCTTTTATTATCCTTTGAAGGGCTGGATTCGTGGAGAGATAATGCGTGAATTTGGTTTTGCTGTGGAATACTTTGGTTTCTCCATCTATGGTAATTGAGAGTTTGGCTGGGTATAGTAGCCTGGGCTGGCATTTGTGTTCTCTTAGTGTTTGTATAACATCTGTCCAGGCTCTTCTGGCTTTCATAGTCTCTGGTGAAAAATCTGGTGTAATTCTGATAGGCTTGCCTTTATATGTTACTTGACCTTTTTCCCTTACTGCTTTTAGTATTCTATCTTTATTTAGTGCATTTGTTGTTCTGATTATTATGTGTCAGGGGGAATTTCTTTTCTGGTCCAGTCTATTTGGAGTTCTGTAGGCTTCTTGTATGTTCATGGGCATCTCTTTCTTTAGATTTGGGAAGTTTTCTTCAATAATTTTGTTGAAGATGTTTGCTGGTCCTTTGAGTTGAAAATCTTCATTCTCATCAATTCCTATTATCCGTAGGTTTGGTCTCATTGTGTCCTGAATTTCCTGGATATTTTGAGTTAGGATCTTTTTCATTTTCCATTTTCTTTGATTGTTGTGCCGATGTTCTCTATGGAATCTTCTGCACCTGAGATTCTCTCTTCCATCTCTTGTATTGTGTTGCTGATGCTTGAATCTATGGTTCCAGATTTCTTTCCTAGGGTTTCTATCTCCAGTGTTGCCTCACTTTGAGTTTTCTTTATTGTGTCTACTTCCCTTTTTAGGTCTAGTATGGTTTTGTTCATTTCCATCACCTGTTTGTATGTTTTTTCCTCTTTTTCTGTAAGGACTTCTACCTGTTTGATAGTATTTTCCTGTTTTTATTTAAGGACTTGTAACTCTTTAGCAGTGTTCTCCTGTATTTCTTTAAGTGAGTTATTAAAGTCCTTCTTGATGTCCTCTACTATCATCATGAGATATACTTTTAAATCTGGGTCTAGGTTTTTGGGTGTGTTGGGGTGCCCTGGACTGGGCGAAGTGGGAGTGCTGGGTTCTGATGATGGTGAGTGGTCTTGGTTCCTGTTAGTAAGATTCCTACGTTTACCTTTCGCCATCTGGTAATCTCTGGAGTTAGTTGTTATAGTTGACTCTGTTTAGAGATTGTTATTCTGGTGATTCTGTTACCGTCTATCAGCAGACCTGGGAGACAGATTCTCTCCTCTGAGTTTCAGTGCTCAGAGCACTCTCTGCTGGCAAGCTCTCTTACAGGGAAGGTGCGCAGATATCTTGTGTTTGGACCTCCTCCTGGCCGAAGAAGAAGGCCCAAAACAGGACCTTTCTCAGAAGCTGTGTTGCTTTGGCAGGTCCCAGAAGCTGTCAGCTTCTGTGGTGCAGACTCTCACCTGTGCAGACTAAATTCCTAAGTTCGGCGGAGTCCCGGAACCAAGATGGCGCCTGCTGCTCCTGAGGCTGAGGCCTTCCGAGCCAGGCGGACACCTGTCCTCTGGTCTGGATGGTGGCCGGCTGTCTGCGGCCCGCAAAGGGTGCTGCCTCAGCGGCTCTGTGCCTCCCCCTGTCCCAGAAGCTGTCCGGTTCTGTGGCGTACCCTCTCACCTGTTCAGACTAATTTTCTAAGTTCAGCGGAGTTCTGGAACCAAGGTGGCAGCCGCTGCTCCTGAGGCTGAGGCCTCCTGATTGGTCTTAATGGTATAAATATACTCTTCATGTCTTGGACATAGAGTATTGTCTTATAAGTTATTGGGTATGATTTAAAAAGTGTAACACTGGTAACAAGAAAGTTAGCTTAAAACTGGTAACTCAGGGTTGTTGTCTTTTTAAACAACATGTGGCATGACCCGGCCCAGGAAAACAGGCCTCTAAAGATATTTCTAAATTGGGATAATATTTTATGTAATTCTTATTCAAGAAACAAGACTTATAAGAGAGAAGATTTCAAACAATGCCTCTTCAAAGAAGTATTAAAGGTACTCGAGTCCCGGGCTTCCTTGCCAGCAGAGTAGCCTGACACCCGCAAGGGCCCACACAGGATTCCCCACGGGATCCTAAGACCTCTGGTGAGTGGAACACAGCGCCGGCCCCAATCCAATCGCGCGGAACCCGAGACTGCGGTACATAGGGAAGCAGACTACCCGGGCCTGACCTGGGGCACAAGCCCCTTCTGCTCCACTCGAGCCCCGGGCTACCTTGCCAGCGGAGTAGCCTGACACCCACAAGGGCCCACACAGGATTCCCCACGGGATCCTAAGACCTCTGGTGAGTGGAACACAGCACCGGCCCCTATCCAATCGCGTGGAACCCGAGACTGCGGTACATAGGGAAGCAGACTACCCGGGCCTGACCTGGGGCACAAGCCCCTTCTGCTCCACTCGAGCCCCGGGCTACCTTGCCAGCGGAGTAGCCTGACACCCGCAAGGGCCCACACAGGATTCCCCACGGGATCCTAAGACCTCTGGTGAGTGGAACACAGCACCGGCCCCAATCCAATTGCGCGGAACCTGAGACTGCGGTACATAGGGAAGCAGACTACCCGGGCCTGACCTGGGGCACAAGCCCCTTCTGCTCCACTCGAGCCCCGGGCTACCTTGCCAGCGGAGTCGCCTGACACCCGCAAGGGCCCACACAGGATTCCACAAGGGATCCTAAGACCTCTAGTGAGTGGAACACAACTTCTGCCAGGTGTCCGGTTCGAACACCAGATATCTGGGTACCTTCCCTGCAAGAAGAGAGCTTTCCTGCAGAGAATTCTCTACCCACTGAAACTAAGGAGAGTGCTACACTCCCAGGTCTGCTTATAGAGGCTAACAGAGTCACCTGAAGAACAAGCTCTTAACAGAGACAACTATAACAGCTAGCTTCAGAGATTACCAGATGGCGAAAGGCAAACGTAAGAATCCTACTAACAGAAATCAAGACCACTCACCATCATCAGAACGCAGCACTCCCACCCCACCTAGTCCTGGGCACCCCAACACAACCGAAAATCTAGACCCAGATTTAAAAACATTTCTCATGATGATGATAGAGGACATCAAGAAGGACTTTCATAAGTCACTTAAAGAATTACAGGAGAGCACTGCTAAAGAGTTACAGGCCCTTAAAGAAAAGCAGGAAAACACAGCCAAACAGGTAGAAGTCCTTAAAGAAAAAAAGGAAAACACATCCAAACAGGTAATGGAAATGAACAAAACCATACTAGAACTAAACAGGGAAGTAGACACAGTAAAGAAAACCCAAAGCGAGGCAACGCTGGAGATAGAAACCCTAGGAAAGAGATCTGGAACCATAGATGCGAGCATCAGCAACAGAATACAAGAAATGGAAGAGAGAATCTCAGGTGCAGAAGATTCCATAGAGAACATCGACACAACAAGTCAAAGAAAATACAAAATGCAAAAGGATCCTAACTCAAAACATCCAGGAAATCCAGGACACAATGAGAAGACCAAACCTACGGATAATAGGAATTGATGAGAATGAAGATTTTCAACTTAAAGGGCCAGCTAATATCTTCAACAAAATAATTGAAGAAAACTTCCCAAACATAAAGAAAGAGATGCCCACGATCATACAAGAAGCCTACAGAACTCCAAATAGACTGGACCAGAAAAGAAATTCCTCCCGACACATAATAATCAGAACAACAAATGCACTAAATAAAGATAGAATATTAAAAGCAGTAAGGGAGAAAGGTCAAGTAACATATAAAGGAAGGCCTATCAGAATTACACCAGACTTTTCACCAGAGACTATGAAAGCCAGAAGAGCCTCGACAGATGTTATACAGACACTAAGAGAACACAAATGCCAGCCCAGGCTAATATACCCGACCAAACTCTCAATTACCATAGACGGAGAAACCAAAGTATTCCACGACAAATCCAAATTCACACAATATCTTTCCACGAATCCAGCCCTTCAAAGGATAATAACAGAAAAGAAGCAATACAAGGACGGAAATCACGCCCTAGAACAAGCAAGAAAGTAATCCCTCAACAAACCAAAAAGAAGACAGCCACAATAACAGAATGCCAACTCTAACAACAAAAATAACAGGAAGCAACAATTACTTTTCCTTAATATCTCTTAATATCAATGGACTCAATTCCTCAATAAAAAGACATAGACTAACAGACTGGCTACACAAACAGGACCCAACATTCTGCTGCTTACAGGAAACCCATCTCAGGGAAAAAGACAGACACTACCTCAGAGTGAAAGGCTGGAAAACAATTTTCCAAGCAAATGGTCTGAAGAAACAAGCTGGAGTAGCCATTCTAATATCGGATAAAATCGACTTCCAACCCAAAGTTATCAAAAAAGACAAGGAGGGACACTTCATACTCATCAAAGGTAAAATCCTCCAAGAGGAACTCTCAATTCTGAATATCTATGCTCCAAATGCAAGGGCAGCCACATTCATTAAAGACACTTTAGTAAAGCTCAAAGCACGCATTGCACCACACACAATAATAGTGGGAGACTTCAACACACCACTTTCATCAATGGACAGATCGTGGAAACAGAAACTAAACAGGGACACAGTGAAACTAACAGAATTTATGAAACAAATGGACCTGACAGATATCTACAGAACATTTTATCCTAAAACAAAAGGATATACCTTCTTCTCAGCACCTCACAGGACCTTCTCCAAAATTGACCATATAATTGGTCACAAAACAGGCCTCAACAGATACAAAAATATTGAAATTGTCCCATGTATCCTATCAGACCACCATGGCCTAAGACTGATCTTCAATAACAACATAAATAATGGAAAGCCAACATTCCCGTGGAAACTGAAAAACACTCTTCTCAATGATACCTTGGTCAAGGAAGGAATAAAGAAAGAAATTAAAGACTTTTTAGAGTTTAATGAAAATGAAGCCACAACGTACCCAAACCTTTGGGACACAATGAAAGCATTTCTAAGAGGGAAACTCATAGCTCTGAGTGCCTCCAAGAAGAAACGGGAGAGAGCACATACTAGCAGCTTGACAACACATCTAAAAGCTCTAGAAAAAAAGGAAGCAAATTCACCCAAGAGGAGTAGATGGCAGGAAATAATCAAACTCAGGGGTGAAATCAACCAAGTGGAAACAAGAAGAACTATTCAAAGAATTAACCAAACGAGGAGTTGGTTCTTTGAGAAAATCAACAAATAGATAAACCCTTAGCTAGACTCACTAAAGGGCACAGGGACAAAATACTAATTAATAAAATCAGAAATGAAAAGGGAGACATAACAACAGATCCTGAAGAAATCCAAAACACCATCACATCCTTCTACAAAAGGTTATACTCAACAAAACTGGAAAACCCAGACGAAATGGACAAATTTCTGGACAGATACCAGGTACCAAAGTTGAGTCAGGATCAAGTTGACCATCTAAACAGTCCCATATCACCTAAAGAAATAGAAGCAGTTATTAATAGTCTCCCAGCCAAAAAAAAGCCCAGGACCAGACGGGTTTAGTGCAGAGTTCTATCAGACCTTCAAAGAAGATCTAATTTCAGTTCTGCACAAACTATTTCACAAAATAGAAGTAGAAGGTACTCTACCCAACTCATTTTATGAAGCCACTATTACTCTGATACCTAAACCACAGAAGACCCAACAAAGATAGAGAACTTCAGACCAATTTCTCTTATGTATATCGATGCAAAAATCCTCAATAAAATTCTTGCTAACCGAATCCAAGAACAGGTTAAAGCAATCATCCATCCTGACCAAGTAGGTTTTATTCCAGGAATGCAGGGATGGTTTAATATACGAAAATCCATCAATGTAATCCATTATATAAACAAACTCAAAGACAAAAACCACATGATCATCTCGTTAGATGCAGAAAAAGCATTTGACAAGATTCAACACCCATTCATGATAAAAGTTTTGGAAAGATCAGGAATTCAAGGCCCATACCTAAACATGATAAAAGCAATCTACAGCAAACCAGTAGCCAACATCAAAGTAAATGGAGAGAAGCTGGAAGCAATCCCACTAAAATCAGGGACTAGACAAGGTTGCCCACTTTCTCCCTACCTTTTCAACATAGTACTTGAAGTATTAGCCAGAGCAATTCGACAACAAAAGGAGATCAAGGGGATACAAATTGGAAAAGAGGAAGTCAAAATATCACTTTTTGCAGATATGATAGTATATATAAGTGACCCTAAAAATTCTACCAGAGAACTCCTAATCCTGATAAACAGCTTCGGTGAAGTAGCTGGATATAAAATAAACTCAAACAAGTCAATGGCCTTTCTCTATACAAAGAATAAACAGGCTGAGAAAGAAATTAGGGAAACAACACCCTTCTCAATAGTCACAAATAATATAAAATATCTTGGCGTGACTCTAAGGAGGTGAAAGATCTGTATGATAAAAACTTCAAATCTCTGAAGAAAGAAATTAAAGATGATCTCAGAAGATGGAAAGATCTCCCATGCTCATGGATTGGCAGGATAAACATTTAAAAATGGCTATCTTGCCAAAAGCAATCTATAGATTCAATGCAATCCCCATCAAAATTCCAACTCAATTCTTCAACGAATTAGAAGGAGCAATTTGCAAATTCATCTGGAATAACAAAAAACCTAGGATAGCAAAAAGTCTTCTCAAGGATAAAAGAACCTCTGGTGGAATCACCATGCCTGACCTAAAGCTTTACTACAGAGCAATTGTGATAAAAACTGCATGGTACTGGTATAGAGACAGACAAGTAGACCAATGGAACAGAATTGAAGACCCAGAAATGAACCCACACACCTATGGTCACTTGATCTTCGACAAGGGAGCTAAAACCATCCAGTGGAAAAAAGACAGCATTTTCAACAATTGGTGCTGGCACAACTGGTTGTTATCATGTAGAAGAATGCGAATTGATCCATACTTATCTCCTTGTACTAAGGTCAAATCTAAGTGGATCAAGGAACTTCACATAAAACCAGAGACACTGAAACTTATAGAGGAGAAAGTGGGGAAAAGCCTTGAAGATATGGGCACAGGGGAAAAATTCCTGAACAGAACAACAATGGCTTGTACTATAAGATCGAGAATTGACAAATGGGACCTAATGAAACTCCAAAGTTTCTGCAAGGCAAAAGACACCGTCAATAAGACAAAAAGACCACCAACAAATTGGGAAAGGATCCTAAATCAGATAGGGGACTAATATCCAACATATATAAAGAACTCAAGAAGGTGGACTTCAGAAAATCGAATAACCCCATTAAAAAATGGGGCTGAGAACTGAACAAAGAATTCTCACCTGAGGAATACCGAATGGCAGAGAAGCACCTGAAAAAATGTTCAACATCCTTAATCATCAGGGAAATGCAAATCAAAACAACCCTGAGATTCCACCTCACACCAGTCAGAATGGCTAAGATCAAAAATTCAGGTGACAGCAGATGCTGGCGTGGATGTGGAGAAAGAGGAACACTCCTGCATTGTTGGTGGGATTGCAGGCTTGTACAACCACTCTGGAAATCAGTCTGGCGGTTCCTCAGAAAATTGGACATAGTACTACCGGAGGATCCAGCAATACCTCTCCTGGGCATATATCCAGAAGATGCCCCAACTGGTAAGAAGGACACATGCTCCACTATGTTCATAGCAGCCTTATTTATAATAGCCAGAAGCTGGAAAGAACCCAGATGCCCCTCAACAGAGGAATGGATACAGAAAATGTGGTACATCTACACAATGGAGTACTACTCAGCTATTAAAAAGAATGAATTTATGAAATCCCTAGCCAAATGGATGGACCTGGAGGGCATCATCCTGAGTGAGGTAACACATTCACAAAGGAACTCACACAATATGTACTCACTGATAAGTGGATATTAGCCCCAAACCTAAGATTCCCAAGATATAAGATACAATTTGCTAAACGCATGAAACTCAAGTAGAACGAAGACCAAAGTGTGGACACTTCACCCTTTCTTAGAAATGGGAACAAAACACCCATGGAAGGAGTTACAGAGACAAAGTTTGGAGCTGAGATGAAAGGATGGACCATGTAGAGACTGCCATATCCAGGGATCCACCCCATAATCAGCATCCAAACGCTGACACCATTGCATACACTAGCAAGATTTTATCGAAAGGACCCAGATGTAGCTGTCTCTTGTGAGACTATGCCGGGGCCTAGCAAACACAGAAGTGGATGATCACAGTCAGCTAATGGATGGATCACAGGGCTCCCAATGGAGGAGCTAGAGAAAGAACCCAAGGAGCTAAAGGGATCTGCAACCCTATAGGTGGAACAACATTATGAACTAACCAGTACCCCGGAGCTCTTGACTCTAGCTGCATATGTATCAAAAGATGGCCTAGTCGGCCATCACTGGAAAGAGAGGCCCATTGGACACGCAAACTTTATATGCCCCAGTACAGGGGAACGCCAGGGCCAAAAAGGGGGAGTGGGTGGGTAGGGGAGTGGGGGTGGGTGGGTATGGGGGACTTTTGGTATAGCATTGGAAATGTAAATGAGCTAAATACCTAATAAAAAATGGAAAAAAAAATCAGATACCATCAAACAAACAAACAAACAAACAAACAAACAAACAAAAAAAAAGAGGTATTAAAGGTTGACCTGCCATGCATTCTTATATAAGAATTGTTAGCCAAACTTAGTAACATGAATGTAATCTTTTTGGTATTGATTTTAAAGTGAATGGATTGTTTAACATTGGGTTTTGATTTTCAAAATTCATGTTTATGCTCTAATATTGAAAAGAGTCTTTAAAATTATGGTTAAAATTGCCAGTGATCATTGGCTATAGGTTGCACACTGATTTCAAGCTCAGGATTCTTAACTCACCCATATTTTGTAATTAGGATGATTGCAAGAGTAATAAAAGTTAAAAACAGCTGTGGTCTTAATGGTATAAATATACTCTTCATGTCTTGGACATAGAATATTGTCTTATAAGTTATTGGGCATGATTTAAAAAGTGTAACACTGGTAACAAGAAAGTTAGCTTGCCCTTTTAAACAAGCTTTATTGGATATAGTGGCAGAAACAAATTTAACCTCCCAAGATTGGAAAGGAGATCTCAGTGAGAATTTATTTGGTATTAAACAGGCTCCTGATTAACATTTTCAGGATTTTGAGGATATGTTACTAAAACAGCTAGCAGAATGCCTGGAGATTCTCAAGCAGGGATTCCTTTCTTTTTTTTTTCTTTTTTCTTTTTTTTTTTTTTTTCTCCTTCACAATTGTTTTATGAGAATGGTAATGCACCTCTCTGTGGCCATTTGGCCATATGGAACAAAGATAGACTTATCTGGATATATTTGTCCTTGTATAGAAATTGGACCCTCATACAATCAGGGTTTACTTATTGTTGCTGCCTTGCAACAATATTACAGTACTTACAAGCAATTTTTTCACAACTAAGGTTATAAGGGATGTTTTCAGTATAAATCATCTTAGGAAAGACTGTCCAAATATTAGAGTCATATGCAGACAGTAGAATTGCTCCCCTGGAATCTTTTTGCTGCAGGAGGGGTAGGCATTGGGTCAGACCTCAGGAAAAAGGCTCAGATTAAGAAATATTTACATTTAAGTTAATGAAAAGCTCAGAGCAGCCTTAGCAAGGCTTGTGTGGCATATCTTTTGTTTTTGCAAACCCTGCCTAGGAAAGTTGTGGGTCCTCACCTCTCCTTGCCTTTAGGAAATGATTTTTAAGCCAAAACAGCATTACTACAGGCTTATCCAGGTGTTGTTCAAAACAAAGTTTAACATAAGATTTATGAAAGGTCAATGAGGCTCTGGAACTACTAATGGCATTACAATCTGAATTGCCTACTCCATATAGGAAGGTTGTGTTTTCCTTTGCATCCTGATAATTTTAAAGGGTTTGCATCTACTGAGCTTGAGATCATTGGAAAGTTTTGCCTCTAGGTATGTCCAGTAGCCTTACATTATATAAAATAAAAAATAATAATTTTTTTGTCTCTGCTTCAATACAAGAAGCTAGGACTTCAAATCCTTCATTTTATATAGTTTATTATGTGGAGAGTATTTTATTAATTATTCCCTATTAAGGGAAATTTACTATAAACCTTTACTCTTACACAAGGAGCTTGAAAAATTTTGGAGTAATTGTCACTCCAGAAAAGATTCAAAAGGCAATATCTTTTTCAATATTTGGGGCCTCAGTTATATCCTAGAAAAATTGTGGTACAGAAAATTCAAGAAAGAAAAGATGATTTGCTAACTTCAAATTATTTTTAATACCTTCCAGTAGAAAGCTAAGTCCTCACCTTAAGCTCTCCACAGGAGGACTTAAGCCTTTGTTGGATGTTATCAAGGGACATACAAATTAACTTGTGAGAAACAAAAAGCTTTTCAGAAAATAGAGGAAGCTTCTGTAATCAACTGTTATCAATTGTAATCAATGCTAGTCAAATGTTAGCTGCTTATTTGAGTTATTGTTAGTCAATGAGCCCACAGCAATTCTTTGGTAAAGGTAGTATTAATGTGAAATCACCTTTCTTCGTCTCCAAGTAAACTTTTAACATCCTGTTATGAAGACGTAATTGTGTTAATAAAAAATTGTAGGGTAGAATCATGAAGGTAGTTTAGAAAAAAATGTCTTAAAAACCTGACGACACATCTATTCCTTATTACAAACAGCATTTAAATTGATTTTTGAAGAATGTTGATATTTGGCCTGTGGTACAGTAAACTTTTGGGTAAATTGATAATCAATATCCAAAGACAAGTTAAAATTTGCTTCTACTCATGGTTTTGTATTTCCTGTAAAATGATGTACACATCCCATAAAGAATACATCCACTGTATTTATAAACAGCCATTCTCTGGGAGAGAAGTATATGTGATTGGATCACATGTTTATTCTTTTGAGTTTCCTCCTGCTTCAGCACAGATAATTGAATTGTGTGATGTAGCCAGTGTTTTGAAATGTTGAAAAAAAAGGTCAAGCTTTAATTTGTATACTTATAGCCAATATATATATTGGCTTACAGTTGCTGAAATTGGTTCTTTTTTAGATACTGCTAATTCTCCAATTTTGCAACTGTTTATGCACATACAATTCAAGTTAAGAGAAAACACTGTTCCTTTAAATGACTGTCCTTGGACCTTTATCAACAAGGTGTGTGTGTTCATTTCTGGGTCTTCAATTCTATTCCATTGGTCTACTTGTCTGTCGCTATACCAGTACCATGCAGTTTTTATCACAATTGCTCTGTAGTACAGCTTTAGGTCAGGCATGGTGATTCCACCAGAGGTTCTTTTATCCTTGAGAAGAGTTTTTGCTATCCTAGGTTTTTTGTTATTCCAGATGAATTTGCACATTGCCCTTTCTACTTCGTTGAAGAATTGAGTTGGAATTTTGATGGGGATTGCATTGAATCTGTAGATTGCTTTTGGCAAGATAGTCATTTTTACTATATTGATCCTGCCAATCCATGAGCATGGGAGATCTTTCCACCTTCGGAGATCTTATTTAATATCTTTCTTCAGAGACTTGAAGTTCTTATCATACAGATCTTTCACTTCCTTAGTTAGAGTCACGCCAAGGTATTTTATATTATTTGTGACTATTGAGAAGGGTGTTATTTCCCTAATTTCTTTCTCAGCCTGTTTATCCTTTATGTAGAGAAAGGCCATTGACTTGTTTGAGTTAATTTTATATCCAGCTACTTCACTGAAGCTCTTTATCAGGTTTCGGAGTTCTCTGGTGGAATTTTTGGGTCACTTATATATACTTTCATATCATCTCCAAAATTGATATTTTGATTTCTTCCTTTCCCAAGACTTTTATCATGAATTGGTGTTGAATTTCATCAAATGCTTTCTCCGAATCTAACGAGATGATCATGTGGTTTTTGTCTTTGAGTTTATCTATATAGTGGATTACGTTGATGGATTTACGTATATTAAACCATCTCTGAATCCCTGGAATGAAACCTACTTGGAAAGGATGGATGATTGTTTTGATGTGTTCTTGGATTCGGTTAGTGAGAATTTTATTGAGGATTTTTGCATGGATATTCATCAGGGAAATTGGTCTGAAGTTCTCCATCTTTGTTGGGTCTTTCCTTGGTTTAGGTATCAGAGTAGTTGTGGCTTTATAGAATGAATTGGGAAGAGTACTTTCTGCTTCTATTTTGTGGAATAGTTTGTGAAGAACTGGGATTAGATCTTCTTTGAAGGTCTGATCGAACTTTGCACTAAACCCATTTGGTCCTGGTCTTTTTTTGGTTGGGAGACTATTAATGACTGCTTCTATTTCATTAGGGGATATAGGACTGTTTAGATCATTAATCTGATCCTTATTTAACTTTAGTACCAGGTATCTGTCTAGAAATTTGTCCATTTCTTCCAGGTTTTCCAGTTTTGTTGAGTATAGCCTTTTGTAGAAGGATCTGATGGTGTTTTGGATTTCTTCAGGATCTGTTATTATGTCTCCCTTTTCATTTCTGATTTTGTTAATTAGGATGCTGTCCCTGTGCCCTCTAGTGAGTCTGGCTAAGGGTTTATCTATGTTGTTGATTTTTCTCAAAGAACTAGCTCCTCATTTGGTTGATTCTTTGAATAGTTCTTGTTTCCACTTGGTTGATTTCACCCCTGAGTTTGATCATTTCCTGCTGTCTACTACTCTTGGGTGAATTTGTTTCCTTTTGTTCTAGAGCTTTTAGGTGTGTTGTCAAGCTGCTTTTGTGTGCTCTCTCTAGTTTCTTTTTGGAGGCACTCAGAGCTATGAGTTTTCCTCTTAGAAATGCTTTCATTGTTTCCCATAAGTTTGGGTATGTTGTGGCTTCATTTTCATTAAACTCTAAAAAGTCTTTAATTTCTTTCTTTATTCCTTCCTTGACCAAGGTATCATTGAGAAGAGTGTTGTTCATTTTCCACGTGAATGTTGGCTTCCTATTATTTATGTTGTTATTGAAGATCAGCCTTAGTCCATGGTGATCTGATAGGATGCACGGGACAATTTCAATATTTTTGTATCTGTTGAGGCCTGTTTTGTGACCAATTATATGGTCAATTTTGGAGAAGGTACCATGAGGTGCTGAGTAGAATGTATATCCTTTTGTTTTAGGATAAAATGTTTTGTGGATATCTGTTAAATCCATTTGTTTCATAACTTCTGTTAGTTTCACTGTGTCCCTGTTTAGTTTTTGTTTCCATGATCTGTCCATTGGTGAAAGTGGAATGTTGAAGTCTCCCACTATTATTGTGTGAGGTGTAGTGTGTGCTTTGAGCTTTACTAAAGTTTCTTTAATGAATGTGGCTGCCCTTGCATTTGGAGCATAGATATTCAGAATTGAGAGTTCCTCTTGGAGGATTTTACCTTTGATGAGTATGAAGTGCCCCTCCTTGTCTTTTTTGATAACTTTGGGTTGGAAGTCGATTTTATCCGATATTAGAATGGCTACTCCAGCTTGTTTCTTCAGACCATTTGTTTGGAAACTTGTTTTCCAGCCTTTCATTCTGAGGTAGTTTCTGTCTTTTTCCCAGAGATGGGTTTCCTGTAAGCAGCAAAAAGTTGCGTCTTGTTTGTGTAGCCAGTCTGTTAGTCTATATCTTTTTATTGGAGTGTTGAGTCCATTGATATTAAGAGATATTAAGGAAAAGTAACTGTTGCTTCCTATTATTTTTGTTGTTAGAGTTGGCATTCTGTTCTTGTGGTTGTCTTCTTTTAGGTTTGTTGAAGGATTACTTTCTTGCTTATTCTATGGCATGGTTTCTGTCCTTGTATTGTTTTTTTTTTTTTTCTTTCTGTTATTATCCTTTGAAGGGCTGGATTCGTGGAAAGATATTGTGTGAATTTGGTTTTGTCGTGGAATACTTTGGTTTCTCCGTCTATGGTAATTGAAAGTTTGGCTGGGTATATTAGCCTGGGCTGGCATTTTTGTTCTCTTAGTGTATGTATAACATCTGTCCAGGATCTTCTGGCTTTCATAGTCTCTGGTGTAAAGTCTGGAGGCCTGCCTTTATATGTTACTTGACCATTTTTTCTTACTGCTTTTAATGTTCTATCTTTATTTAGTGCATTTGCTGTTCTGATTATTATGTGTCTGGAGGAATTCCTTTTCTGGTCCAGTCTATTTGGAGTTCTGTAGGCTTCTTGTATGTTCATGGGTGTCTCTTTCTTTAGTTTTGGGAAGTTTTCTTCTATAATTTTGTTGAAGATATTTGCCGGCCTTTTAAGTTGAAAATCTTCATTAATCTACTCCTATTATCCATATGTTTGGTCTTCTATTTGTGTCCTGGATTTCCTGGATGTTTTGAGTTAGGATCTTTTTGCATTTTGTATTTTCTTTGGTTGTTGTGCCCGTATTCCCTATGGAATCTTCTGCACCTGAGTTTCTCTCTTCCATCTCTTGTATTCTGTTGCTGATACTCACATCTTTGGTTCCAGATTTCTTTCCTAAGGTTTCTATCTTCAGCTTTGCCTTGCTTTGGGTTTTCTTTATTGTGTCCACTTCCCTTTTTAGGTCTAGTATGGTTTTATTCATTTCCATCACCTGTTTGGATGTGTTTTCCTCTTTTTCTTTAAGGAATTGTAACTCTTTAGCAGTATTCTCCTGTATTTCTTTAAGTGAATTATTAAAGTCCTTCTTGATGTCCTCTACCATCATCATAAGATATGTTTTTAAATCCAGGTCTAGCTTTTTGGGTGTGTTGGGGTGCCCAGGACTGGGCAAGGTGGGAGTACTGCGTTCTGATGATGGTGAGTGGTCTTGGTTTCTGTTAGTAATATTCTTAGGTTTGCCTTTTGCCATCTGGTAAACTCTGGAGTTAGTTGTTATAGTTGTCTCTGGTTAGAGCGTGTTCTTCCCGTGATTTTGTTAGCCTCTATCAGCAGACCTGGGAGACTACTCTCTCCTCTGAGTTTCAGAGCACACTCTGCAGGCAAGCTCTCTTCTTACAGGGAAGGTGCACAGATATCTGGTGTTCGGACCTCCCTCCTGGCAGAAGATGAAGGCCTGAAACAGGACCTGTCCCAGAAGCTGTTAGCTTTTGTAGTCCACACGCTCACCTGCACAGACTAGTCTTAGAGGGATCCGGGAACCAAGATGGCTCCCCCAGGTGCTCCAGCAAAGCCCTCCCGGGCAGGGCAGACACCTCTCCTCTGGCAGGGAAGGAGCCCGGATGTCTGGAGTCTGAAACGGGGTCTGTCTCAGAAGCTGCCCTCTAGGGACCTTGCGGGTTTCCACTGACTCTGTGCCCAGGTGACTAAGTGCTGGTGCTGACTGGAAGGGACTTGTGACCCTGGTCAGTCTGGGTTTCCTGCTTCTCTAATGCTGTCTCAGGTCCTGTGCGATTGGATTGGAACAGAAGTTGTGTTCCACTCAACGGTGGTCCTAAGATGGTGTGGAGAGTCCTCTAGGGGACCTTGGGGGTGTCCGCCGACTCCGTGCCCAAGGTGCCCCGGTGCTGGTACCGACTGGAAGGGATTTGTCACAATGACTATTCTTGTTAACTACATATGGAATAGCAGGTCAGTATACCTTCGAGAGATAATAAATCTATCTCTTTGAGAAATAAAAGTCAATTGAAGATGGAAAGACCCACTTTTAATACAGATTTTTTTTTTTGAGGATTGAAGAAACACCTTAAAACTGGGTCATGCCTTCTGTTGCCAGTCTATATAAAAGACATGGAAGAAGGAAGCTCCCTCTAGAGAGCTTCCCCTTACTATTGCTAGCAAGTCTATTCCTTCATGAGCAATAGGGCCTACTTCTTTTTTTATTATTAGATATTTTCTTCATTTATGTTTCAAATGATATCTTAAAAGTCCCCTATACCCTCCCCCCACCCTGCTCTCTAACCCACTCACTTCTGCTTGCTGTCCCCAGCATTCTCCTGTACCGGGGCATATGTTCTTCATTAGACCAAGGGCCTCTCCTTCCACTGATGGCCGACTAGGCCATTCTCTGCTACATATGCAAATAGAGACACAGTTCTGGGGTGTACAGGTTAGATCATATTGTTGATCCTCCTGTAGGGTTGCAGCCTCCTTTAGCTCCTTTATTAGGGGCCCTGAGTTCCATCCTACAGGGCCTACTTCTTTGGAATTCTGACATATACTGAAAAACAGCTAAGACATCCAACCTTGATGATTGAACAATTAATGAATTCTTGGAATTTCTGTTAGTAGATTAGCCAAACTATACAGTCTGTAAGCAATTCTAATACACAAATCACATACATGCTACAAGTTTTATTCCTCTAGAGAACCTCACCTAATACAATACCACAGAGGCATTTACATTTGATTTGGATTGGGTAAGAAGCAATGAAGTCATTTAGAAAGGAACTGGAATAAGAAAAACGTGTGATGCCACATAAGCTGAGATAAAGTGTCTAACACAAAAGGACCAAGAACAGTATCCTATGGAGAAAGAGCTCAGACTATATAAAATAACTTCAGTAGAAGAATCTAAGTTCAGAAATAGGGGTCTATCCTGCTGGAGGTGAGTGGTGACTTGGTTACTGTGACACCATAAGTTTGATCCTCAGCATTCGAAGAACAAAAGAATATAACTCAGAGATTAAAAGACTAGTAACCACGGCTTTTCACTGAAAGGTTAGCTTGAAACATTTGTAATGAAAGATGGGATTAATCTTTTAAAGTAGATTAACAATGGATCCTTTGGATCTGGAGTTACAGATGGTTGTGAGCCACCATGTGGGTGCCATAAACTAAACCCAAGTCGTCTGAAGGAACAGTCTGTGCTTTTAACTGATGATGCATCTCTCCAGTCCCCTGATTTGTTATTTATATTTATTTGCTATTTATACATTTTAGATTTATTTTATGTGTATAAGTGTTCTGGCTGCATGTATGTCTGTTCATCACATATATGACTCATGCCTGAGGAGGTCAGAATAAGGTGTCAGATCTTCTGGAACTGGAGGTGTAGATGGTTGTGAGCGATTATGTGTATGCTGGAAACTGAATTCAGGTCGTCTGAGAGGGCATCAAGTGCTCTTACCACTGAGCTATCTCTCCAGACTCAATTTTTCTATTTTTAAAAAGGACCATAATGAGGACATGTTTTGTCCAGCTACAGCTACAGCTTCAAATTATACATACAAATGTAATATTTATACACAGAGCACAAACCTAATAGGCACAAAAGAAAGGACGCCCCAGCAGTGTGGCTGTAGGAGACAGCACAACACTCAGCTTGGCCAGTCGAGGGCAACCGTGCCTTTGCTACACTTGCACTGTGAGTGCTCAACCAATTTCTTGAGCTTCATCACAGTCCA
This sequence comes from Mus musculus, assembly GCF_000001635.26. Lineage (NCBI taxonomy): Eukaryota > Metazoa > Chordata > Mammalia > Rodentia > Muridae > Mus > Mus musculus. The sequence goes on from NC_000070.6 coordinate 59,987,118, forward strand.
GGTGTGTACTGTGGTTAAATTCTTACTATTTCAGACATAGCTGAGCCTAAGTGAGCTATGAATGCATAGTTACAACAGCCATGGCGTGGTTGCTGGGACTGTCCTATTATCTCCAGAGTTTCAGTCCTTATCTTGTCAGTAGTATTTGATAGGCATCCTTCATGTATTTATATATCTAATTAAATTTTATGCCCAGTAGATGGATTAAACTGCATAAAACTAAGGTGAGCACCACAACCAAGAAGTAGCATGGAATGTCAGACACATTGGAACTTCTCTGCTCTACAGAGCTTATTTAGTTATTTTGTTATTTATAAACAAATGTCTGACACTAGATTTATAGTGTATTTGAATATTGGATTTGTTTGATTCTTTTTAAATATCCATTTCAAGCAGGTCCATTCCCTATAGTCATTCAAAAACTATTTAAATTTTCTTTGTATCTAAATAAAATCAAAGTGACCATCTCTCCAGAAAACCAATTGTCAAACTTACAATGAAATTAATTCTGAATTGCTGTTTATCAAATTAATTACAAGGGATAAAGCCAGTGATTGCCATATCATCCACATAGAAGCATATAATAAGTCCATTTTTAGCATTTTTTAAAGATTAATTTTAGTGTCTGTGTATATGTGTCTGTGTGTTTCTGTGTGTTTGCGTGTCTCTCTGCGTGTGAGTGTGTGTGTGTGTGTGTGTGTGTCTTTGTGTGTGTGCAGATGCATTCGGAGGACTGACAGGAGGTTGTGTGCCGCTTGACATGGCTGCTGTAAACTCCTGTTCCTCTGGTCCTCTGGAAACATTGTCTGGAGATAGTATCAATGACTGTTGTGCCTCTCCAGCCCTAAGCACTTCTTTGGGCATTCACATTTAAGGTTTTCACATCCATGGCTAAAGTATTTTTTACATTCTGAAATTTAAAACCTCTTATTGTGCTTCAGATAAAAAAGAATTTACATCCACAGAAGGATCACCACCGTTGAGGTGAACTGTATCAACTGCCAGCACAGTCATTTTACACCTATAAAATGGAGTTATATATGGTTCCAGTCAATGCATGTCAAGGGTGACGTCCTGAGCATAATTTATAAAGCTACTTGCAACATGACACACGGGAAATTATGAGTAATGAAGAAAGAAGAAGAAAAGAAAGACAGAAGCGAGACGTGTCTACATCACAAAAGTTCAAAACAGCATCTTTATGTGTGTATCATAGTGTTAACTCTCATGCATCCAGCGTCTGCATGTATCAGTCAACAGTACATCAGATGTTTTCATACCCACTTGTACATTCGGATACAGACATCAGGCTTCAAAGCATTGGCCAGAATCATTTTTATTTATTTCTCATGTAGAGTTGGTTTTCGTTTGGTTAAGAATTTTTGTTTTGTTTTTTCTTTCTTTATTTTTTTAAATCTCTTTCCTGGGTCATTGTTTATATTTTTGTTTTTGTTTCAACTTGACACAGGCTAGAGTATATGGAAATAGGCACTTTTAAGTGAAAAAAAAATGCCTCTATAACACTGATTCAGGAGGGCCCAACTCTGCATGGAAATACCACCCTGGGCAGGGGGTAATAAGTTATATAAGAAGATAGGCTCACAATCCACAGGGAATGAGTCAGGAAGCAACATTCTCCGAAGAACTCTGCTTTAGTTCCTATGTCTGAGTTCTCACATAGAGTTACCCCCGCCCCTTCCTTGCACCCCCAGCTCCCCCCATAATGGACTGTAAGCTAAAATAAACCCTTTCCTCCTCAGCTTGCTTTTGGTCATGATATTAACCCCAATAACTTTAATATTTATCTATATAAAGATACAGAAAACACCAATTTGTTCTTGGAAGTTTGCTGCCTCAGTCCCTCTGGGCCCCTTTGTCTGCGTGGAATGGGTCTCTAGTCTCGGGTGGGCAAAGCATCGGATGAATTGACAGACAGATGCACACAGGAGAGGTTGTGTTGGATCTGAATTTATTTTGTCAAATCGAGCATCAGACTTTTTATGCAGAAGACAATAAGGAAGTTGGGTGACATACCTGCAAGGTACAAATGAGGTAACCAGATGCTTAATGACTCTTACACAGAACAGAGAAATGAAAACACAAAGACTGGCAGGAACTGGGCAATAAAATAACTGAGACAGAGTCAGCCCTATCTAAGGTCAGCTATAGTCTTAGAAGCCAGGTGTGAGAAATTTTCACTCCTAGGGCAAGGGCTTTCACACCCAAGTCATGGTTCTAACTAGGGAGTTCCGTTCTAGCTAACCATCTCATGAATAATTCAATACTCTACCCGATCTACTTCCTAAACCATTGTAAATTCCTGTATATGGGTGTAACTCAGCTATAGTTCTAAGTATCTATTCTGGTTTCTCCTATGGTCAGAAACTTCTTTCTTCCTTGGTGATGGTAGATTCCTGTGAAGGGCAGTGACCTAACTTTTACTCAAAGTGATAGTGTAATACCAGGAGCAGTACTGAATTCCAAGCCCAAGGTCTTGCTCAAGGACGTTCTAGGACTGTTGGAACACTGGCTTTAGCTATGTCAGAATTCAATCTTAAAAGGCACTTATAATAGGATAATACTGAAAGAGAGCACGTGGATCTATACACTAGACTAACGCGGGAATGGAAAATTAATGTATGGGTTAGAGAGAATGCCAGACTCCAGGAATGAGTTTCTGTGAAACTCTTCTGCCTCAGTGAGTAGCTTCCAAGCCTCTCGGCTTGTCAAGCTGACTGGACCAGAGCACGTGGCAGTTTGCATTTTGAAAACACCATGTAGTTTCTCTATAAATGTCTCTATCATTTCAGATATCTTGAGAGTAAGCTTACAAGATCTCTTGCCAGCATGTTCCAGTCACTTGCATCACGATCTACTAGCCTAGAGGTTCTCAACCTTCCCCATGCTATGATCCTCTAATACAGCTTCTTTATGATGTGGTGAACTCCAACAAATATTATTTCCTTGCTACTTCATAAAGGTCATTTGGAGGTTGTTATGAATTTAAGTGTAAATATCTGATATGCAGATAATAGGACATGTGATCCCTGTGGGGTCAAGACTCACAATTTGATAACCCCCTGCGGGGTCATGATCCACATGTTGAGAACTGCTGATAGCACCTTCTTTCTCTCTTCCCCTGCCTTCCCTTTGTCATTTGTTCTCTAAATGCAGCCAGATGAACTTTGAAAGCACACATCTGCCTATTTTCTTACTGTAGTTATAAAATGCTTCAGTTCTTTCCCATTTACAAGAAAACTGACCCCTACCAAGCTCCTCATGGGTCCACATGAGCTGATATGGCGTGAACTGTGCCCATCAAAAAATATACATTGGAAGCTTTACCCACAGTGCCCAAAGGTGTTATTCGGTGTAATTATGGTAAGATGAGGTCATTAGGGTGAACCCTAAGATGATATGACCAGTGTCCTTAAAAGAAAAGAGTAGGAAACAGGCTGGATCAGAGGGGATAATCTGGAAAACCCCAGAAGGCTGCCGCCTATGATTCAACCAATGAGAAATAACTCAGAGAAAACAAGCCCCATTGAACACCTTGCTCTCAGAGTTCTAGCTGCCAGAAATGAGAAAGTTCGATTCTTGCTGTTGAAGTCGCCCATACTGCATGACTTTGTAAGGGCAGCTCCAGCAAACTGACACAACCCCTTTCAAGCCTCGACTCACTTCATAACTCCTGTGCTCGCTGTTCTGCAAGGTTTCCTTTGGTTCTCTGAACTACTTGTGCCTCTATTTGTCATAGCCTTTTCTTATGTGTACACTCTCCATGCCCTAGACGGTCTTCTGCCCATTTCCTGTTGGTCTGGTTAATTCTTTCATATTTTAATAGATTATTTTATGTTTGTGAGTGTTTTGCTTGCACATATGCCTGTGCATCACATGCATGCAGTGCACACCTAGGGTGTCAGACCTCTGGAACTACAGTTATGAATTCCTGTGAGCTACCATGTCAGTAGTGGATATTTAACCCAGGTCTTCTGAAAGAACAGGGAAGTGCTCTTAACCAGACTTCATCTCTCCAGCCTCGCCCTCCCCCGTGCTATCCTGCTTTCCCTTGTTCAACATTTAGTGACTGAATGCTAACTCTGTGCCTGCCAAAGTGCTGACCTTTCAGAGCAATTGTAGTGTGTACACATTGTTCTTGGCCTCAGATTACAGATTCCCCTGAGTTAAATAACTTTGTATTGCATTATTCCTAGGACAGATAACTATTGGGGGGAGGACTCAAGACCTCTTAGGAAAAGACTATCTTTGTTCAATTAGCAGATTGGAATGCCAGATATCAAGAGTCAGTATAGCTTGAACTCTACCTGTAACCTTGAAGAAACGACTGCTTGGTTGTGAGGAGTGTGAATAGCTAGCTGTCCCAGCTGTTAACTGCTTTGGCGAACTCCCTGGTCTTTGAGCTGAGATGCTGGTCTCTTTGGGGTCCACCCCTCCATGAATGAACAAAACTGTGGCATAGCATTTCTGACTAACATAGGATAACTTCCCTTTCTTGATTCTGCTGCCTCCTAGCTCTCTTCATCCTTTATGAGTTACTGGACAATAATCTCTTTGCCCTCTAAATCTGTCTCTATCTCTGGTTTCCAGGGGACCATGCTAGGTTTGGGGGGCTAAGCAGGTGAATTCCAGTAACTCTAAGCATCCTCTGAAGTAGCCACAGTTTACTGGGTTCCTGAAAGGAAAGCTGTGGATGGATGGGAAGGATGACAAGAGAAATAATGAGCCAAGACAAAGTTCTCTGATCAAGGCTCAATCTTTAATGTATAGCAAAGAATATATATGGGAAAACCCAATGACCTATCCCTTTGTTTTGGCTGGGATCTGTTTCTTGTTTTAGTTAGATTGAGTTGCAAAGTAGGCTCTTCAGCAGCTCAGTGGGTAGGCAGTTCTCAGTTTTCTGGCAGGAAGATGCAAATGTCGCAGAGCCAGATGTCTGGCTCCAGTGTCAGAGACTTGTTCAGCCAGCTTAAGACTGGTGGCAAAGGGGGGGGGGGTGTCACAGTTCCTCCCTTTTTATTTATTAAAAATTAGCTGGACTAGGGCATAAAATTTACTAATGCTCCATGGCCCTGTCTGGGAAAAATGGTGGCTGGTGGCAGTGCCTGCCTTGGGTCTGAAAGTCTAGACTCCTTCTGATCCATCCCAGAGAACACATGCAGTTTGTGTTTATTTGAACAAACATGGCCTTTTAGTGTTTATAATGAACAAACATGGCCTTTTGGCACATGCCTCTGTCTTAGGTTGATAAGAATCATAGAATCATCACTGGCCCGTCTTTGGCTGGTGAACTTCATAGCACACCTTTTTCCCATTCATACCAAAGCCATAATATGTACTTAGTGGCTTTCTTCATAGCAATGAATAACTGCCACATATCAGCTGTGCTGAAGAGGAGACTGTATGGATGTAACCAACCTGCTTAAAATACAAAGTCAAAAGGTAAAAGGAACAGGATTAAAGTTGTCTGTGGGGATGTCCCAGGCACTCAATACAGTTGTAAATTAGCAAAGATCAGTCCCAGGGTCTGGCCTCCTAGTGTGGGGGAGGTGGCTTTGAGAATCAACAGAAAAAGTGGTTACTTCTCAGGTAAATAGTGGTAAGAGTCAGGTAAGCTGACTGATAAAGATTTTTAAAGCTAACTTCGTAATTGGAATATCCAACATTGGATTTATTTCTAGATCAGTCATTCCATCATTGAGTCGGAATAACTGGTCACATTAAAGGAAAGAGAAGAGTCAGTATAACTCCTCATTTGGATTAATTTTTCTAAGTCAGTTTCCACATTCTCTGTGTTCTCTGTCCCACAAGTTGTAAAAGTTTGAAGCAAGGCAGCTTAGCTTGTCTAATATGGGACATAGGCAAGCAAAGGTGGGTCAAGAACATACACTCATTACAGCTTTCCTGTCACCATTGTCAGGGCACTCAGCAAGCTCACAGCTCAGCATTGTCCTTTTGTGTAAGCATGCCACACAAATCACTCTGGCAGCAAGCATGATCCTGAAGCATTCTGCAGAAAAAACACAAACATGTCCTCTTGCCCATATAAACACCTGATTAGGATCATGCCATAAACCAATAAGTAGATCTTTCCATCTTACCTAGGCATGAGTATGCCTAGCTGTAGGATGCTATAGACACTCAGCAAAGAGTTCCTTGGCATCCAAATTTAAAATTTTAAAAATAAAATGCATGATTTAAATAATATGCATGAAGATATAATTTCCCCTTTTGTGTTTTTTTAAAGAAGATATTGTTTTAAAGTTTAACAATGCCTTGTCCTTGAGAATTATATAAAATCCCAGTAACAAGGGTAACATTAAATTGTTAACAAAACATCTCAAATGCTTGACTGTAATAACCAGTTCCATTTTCTCTTTTAATCTGATTTGGAACACCAAGCATAAAAAAAACTAACATAGGCAATGACTAATTACATTTTTAGTTCCATCTCTTGTTAAAGCAATTGCAAGCAGAAGCCTGAAAAGGTGTCAATAGTCACATGTACATATTTTATCTTTCTAAGAT